>NC_081407.1:991507865-991816199 GCF_030272615.1 Cryptomeria japonica | reverse complement strand
CTCTCTATGGCTGTTATTTTAGTTTTTCCTATTTAGAAAATGGTTTCTTTAACCTATGGTTAAAGTCAAATTTTTAATTGTTATGTAAAAACTATGATCCTGGAGGCTATTTAAGCTAGGAAGTTTGTTTTTGCAAGGGTTGGAAAAATTGTGTTTTTTCAAGCAGCAAACAATATCTGTTTTTCTAGGAATTTCTTTAAACTGGAATGACTGATTTATCAATAAAAATGGCTATGATGTGTAGTCTTTGAATCTGTGTGTTTAAAGATTGGCGATCCTTCTCTTGGGAAATCTGCTATGTGCATGATAGCATTTTGTTTACCAGTTAATTCTATGTTTTTCAAAATTCATTGTTATTATTAATTGTTAGCGGATTCATTGTGGATTGAGTTGTGTTAACCCCCCTTGTCCTGTGAGGCATGAGAGAGTATCGATTAGAATCAATACTACTTTGCATTTACTATGCTCTAAATTTATGAAAAGAACATGTGTGAGAAATAGAGTCTATGAGCTCTTATTTAATCTTCAAAATATTCTTTGTTTTATATTGATAGCATTCCTTTGTGTTGATAGATGAATGCTAAATCCTTTTTATGCTTTCTGGTTAAAAGCATCTTTATTTCAAAGTTTTTCCTATGTAAATTCATTGCAAATCATATGAGGAGCTGCCCTCTAATGCAGAGGATGGATTTTGATTAATTTGTGTCCTTTCATTAAGGGGTGTACATAAGTCACATTACTATTTAGAGAAAACAAATATTACAATTTCAAGAAGGGGACTAATATGTTAACCAACAAATTTTTGGCGACTTTGTTGAGGAGTCGAATCACAAGACTAATTTCGTAGTTGCAAGACTAGAGTCAAAATGATATACTAGATTCGAAAGAAGGGAGGGAATAGTCGATTCTATTTTTCAAGAGTTGTAGAACCTCAATTTTCAACCCACTTTTTCACCTCAAATATGAGCAAGAAGTAGGCCTCCTTCCTCTCCCCATCATCTCTTATGTCCTCAGTTTGTCAAGCTCTAACCTTGCATGGTATTTCCTTACCAAATATAATCAACCTGACTCCGCTCAATATCATCTTTCCAATGGCAGTGGATAATCCTTGGGGGGCCATTGGAGGACCATTCAACCTAGGTTTAAATCTGAATCCCTTACCCAAAGGTGCAAGAGATCATTTGCCAAAATTTGGTGGGGGATGATAAAATCACTATTGATGAGCACCTGAATGCATTCAATGTGGCTTGTGGGATAATAGTTGTTCAACATGAGGATGTTGTTGTAAGACCGTTTGTCCAAACACTAATTGGAGTAGCAATAGATTGGTTCTATCACCTGCCAAACAGTGTGATAACAAATTGATAGGATTTAAAAACAAGGTTTGAGGCAAGATTCAAAGTGGTTGAAGATGAACACTCTCTCTTGGCTCAATTGGCCCAGTTAAAGAAACAGATTACGGAGTCTATGAGGAACTTTGTAGCTAAATTTGATAAGAGTGTGCATAAAATTTTGGTCAATCAAAAACCCTCAGATGATAATCTGAAGTGTTTTTTAATAAACTATATGCCTTTTGAAATAGGTTTCCTAATCCGCAGGAAAAGAGTTGCAAATTTAAGTGTTGCCAAAACACTTTTCGTTGAGTTGGAAGATGATCTAATCACAACACGGAAATGGAAAAGAGAAGTACAGACACCCACAGCCCAACCTTCTACTTCTTCTGACCCTATGATCCAGAGACTGATGAATGATGTGATTACTCTTAAAAGACAATTACCTAAAGCTAGTACATCTTACCCATATCCTCATCAAGACATACCTAGGAGAAATTCAAATCAGTCTTTGGGTTTTGGAAACAAGTCTTTGCAATTACCCCCTGCTCAGCAAAGATTGGCAATTGAGGCACCGCCACCTAAAGGGAGTATGTGTGTTTTTCATCTCACGGATGAACATGATGGTAGTTCCTGTCCTGAGATGGTGTGTTAGGCACAATTGATGAATTCTAAAGATACCTCAAATGAGTGGAGTGAGGAAGAATCTTTAAAGCAACCTGGAGACTCTGAAATCCACTTCCTAGAGTACGAGTCAGATTCAGAAAGAGGAGGTGACATTTTGGTTACTTTAGAAGATCCTCCATGTGTTGTGCTTACAAGGAATCAACAAAATGTAAAACCTCAGGGCGCCTCTTCATCTTCTGCTATGAATTTCAAAGGTAAGGAAATTGTTTCAAAATTTCACAACAATGATAAAAAACTGCAAGAGTCTTCATCGGTAAGGTTTATTGAAAAGAAAAGTTCATTTGATATTGTAGAATTTTGTAAATCCTCCCAAATTCAAATTACACCTGCCGAGTATCTTAAGTTAAACCCCAAAGAGCTAGATAGACTTGTTCGGTTTGTAGAAGGAAATAATGTGTTACAAGCTAATAGAACACAACAGCCATTAAATACTACATTGCCTTCACATAGTGATGAATCAACTTACCCTGTTGCTCATGAAAGGACGCCTGAAATAATTGCCCTCCAAATAGATGATGCTTTGTCTTCCCTTGAGTCTAAACCTGATCCCTTTTACATATCATTGTTTATAAATGGTCATAAATTAAATAATTGTATTATAGATTTGGGTGCATAAGATAATATAATGTCTTCTCCAGTAGCTAAAGCATTAGGATTATCCTTGATGAAAATTTTTGGCAGATGTTACTCTATGGATTCAAAACAGATTCCTCTATTAGGAAAAATTAAGGATGCTCAAGTAATTCTTGCCACCCACCCAAATAAAAGAATCAAGTTGACTATTCTAATAGCTGACATCCCAGCTAGTTATGGCATGTTGCTGAGTCATACATTTTGTAGAGACTTAGGAGGAGAAATTAAAATGGATTGGTCTCAAGCCACAATTCCTGTTGGAAAACAGTGAGTCATTTTGCAACCTGAACCAAAGTCTAAATTCATTGTTTTCCCTTCTGATGATCCAAGGGATCAAATTCTGTATCATGAATGTCAATTTGGATACTACATGATTTTGTCTAATAATGAGGTAGTGGGAGATTTGTGACAACCAAAGGGAGAAGAAATTTTGTGGTTAATGGAGTTTGATGGAAGTTGTGTAGCATCAGGCGCGGGCGCAGGGGTAGTGTTAATTCCGCCTTCTGGTAATCATATTCCTTTTTCTTTTAAATTGGAATTCAAGAACACCAAAAATACAGCTGAGTATGAGGCTTTGTTGTTAGGTTTAGCTGAAGCTAAGAGACTGGGAATAAAACTCCTGCGAATCAAAGGAGATGTTGAATTGATTGTAAAACAGGTCAGAGGGTTATCTAATGTAAAAAATGAAAGGCTGAAACACTATCGGAATAGAATTTAGGATGAAATCAAAGATTTTGATACATTTTCTATTGAGGCTATTCCAAGAGAACAGAATTCAAAAGAAGATTTCTTAGCAGTGTTAGCCTCCTTACTGATTCTATATCTTGAATTTGTTGATGATATTTACAGAGTAGAGTTAGTATATTGGCCTAGTGTCCCAGATAACTCTGAATTTTGGCAAGTATTTGAAAATGACAAACAAATTAATATTTTTATACAAAGCATAGACACATTTGGTACTACATATTTTGAAGGTTCAGATGCAGAGTGTAAGCAATTTTCACTAGAATAGGCCAAGGAGTTGACTAATGGAGTTATGCAATTAAAAGGTAACAAGATCCCTAAAGGGTTAGTTTCATTAGAACGTCTATTCGATCATCATGATGCCTACAAGAAAAACAAATGCGACAAGTCTCCTGAGGTTCAAGATGTTGGAGGTCATGAAAGGATTAATATTGGTACTAAAGATGAACCCAAGTATATCAATCTAGAAAAATGTTGTATGCCCAAAGAAAAAGAGAGATTTATTAGTCTCCTACTGGAGTTCAAAGATGTATTCGCTTGGTGCTATGATGGTCTAAAGAATTTCAGAGATGAAAAGTCTCAGCATCAAATTCCCTTGAAACCTGGAGTAAGTCATTTTCAACAAAAGCTCAGAATCTTCAATCCCAAAGTAGTTGAGGCCATATTTCAGGAGGTAGATAAAATTTTTAAGTCTAGGATTATATAACCCATCCATCATTCTACATGGATAGCCAATATTGTTCCTGTATATGGTGAAAATGGATAACAATAATAACAATATTGAAAGGCTAAATAGACTCAACCACAAAACACTAGCCTAACAATCAACAAAGATCCACCATAACATATGAAGATTACCTAAGACAATGCAAATCACATGAAATCACAAATATTATACCATCACATTTCCAATAGGGTTTTTGATCTCCATTCTTCCTATCTCCATTGATCTTGCTTGATATATTTGCTCTCAGATTTTATGTGCACAAGAGCTCAACAAAGAACGGAATGTCGTTGCAAGTAGGATCGTAGTGTAGTCAATTGATCCAGTCATTAGCTCATTAGGGTTTGATAATGAAGGAAGCATCTCCTTATATAGAAGACACAATAAGAAATGGAGGGATAAGATTGAGAGGTGTAAAAGGAGTTCGGCTATGATTAGAGGGTAGGTAAAAGAAATAATAAAATAATGAAAGGGGTAGGTAGTGTATGAATTAAGAGATGAATGACATGTGTCATAGGTAGAAAAGGCTAATGAATTAATTAAATAAATAAAGATTTATTTAATTAATAGAAGAAGTAGGATAATTAAATAAATAAGAATATTTATTTAATTTAGGAAAATGATAATTTAAATAAATAAATGTATTTATTTAAATGAGAAATAAGGCTAGAAGAGGATAAATGAATTAATTAAATAAATAAAGATTTATTTAATTAATAGAAGAATTAGGCTTAGATAATTAAATAAATAAAATATTTATTTAATTAGACTGGACAATTTTAGGTGTCTACAGTTCCTATTAGAAAAAAAAATGGAGAAATAAGGATCTGTGTAGATTTTAGAAATCTGAATCAAGCCAGCCTAAAAGATAACTATCCATTACTAGCTATGAACCATATTTTACAAACAATTGCAGGTTTCGAGATGATGTCCATGCTCGATGGATTTTTGGGTTATAATCAGATCAGTGTCCAGGAAGGTGATCAACACAAGACTGCCTTTATTACTCCCTAGGGTACCTTTGCTTATAAGAAAATGCCATTTGATTTAATCACTATAGGAGTGACATTTCAGCGAGCTATGGATTTGTCCTTTGGTCATTTGAAGGATAGGATAATTGTTGTGTATCTCGATTGATAGGGAGATTGCTAGGCAAGTGCTCAAAAGGCCAATTTTGGTCAAAAAGTTACAATAGGAAACAAAAAGTATTGTTTATATCTGCTCCTTATGTTTGCAATATCAAGATTAGTTACAATTGTCAGACCTCCCTACAAGACTTCACCATCAACCTCCCTTTTTGGTGAAAGCTCACACCCTTGCTCAAACTCACTCCAATTCCTTACTTCACCCATCTACACATTTCTCAATTCCCTGTTCTTTTGACATTCAACTTACTATTTTTAGTGTGCATTAGACAAATCCAACATGGTCATGTAGAAGCAACAAGGTTTACTCAAGGTTTGACAACCAAAACTTAGTTTAAGGCCCATAGCCTTTGGCTTACTCAACTCACCAACCAAGGGTCAAAACCTCCAAAAGAGACTATACACTGTCCAAGGTCCCAAATGCCACTTGTTTCACTATTTTAGAATGATCTCAAAAAGTTTCATAAGTCCCAAACTCTTCCATGCAATCAGGTTCATGTTTTTTGACAAAAACAGTCAAAAGGGCTACTAGCCCGTGGAGGCCTAATTGGCCTAGTTTTGCTCACGCTTCCCAACGATGGGCTTCTTGACCATGGGAGATGATTTGGATAGTGAGGAATAAGTAATAGCAAAGATATTTTTGTGGTTTTAGGCTCAAAGAAGTGGTCTTACTATCTAACCCCATTTTTAGGCACGAATGTAGGGTTTTGGAGGGTTTTGGAGTATAACCACTGTGTTTGCATCCTTGTTCAGTAATAAAAGTGCCTAGATCTTCATAGAACCTCTGTCATAACTTCAACATGTGTCCCCTTTTTTTGTCACACAAACATTATGCCAAACACTTGGCAACAAACTGAGAAAAGAGTGAAATGCCACTATCACAGTCAAGAACGTTGTCTTTTACCAGTCAACTGCTGCTACAACTTTTGGTCTGCTTAACAAGGAGTTTTAACTAGAAATCCACCTTAATGAGGTCTGCAAAACATCAATGAAGTTTCCTATTACATTTCCTTCACATTTACAAGGCTTGGATAATGCTCTTGAAGCATTCCTTGAGCTATTTGACAAAACAAATCACAAAAACAATGAACTTGATGCCAATTACAAAAACTGATAAAACTTGCAAATTACAAACTTTTCAACTATTAAAGTTGAATCAAGCTAACTTTAACACTTCTCAGACCCCTTTCTTGGTAACTTGATACTTCAATGCATTTTGATTACAAGAATTTGAGTTTTCAAGAAGGTTATTAGTCAAGTTCCAAAACTTGTATAATCTTCACTCAAATTTATCCTCCAAGCATAATTCTGACTCAAAAAGAAACATATGTACAATGTACATGCACAAACCAACTTGACCCAATCCATTTGGTGGGATCTCAGGCCTGGATTAGTCAAGTTGTGGCATTTTGAAACCTCAAACCCTTGGCAGGGCAGTGAGCACACAGAATGAAAGCTTTTTTATTTCACCAACTTGCAAAAGGAAAACCAGTACAATGATCAATTGAATAGCATTGGGAAACAAATATGTACACTTACCAAAAGGTACAGTATGAACCAAATGGGCTACAGTACAGACTACTACTCTAAAGGAGAAAAAAGAACACATTAAAAGCCAAAATTTTGCATTTCTTTATTGAGAAAAAATTTATTTCCACATTTGCCAACTCTATACAAGGAAGAGGGTGGCCTTTTTAAAGTTTTAGTGAGTTATTTAGGGTGTCTTGTATGAACAAAGAGCAACAGGATTGTCTTTTTACATTTTTGACTTCAAAAAGCAACTTTTCAATAAGGAAAAGCAACTTTTGTTGCCCAATAAGACAATTTTGAGCATCTTCACTAAACCAACATATCTAAACACCTAAGTGTGATTGAAAACACTTTAACAGCGTGACTCAATTCTTTCTCAAGCATTCCTAAGCCGATAAGGCACATGTCACCATTTTTCCCATTTTTGGCCTAGAAGGCAAAACTAGACAACTTAACACATGAAAAGAAAAACTTGATCTCTTAAGCACAAAATAAGATCAAAACCATGAGATATGACACACAACAACCTAAAACAACAACACAAACCTAACACAAGACATTACAAACATGAAAGTATGAAATACTCAAAAAGGAGAGTTTTTATTCAGCTAGTGCTCCTGCACCGTACTCCCCCAAAGACAAAAAAGTCATGTGACTCCTTGAGGAAGAAAAGAAGGGATTCCAAACTTCTGAAAGTTAGTTTTAGGTATCCATGTGGCCTCTGAGATAGGTTTATCCTTCCATTTGATTAGATGCTCCATATAGGTGTGATTCCTTGTCTTCTTGAGAATCCCAGAGTCTAGAACCTGTTCTGCTTGAGGAATAGAAAGAGAAGGGAGAGAAAGATCAGAAAGGGATTGTGCAACATCTAAAACTCTTTGAATCTCCTTAGGTGGCTTCCCCTTGAAAGTAATCAAATCTGCAACATTAAAAATGGGAGACAAAGAAACATCAGTAGGCAAATTAACTTTGTAAGCATTAGACCCATACTTAGCCAAGATTGTGCAAGGGCCTATTCTCCTCATTTGAAGTTTGCTTGGAACTCCTTTTTGTAGCCTTTCCTTGTTCAAATGAACCATCACATAATCTCCTATATAAAACTAAACATCCCTCTTTGTAGCATCCACTCTTGCCTTGACTTTTTGAGAGGTATCTTGAAGAGCCTTTCTCACTTGCACATGAACCTCCTTCATGGATTGAGCCATGTCATCTTCTATTCCACTCTTAGGCTACAAGTTAGTGATATTCCTCAACTCCATTATACCCCTTGGATGCATACCATAAACAACTTCAAAAGGGCTGTTACCTGTAGATCGGTTGACACTATCATTGTAGGCATATTCTGCTTGATGAATGAGCTGATCCCAACTCTGTCCATATTCCTTTGTCAAACACCTAAGCAAGTTTCCAAGGGACCTGTTCACAACTTCAGTTTGGCCATCAGTTTGTGGATGATAAGCTGAACCAAAAGAGAGATTAGTACCCAGTCTCTTCCACAATGTTTTCCAGAAATGACCAATAAATTTCACATCTCTATCTGAAACAATGCTAGTAGGCAAATCATGTATCCTAACAACTTCTTTGAAAAACAAGTAAGCAATATGACTTGCATCATGTGTTGTCTAACAAGGAATAAAATGAGCCATTTTACTAAATATGTCAACTACTACAAAGATGCTATCAAATCATGCTTGAGTTCTAGGTAATCCTACCACAAAATACATACTAATGCAATCCCAAGGCCTATTTGGAATGGGAAGAGGCTGATATAAACCAACATTGGAGGAATTACCTTTTGCTTTCTGACATACCAAACCCTACTCAATATACCTCCTGATGTCTCTCTGCATCTTAGGCCAATAATAGAACCTTTGAACCAATTCTAAGGTCTTGTTGAGACCAAAATGCCCACTTAAGAACCCATTGTGCTTCTCCTGAATGAGGTTCTCTCTCATAGAACCTTTTCGAACACATAACTGTCCACCCCTGAATAACAAACCATCCTACAAAGTGAAATTATCATATGCACCATGGAAATTATTCTCAAAATCTTGACAAACTTTATAAACTTCAGGAAAATCATCATCAGTAGGATACATATCTTTAAAACTATCAATACCAATGCTCTGTACTTGAATCTCATGAACAGTTAATAACCTTCTACTCAAAGCATCTGCTACTTTATTCAACTGACCCTTCTTATGCTTAAGAGTAAAATTGTAAGCTTGCAAGTACTCTACCCATTTAACATGCCTATGATTCAGTTTATCCTGTGAGTTCAAGAAACTTAGTACCTGATTATCTGTTTATACAACAAACTCTTTAGGAAGAAGATAGTGTCTCCATTTCCTAAGTGCTCGTACTAATGCATAGAGTTATAAATCATAGGAAGAGTACTTTTTCTTGGCATCATTCAACTTCTCACTAAAGAATGCAACTGGTCTATTGTCCTGACTTAAAACAGCTCCTACAACAATATTGCTAACATCACATTCAATAGTAAAAAGTTTATCAAAACTAGGTAAAATGAGAACTGGTTGAGAAGATACTTTAATTTTTAATAATTCAAACCCTTTATTGGTTGCATCTATCCACTAAAACTTTACCTTTACACCCCCTTTGATGGTGTCTAACATAGGGGCACAAATCTCACTAAATCCCCTGATGAATTTCTTATAAAATTGTGCTAAACCATGGAAACTTCTGACATCATTGGCTGTCTTAGGAGTTGGCCAACTGGTTATTGCTGCAACTTTTGATTGATCCATTTTCAGATTGCCTCCTGACACAACAAAACCAAGATAGACCAATTCTTGCTTCATAAAATCACATTTTTTTAGATTAATGGTTAGCTGTTCATCAGATAACTTGCTCAAAACAATAGCTAAATGATTCAGATGCTCTTCCTTAGTTTTACTAAAGATAAGAATATCATCTAAATACACAACAACAAATTTGCAAATGAAATCATGTAAAAATTCATTCATGAGTCTCATGAATGTGTTGGGAGCATTAGAGAGTCCAAATAGCATGACAAGCCAGTCATAGAGACCCTCATTCATTTTGAACGTTGTCTTTCATTCATCACCCTCCTTGATTCTTATCTGATGGTAACCACTCTTCAATTCAATCTTACTAAAATATTGTGCACCCCCCAAACAATCCATCAAATCCTCTATCCTGGGTATGGGAAATATGTATCTGATGGTGATCTTGTTTATGGCTCTAGAATCTAGGCAAAGTCTCCATGTTCCACCCTTCTTAGGTGCCAACACTATAGGTACTACACAAGGACTAATGCTTTTCCTAATAAGCCCTTGGTCTAAGAGTTCTTGTATTTGTCTTGGTACTTCTTCATTTTGTTCAGGGGTCATCTTATAGGCTGCCTTATTGGGTAAGGAGGCTCCTGGTATGAAATCAATCTGATGGCTAATGGCTCTAGGAGATGGTAAGGTTGCAGGGGTGCCATCACTGATTATTTCTTTGAAGTTATCAAGGATTTGTTGCACCTCATACTGTATCTCAACTTTCTTTTCTACATTTTCTTCCTTGGGTTTTACTATGAGTGCAAATCCCACTCCTTCACCTTTTTCTAGTGTTTTTATGAATTCTTTCTCATTCACTAACAAGATGTTAGGCACTTTACTGTTGCTCTCTCCTTCTTCATTGAGGGATTGAATCTGATAGGTTACTTCATCTTTCTGAAATGAGTAGGAGTTTCTTTCCCCATCATGTTGTGTTTTCCTGTCAAACTGCCATGGTCTACCCAACAGTAGGTGGAAAGCATCCATGGGGAGGATGTCACATAGAATCATATCCGTGTATCCACCTATGTGGAAATCTACCCAGGCTTTCTCATTTACTAACACATGTTGTCCCTTATTTAACCATGTAACCTTGCATGGCTCCTTGTGTTGTATCCTAGGTAGTTTTGATTTACTTACTATTTCCTCTGATATGATGTTATCTGTGGATCCTGAATCTATGATCACCTTACACACCTTTCCCATGATTTTACACTTAATCCTAAACAATGCCCTTCTCTGTGAGACCTCTTTACTATGTGTCTTCTTCATTAACACTCTATTGATCATTAAACTCTTGCCATCTTCTAAAGCTAGGTTCAATGCTGAAGTTTTGGTATTACCTCCATCTTCCTGAACATAATTTACCCTCTTCTCACCACCATAGGATGAATTAGGTTTCTATGGGCATCTATAGGTAGGGTGGCCCAACTTTTGACAGTTATAGCACTTCATGGTTGAGAAGTAGGACCCTCTCCTTGGTCCATTAGATCTATTCCTACTCGGGTTGCTTGATCCCCTACCTCTATAGTTGGGTTTTCTCTGAGAATCCCCACTTTGCTCTATAATTTTAGACTCTCCCTAGGATCATTGATCTATTCTCCTTCCCCCAAAATTGCCTCTATGGCCTCTACCATCTATTCCCCTACCTCTTCCTCTGCTACTTTGTTCTTGCTTCCTCCTACTTTTCTCTTCCACTTTAAGTGCTAGTTGATAGCACTTGTGTACTGTTTGTGGGCATAACAAACTCATCTCTTCCTAGATGTTCCATCTGAATCCATTCAAATATCTTGCCACTTTTATGCTCTCATCCTCTACTACTCTGGATCTCATGCACAATTTTTGAAACTCCTTAGTGTAGCTACTAACATCTAGGTCTTTTTGTCTCAAATTTTGTCTTTTCCTGTGAAGTTGTACTTCATAGTCTTCAAGAAGGTAGGTTTCTTTTATTTTAGCTACCATAGCTTTCCAGGTGGCTATTGGTTGCTTACCTTTTTTCACCCTTTCCTCTTGGCTAGTTTCATTGCTAGGCAAGTGCTCAAAAGGCCAATTTTAGTCAAAAAGGTTACAATAGGAAACAAAAAGTATTGTTTATATCAGCTCCTTATGTTTGCAATATCAAGATTAGTTACAATTGTCAGACCTCCCTACAAGACTTCACCATCAATCTCCCTTTTTGGTGAAAGCTCACACCCTTGCTCAAACTCACTCCAATTCCTTACTTCACCCATCTACACATTTCTCAATTCCCTGTTCTTTTGACATTCAACTTACTATTTTTAGTGTGCATTAGACAAATCCAACATGGCCATGTAGAAGCAACAAGGTTTACTCAGGGTTTGACAACCAAAACTTAGTTTAAGGCCCATAGCCTTTGGCTTACTCAACTCACCAACCAAGGGTCAAAACCTCCAAAAGAGACTATACACTATCCAAGGTCCAAAATGTCACTTGTTTCACTATTTTAGAATGATCTCACAAAGTTTCATAAGTCCCAAACTCCTCCATGCAATCGGGTTCATGCTTTTTGACAAAAACAGTCAAAAGGGCTACTAGCCCGTGGAGGCCTAATTGGCCTAGTTTTGCTCACCCTGCCCAACGATGGGCTTCTTGACCATGGGAGATGATTTGGATAGTGAGGAATAAGTAATAGAAAAGATATTTTTGTGGTTTTAGGCTCAGAGAAGTGGTCTTACTATCTAACCTCATTTTTAGGCATGAATATAGGGTTTTGGATGGTTTTGGAGTATAACCCTTGTGTTTGCATCCTTGTTCAAAAATACAAGTGCCTAGATCTTCATAGAACCTCTTTCATAACTTCAACATGTGTCCCATGCCTCTGTCACACAAACATAATGCCAAACACTTGGCAACAAACTGAGAAAAGAGTGAAATGCCACTGTCACAATCAAGAACATTGTCTTTTACCAGTCATTTGCTACTACAACTTTTGGTCTGCTTAACAAGGAGTTTTAACTGGAAATCCACCTTAATGAGGTCTGCAAAACATCAATAAATTTTCCTATTGCATTGCCTTCATAGTTACAAGGCTTGGATAATGCTCTTGAAGAATTCCTTGAGCTATTTGACAAAACAAATCACAAAAACAATGAACTTGCTGCCAATTACAAAAATTGATAAAACTTGCAAATTACAAACTTTTCAACTATTAAAGTTGAATCAAGATAAATTTAACACTTCTCAGACCCCTTTCTTGGCAACTTTATACTTCAATGCATTTTGATTACAAGAATTTGAGTTTTCAAGAAGGTTATTAGTCAAGTTCCAAAACTTGTCTAATCTTCACTCAAATTTGTGCTCCAAGCATAATTTTGACTCAAAAAGAAACATATGTACAATGTACATGCACTAACCAACTTGAACCAATCCATTCGGTGGGAGCCCAGGCCTAGATTAGTCAAGTTGTGGCATTTTGAAACCTCAAACCCTTGACAGGGCAGTGAGCACACAAAATGAAAGATTTTTTATTTCATCAACTTTCAAAAGGATAACTAGTACAATGATTAATTAAATAGCATTGGGAAACCAATATGTACACTTCCCAAAAGGTACAGTATGGACCAGATGGGCTACAGTACGGACTGCTGCTCTAAAGGAGAAAAAAAACACATTAAAAGCCAAAATTTTGCATTTCTTTATTGAGAAAAACTTTGTTTCCACATTTTCCAACCCTATACAAGGAAGAGGGTGGCCTATTTAAAGTTTTAGTGAGTTAGTTAGGGTTTCCTTTATGGACAAAGAGTTGTAGGATTGTCTTTTTACATTTTTGACTTCAAAAAGCAACTTTTCAATAAGGAAAAGCAGCTTTTGTTGCCCCATAAGACAATTTTGAGCATCTTCACTAAACCAACATATCTAAAAACCTAAGTGTGATTGAAAACACTTTAACAGCATAACTCAATGCTTTCTCAAGCATTCCTAAGCCTATAAGGCACATTTCACCATTTTTCCCATTTTTGGCCTAGAAGGCAAAACTAGACAACTTAACACATGAAAAGAAAAACTTGATCTCTTAAGCACAAAATGAGATCAAAACCATGAAATATGACACAAAACAACCTAAAACAACAACACAAACCTAGCACAAGAAATTAGAAACATGAAAGCATGAAATACTCAAAAAGGAGAGTTTTTACTCAACTAGGTGCCCCTGCACCATCGATGATTTAACCGTTTTCTCAAAAAGAAGAAAACATCACCTGAGGGATCTAAGACAAGTGCTATAGATCTTTTGTAAGCATGGGGTGTCCGTAGACCCAAAAAAGTCAATGTTTGGGGTGACAGAGGGTAAAATTATGGTCCATATTGTTTCTAAAGAAGGAGTAAGAATAGATCCTAAAAGGGTAGAGGCAATTCAACAGCTAGGTCTACCATCAAATAGGAATGCAGTTAGATCCTTCTTTGGACAAGAAAATTTTCTAAGGAGATTCATCCTGGATTTTGCAGAGATTACCAGGTATATTGTAAATTTGATGAGTGAAAAACAAGCCTTTAAATGGAATGAGGAAGGGAAGAAAGTGTTTGAATCAATAAAGAATGCTATTGGTCATGAGCCTGTTCTGGTTAATCCCGATTTAAGAAGGACTTTGTTATCTATTGCTATTCCTTAGAGCATACTATGTCAGGAATTCTATTACAGAGGAATGAGGATAATGAAGAAGTCCCAATATCTTTCATGAGTGTACGGTTGAAAAAGAATGAATTGAAATATTCACTAATGGAAAAACAAGCATATGCAGTTGTGAAGGCCGTAAAATAGTTCAGGTACTATATTCTCCATTCCCATGCAATTGTTTATGTGCCTCATTCCATAGTCAAGAGCATATTGACACAACAAGATATAGGAATAAATAATAAAGCCTCCTGGGTGTCAAAGATTCAAGAGTTCAATTCAGATATTAAGCCCACAAAATTGGTAAGAGGACAGGGTCTGTGCAAATTAATTGCTAAAAGTAAGGAAGAAATGACAGAAGAATTGCCTTTAGTCTTGTTTGTCGGACTTCAGGATTCCTAGTTTGCGGATGTTGCTTACTATTTAACCTATGGAGATTTCCCAATACATATTTCTTCAAAGGAAAAGTGGAACTTAAGATTAAAGGCTGCCAAATATGTCATTTTTAATGATGTATTATATAAAAGGGGATTAGATGGAACTTTCTTACGCTGTGTAGATAAATCACTCCAGGAGTCACTGTTGAAAACCTTCCACGAGGAAGCCTGTGGCGGTCATTTTTCATCAACAGTAACTGCTTACAAAATTTTGAGGAATTGCTATTATTGGCCAGGATTGTTCAAAGATGCATATGCATGGGTGGCAAAGTGTGAGAAATGTAAATTGTTCACTGGTAAGTTGCAGCTTGCAGCATTACCGGTTCGACCTATGATTGTGGATGAACCCTTCAAACAATGGGGTTTGGATTTTATAGGTCCTTTGACGCCTACTTCAAGTGCAGGGCATACACATATATTGATAGCCATGGACTATTTTACTAAATGGGTTGAAGCCATTCCGATACGGAAAACATCTTCGGAGGTTGTCTATAATTTTCTCAAAGAAAATATCTTGGTTCAATTTGGAGTTCCACTAAAAATTGTGGCTGATAATGCCACTAATTTCTCTTTTGTTGAGATTTCATTATTCTGCTATGATCATGGGATATCTCTTGCTCTCTCATCTGATTACTATCCTCATGGGAATGGTTAGGCGAAATCCAACAACAAAAATTTAATAAATATTATGAAGAAATTGGTGAGTATAAACTTCAAAGATTGGCATAGAAAATTGTACGAAGCTCTTTGGGTTGATTGTACATCACCAAAGTGAACTATTGGGATGTCACCCTTTGAATTGGTCTATGGTGTAGAAGCTTAGGTAGCACTTCCTCTGGAACTTGCAACTACCAAGTTACAGACTGTCATTGAGGATTCTTACTTTCAATATTCTTTGGAAAATGGATCACGCATTTGATGAGGATTGATGAGGATTGATGAGGAAAGAGACAAGTTGGTAGATCAGATAACAAAGCATCAGATGAGGGTAAAGAAGATATTTGATAAGAGGGCGAGGCCGTGAAAATTCATGTTGGGTGATCAGGTTTTACTCTGGGACAGAAGAAGAGAACCGAAAGGAGCACATACAAAGTTTGAATCGCTATGTAAGGGACCATTCATTATTCAGGAGGTAAAAGGTCCTAACTCTTTCAGAATTACATATCGAGATGGTAATGTTCTTCCCTTGACCTATAATGGCCAGGATTTAAAATTATACCAATTGTAAATGAGAGTCGCTCGTGGTTTTGTATATATTTCTTGGCTTTATTAGTTTGTAGTGTCTTTTCTGTTGTTTGTGTTTGTTTTTGGTCTTTAATAAAGTCTTCTTGCGAAACCAGAGATCTTGGAGTTCATATCTAGTTCCTTTACAGTCCTAGTCCCAAGTTAGAGCCGATGCTACCCCCCCCTACAAATTTCCATTTTTTATGATCAAGCCCACGGGTTGCCTTATGGTGTCTTTATTTCTCTTGGGTATTTTTATACTCCTTTGTTTTGAACTTAAGCCGTTAAACTCTTTTAAAAAAAAATAGTTCAAAAGGTTCAAGGTTCAAGGCGCATTTTAAAAAAAAGGTCATCAGCGGTCTTTGTCTCCACTAAAGTAAGTGAGTTCTTGTTGTGTGTTTTGAGCTTTGAACTCGTGAACAATGTCTTTTCGGTTCAAAGGTTCAAAAGGTTTAAAATGTCTTTGTGAGTCACGGCTATGTGATGTTGCTTAACGAGTGGATGTCAATATGTGTTTAGTCGGTTTTGAACTTTGAAACCATGAACCATTCTTTTCGGTTCAAAGGTTCAAAGCTTTTGTTTGATAATCATAATTATTGCTCATTCTCGGTATTGTTTTGTGCTGCTAGTTCATTGTTGTACTTTCTGGTTGAACTTGAACCATTGAACTCTTCGTGAGATGGTTCAAGGTTCATAAGTTTTGCTTGAAAACTGATTCTAAGGCTTTTGTTAAATACTGAAGTGGCACGGCACTGAGGAATATTCCCAATACCTAACAGTTTAAAATTTGAAACATGAAAAGCAATCATGAGAGCATCAACTGTTTGTGCGAAAGTGATGGATAATTAAGGTGTCAGATTTTTAGTCATTTCATTGTTACTTCACACACATAAGTGAATCATTATGAAGCGTGTGTGGTTTCCTTGATATTGTCTCATCTATTCAAGAGGAATTCATCTCCATAATTTGTAAGGGTCGCAACTACTATAATTGAGAAAATTGGAGGCACCGAAGGTAAATTCAACTCTAATTTCCTATGAAGGTTTCCAGTTTCATGGTGGTAACGGGTAAGTTTAGACAATTCCCCCTATGTTGTATTTCTTTAGTTCTGAAGATTTATCAATGTAGGAAGAAAATATTTAGCTTGTTGGAATAAAACTCTAACCTGTTTTAGAATTGCTTGGTTAGAAATATAGATAGGCAATATGAGGCCGGTATTGCCGAAGCTTGGTCGAATCTCATGTCTAGTGAGCATGTTACCAGAGCTAGAAGATACTTCCTTGGCTCATGCTAATTTAGGGGATTTCCTAGAAAGAACCAAGAACCCTCAAACTAGTCCAATGATGGAGAAAATGGTGAAAAGTGGTCTTGTTCAAGAAGCCACATTTTTGCTTGTTGTACCATGTCAAGATTTGGTGATTGCTTGCATGAATAGGTATGATGCAGAGAATAGATGTATAATAACCAGTGATGGTGAGCCACTAGTTAGTATCAACAGAGAAATAGTAATGATGGCGATGGGAATCCCACACAAGGAATTATATGAGGATTGGACTATTGGGACCTCATACGCCTACTTCTCAGAGAAAAAGAGTATGTACAGAAGTGTAATTGCTAGGAATTGGCTCCTCAAAGTTCAAAAAGGAGGGTCACGGCTGCCAAAGCCCCTAAATAGAGAGCACTTCATCACAGAAGTGCGAGACATTGTGATACTTCTGAATAGGTTAAAGGGAAATTCACACTCCTTTTACTGGGAAGATTGGATGTATTTTTACATTCAGGTGTTGTTATCTGGTGACAGATACCTTGATTGAGCTCAGGTGATTGCCGAGAGACTTCATGAAGGCTTGAGTAACTTTGTGGGAATGTCTGGGTTTTATTTGTCCTCCTACCTTTTCTACATATTAGCTTGTACAAGAGATTGGCCTAGTTTCCTAAATTAATCATGGGTGGATGACATGAAGATATATGATTATTATCCTTTGTTACAACATCAAAAACATGTAGAACAAATTGATAGATGGAATGGTGCCTTCGTAGGAAAACTTTCTTTTGAGCTCTAGGGTCATGTGAACAAGAGGATGCCAGATGAAGCAATGGAATTTATAAGTATATATGGTAGCTTCTTTATTCAATTTCCTAGTTTCACCTACCTTCAGGTAGGTGGTTTCGAAGGTCATCCATTCAAGCTATCTAGGTATGCCTTTGACAACTATGTGCTTATAGAGGTGAGTAGGCAACTAGCTTACATTGATAAAAGGTTGGGAGCAAAAGATGAATCCAGAATTATCTTCCCTGTTGAATCGGGATACTGCAACTACAAATTCGTATCTGATGCTCTAAATTTGGAATTGGAATTGAAAAAGATGAACCTGCAGCCTTATGTTGCAAGACGTGGGTTTGATAGCAGAGGTTATGCCATTGAAAATCTAAATGTGGAAAAACACTTTTGTCAAGAACCTCAGTTGGAGGATTATTGGGAGAATTGCAGTGATGAATATGAAGTAAGAAGAAGACCGTGGTCAAGGTTTACTTTGCAACAAATAGTCACCATGAAGCTTTCTATCAATATATCTGGAGTGCAGGAGGATATAGGGGAGGATATTCTAGATCCTAATTTCAATACAGAAGTTCAAGGAAAGCCAATCCTTGAGGTTCATTGGAATAAAAAGGAGGATGATAGTATTCAAGCCAGAACTTTTAGTGTTATAAGAAAAACTGAGAGACGATTGAGGGATCAAAAGTTTAAAAAGTGATCGCTCATAGCCCCACATGAACTAAGATTTGATTCACACATTGTGACTCGATCTCCCATTTATACAACTAATGAAATTGTTAATCTTGCAGGTGGTTCAAGGCCTATTGTTGAAAAAATCCAACCTAGGAGATCAAAGAGGTCACCATCAGGTTGTACAACCACCCCATTAACTTGGTCCAAGAGCAAGAAAAAGAGTAAAGAGCCCATATTGAGTTAGATTGTAGTGGACCTAGATCCTAATGAAGAGGTAGAAGCAGTAATGGATCAACATGATTTAGGTGAGCCTGCGATGCAAGAAATGGACATAAGAAAAGAAACAGAGAGTGAACTAGATCCCATGAACACCCTAGTTATTGTCAATTCACCAGATACACAGGCAAATCCTCTACCCAAGGAACCCACAAACACACCACGATGGTTGGAAGCTACTGTTGGGAAGAAACAAAGTGTAGTTCCGATTACAATCCCTTTAGAAGTCATGGTCAGCAAATGTCGTGGAAAGGTCTCCAAGCCAAAAAGACTCAAGACGTAGAGATTGCTTGAGGCGGATGAAGCAACAGGTCACTGGATGGTTGAGATAGCCAAGCCTATTCTAGATAGAGATGCAGACCAAGCTACTGAGGAGGACTTTACAGTTGAAAAAATAGATCTAGGGGTTGCTTCGCGTTATGTCGATGTCAAACATTTAGAGTCTTCCACAAAGAGAATAATCTCTAGAACATGGAAGGATGAGAAGGATAAAAAGGAGTTGAAGAAAATTGTCACTCAAATGGCCGAGTACATCAATGCCATTTACCATCCAAATCCCCAACCTCTATCATAGGTGCTAGTGTCTTTTGATCCCAAATCTCTAGCCAATCAAAGAATGTTGGACTAGGTTCAAAGAAACAAAATAGTCACAAAGATGTTCAATAAATGGTTGGATCTTATAATTCAACAAGGATCAGACTATATCATTAGTCTAGTAAAGGTTTATAAGGATGTTGAGACTGTGAGTAAGGAGCTGGAGTTAGAGGTTGTGGCCTAGGAGAAGGAAAGAATCAAATGGGTGGCAGTTCTGGCATAGATGAATGACATACAAAAATATGGAGTGATGAAATTCCTAGACAAAAAACCAGTGGAAAGCTTGGATGATAATGTACTATATCTATCAAGGAAAGATGTGGAGTGGTGTAATTCAATTATAAAGCAGGGTCATGAAGATGTTGGCAAATGCACACTCCAATGAGAAATTGTAGGTGATTGAAGGTTTTGTCATTGATGGCAACCTTGCAATCATATGGTACCAGCAAGATAGGATATCGGCACCGACAACAACAAACTCTACACCGGCACACAGAACACCGACAGTGAAAGTAAGGATACCGGTACCCTGGCCGACAGGAATTTTGTTTGAAATGTATTTTATAATTAATTGTAAAATCATTGTAAGCCGACATGGCGAGTTGTAATATGACTCATTTATGTATGAGATCATTTTATAATAGGAAATAATGTATGATAGGATGCGAGATAAGAAGACCTAATATGTGAATTATAGGTTAAGGGTTTATGTATGTAGCAGATCTTAAACCGGTACTGGATCTGGCATAGTAGATACTAATCTGAAGCAGTACAAGACATTGGATTAATATAATCCATTTTTGTAAGTCAGTGTGACTTGTTTTGTAATTAAGCAGTGAGCTCTAGGAACTTGGCCTTCCTGCATGTGCAGGCCCCTATTGTAAGAGTAATATTCCCTTATTGGCCAGTAAGTGAATGTTGTGGGTCACAATTCCCATCGAGGTTTTTCCCACACCGGGTTTCCTCGTTAAAATACTGTGTTATGGTGTGCTTCTCATGTGGTTGTTGTTATTCTTGTTTACTGCATTATTTCTTATTTACCAGTACACAGTTTTAATATGCTTTTCATGTTTTAAGTCAAGTAAAATTATTAACCAGTTAGATATTGATTCACCCCCCCTCTCAGTATCTTTGGGATTCCGAACAATTGGTATCAGATCCTGGTCCTCTATTTTCAGAAGCTTGACAACTTAAGGAAGATCTTGTCACCGGTAGAGATGGAAAACTTGAGAGAACAATTGAAAATAGCTCTTTCATACTATGATGCATAAAAGGTGAAGAATATCAAACTTGAAGATGATCTAAAGGCTACTCTGGATATCATTCAAGAACTTCAAGAAAATATTACCATTGCAAGAAATAAGAGAAGAGAACTTTGTGAAAAGATGCAGAATGAGAATGATGAAAAGGAAACTCTTAATGATCTGGTAAACAAGCTAAGACAAGAGATTAGTACAACACAGAATGAGATGCAGGATATGACTATGAGATTTTGTAAAGAAATTGAAGATAGAAAGAAAAATGAAGAAGACTTGGTCAGAAGACTAAATGATGCTGGAAGTGAAAACACAAGACTTAGTCATGAAAATGATATGTTGAAGACAGATCTAATGCACACACAAAATGACAGAAGTGAACTCATAAGACAGAAAGGAATCTTGGAAAGTGAACTAACTGCTGCAAATAATCACAAGGAAAAATTCAAGAAAAGTTCAGGAGAACTTGGTGACATGCTAAAAAATTAGAAACCTAATGGTGATACAAATGGCCTTGGCTTTGAAGTTGGTGAAATCTCTGGTACTGCAAACAATCATGATCATAACAAACCAGTAAGACAACCTACTACTTACAAGTTTAATGGCAAATGCTTTAACAGTAACAAGTATGGTCATAGAGCAAATAGGTGTAGATCTAGAAATTATCAGAACACTAATACACCCACCAGTCAATGTTCTAAATGCAACAAAGTTGGTCATAATTCAGAAAATTACAGAATGAATGTGAGATGTTATGTTTGTGGAAGATTTGGGCACTTATCTAATCAATGCAAAACACATACCAGCATAGGATATGGGAAAGCTATTCAGAAGAACAATGTGACTTGTTATGCCTGTAACAAGATTGGACATATTGCTAAATTTTATAGAAGTAAGGCATCACCGGCAAATAACAAAGGTCCTAGTTTGAAAGGTAAAGAAAATGTTGAAGAGGTAAAGAAAGAATTCTCAAAACAATGGATCAGAAAGTCAGATCAGAATGTTGATGTGATTACGCCTCCACTGGTAGAACAGAGTAACACTCCATCGGCAGGAGACTCTTCATCTAACTGAAGAAAATTCTTTTGGGGGTTTAGCAACAAAATGAAAAATATGCTATTATTCCTTCGGTTGATGGTGAGAAGTTGAAATTACTTCTATACCAGCAGATGACTTAAGTTGTGACTTAATCGACAAGCATTAAATGTGGTAGTTGGCGAAAATAACATTATAAAGAAAGTGTTTTGGCTCCTTTTTCATTCACCGAGCATTCAAATCTTTGAGAGCACGAAAATTCCCAAGCGAAGGTACTCCAAGCAAAGAAGATTCCCTAGCGAAGGTACTCCAAGCAAAGAAGTGAAGCAATCCATCAAAGCATTCATCCTTAAGTAAGATTGAGGTATTTATAGCTATGGCATCTTCATCCACTCCTGAATTTATTCCAAACCCTACTGTTGTTGAAGTTGTTAAGCGACCTAGACCCATTTTTCAACTAGTTCCCGAAATTGCTAAGAAAGATGATAGCATAGGTGCATTCTCTCAAATCCCTAAAGGAGTAGTATATGTTGAAGACCCTAGAATGTATATACATTGTCATATTGATGAACTAGGTAATGATGAAATTTAAAATATGTATGAGACTATAATTTGTGATGAATCCGGAAATGTCAAACCTGAACATAAGATAGTAGAAACCCTAGGTTTCACTGAAATACTTAGTATCCCGGATTTCCCCAAGGATATCATAAGGATTGTGTTAAGCAGAGTACATGGTGAATTCTTCTGGTTAGACTCTATTCATAAAATCATAAAAGAAGCAGTAAAAGTTGTAACAGGGTTACCTTCCACCTACAACAGACCTGACAAAACTAGGAAGGTTTCAAATGACTTAGTGACAAAACTAATCGATGCAACATTTGATAAGAGATCTCTAAGGGTAAACGATGTGAAGGATACAAATATCACATTTATCAGTATGATCTTAGGTTATAAGGCTACACATGCAAATAGGTTAAACTCAGTTTCTAGCCTATGTATTAAGAGTGCCTATGATATGGTAAATGATAATGCAAGAATAGACATATGTGAATGGCTCAAAGATGAGTTGATAGACAATTTGGGTAAGATCAAAAGAGACAAAAAGGGGACATTCGGATTTGGAAACTTACTTATTTGTCTGATGCTATACATAACCAAACAAGTACCAGGTATTGGTGCTAGAGATTTTGGATTTGATATACCATAGGAAAACAACTATCAGAACTATTAAACAATATGGGAGAGAACAAGGAGAAAAACATAAATGAGCATTTTCAAGCATTTAAGGCTCGAATGAAGAACAGAGTAAGACTATCACAAGCTATTGTGGATAAGTATCAAAAGGAAATCTGTTTTGTGATCAAGAAAGATGAAATTTGGATGGAGGCAGTTATCCCTAGAACCATCTGGGTAACTGAAATGGGCTATGAGACAGATGATAACATCATAGAAACTTATGCAAAAGCCCTCCTTGAAGCTCCTAAGGAACTGGAAGAGAAAGTATTTGGTAGTGCAGAAACAATTGAAAGCACTATACAATCAAGGAAAAGAGTTAAGAAGTTAGAAGCAACCGTTAGAAAAGGAACTCGACAGGCAAAGGAAATCAAGGAAAATGTGCTAGAACAAACTGGTATAACTGAAAGTGAGTTGGAAGCACTTCAATCAGAAACTCACCTTTCACCGATTGGATCTTCTTCAGAAAGTGACATACCTGTTGTATTCAAGAGAGTTGAGAGGAAAAGAAAACCTTCACCGGCACCTTCTCCTACACCAAAAAGGACAAGATAGAAGCAACAGGCAATAAGGCCTCCAACAAAGAAGATGACTCCTAAAAAGAAGGTAAAACAAACTATTGCCCCCATTGACAAACTTCTTAGCAAAATTATAGAGAATGGTAAGCTGAAGAATATCAATAAAATGTACAATACACTATCAGCTGATGATAAGGAAAGTATAGAGAACAGTGTAATTCTACACTTAG
Source organism: Cryptomeria japonica (assembly GCF_030272615.1). Lineage (NCBI taxonomy): Eukaryota > Viridiplantae > Streptophyta > Pinopsida > Cupressales > Cupressaceae > Cryptomeria > Cryptomeria japonica. Next base: position 991,792,431 of record NC_081407.1, on the reverse strand, counting down.
ATATATACAAGAAATTTTTGATGCAAATTGTTGATGAAATTCCAAATGACTTGTATAGGAGATTAGAAGCTAGAAGATTATCTGTTGTTGAACTAGATAAAAAGATTGAAATTGAAAAATTACTGGCAGTATATCTAGTTATCTCACCTGATGAAATAGACAAATTAATCAGTGAGGCTAACCAGACAGTATTCTCTACTACTCACCAGCATGTAGCATTAATGGCTAGTAGAGTAACTGAAGTATCTGAGGAAATAGCTGATGGATGGGATATTTTCTTTGTGGAGAAAGAAAAAGAGGAAGAATTACTTAGACCTAAAACTATCAGAGTATATCAAAAGGACATAGACAAGGGTAAAGGCGAGGTAGGTGGACCACCAAGTTTTAAAATAACTGACAATATGCCCCCACCTCCTTCAGATACTCCACCGATAGACACTACTGCAAATCAACCGGCCACTAAGAGTATGGAGACTCTGGTAGAAGATACAAACCCTGAATCAGAAATTATGTACACTATAAATGTAGATACTCAGGAAATTAATGTCGTGGTTGACAGAGAGACCACTGAGGATAAGGAGAAAGATGTGACCACATAGTCACCGGCTACAGAGGTTGAGTTAAACACAGAAAAACCTTCACAGGCAGAGCAACTGGTAGAGGGTACCACTGAGAAACCGGTAGATATAACAGACAAACCATCTGAAGAACCGGCTAAGCAAAGTTTAGAGGCACAAACTAAGGAACCGACAAATGAAAGCTCAAAGAAACCATCTGAGACACATTTGGAGAAACCCAAACCAGTAAGGTTGAAGCACAGGTACAGACAGAGACAGTGCCACCCAACCAAACTAAAAAGCCTAAAACTTTGTTTGTGGAAATACAAACTTAGACAGACCTACCAAAGGTCAAACAAAGCAAGGAAATAACTACAACCAGTAGCATGGCTATTGTAAAAACTGTTGGACAAACATCTGGTATAGCTATGACAGAATTCAGACCTACTAATGTAACAGAGGTCTTATTAGATTCAATAAAGAAGATCACGGAATGCAATGCACAAGCCTATAAGGCTATTGATGATACTATACCAATTCTTAAATTGATAGCACCAAAGTGCAATGTTGAGAATAAAGATTCTTTAGGTCAACAAGACACATTGTCTAAGTTTATCACCGACAACCTAGTAACTGTTGATCAAATAAATGAGGATACATTTAAGGAGAGAATGATAAAAGAAAAAGAGAAATTATTTGAGGATATTGTAAAGAAAAACAAGGAAGAAATGGATACCCTCTTACCGGAACTTGGAGAAATAATCTATGACTTCACGAAACTATACAGGGATACTTGCAAAACAAATGTCTTAACAGAGGATCTTGACAAGGAGATCAGCAAAGCTCAAGAGAAGATAAATAATATTGCTGACAATTTGATTAGAACATCAGATTCATTTTTGGAATTGTAGCGTCCTAAAATTGTGACACTTGCAATTTCGACTACATTTGGGTCTTCACGATGGCGATGCAACACGGAACCTGAATGGAGACCCCGAAACTTGTTCATGACATCAAAAACTGCATTTTTCAGCACCCTGGCCTGATCCTCCTTGCACCCTGCTGTCCCTGGAGGTGGGACCATGGCGCCCAGCACCCTGGTCCTTCAGGACTAGGGCGCCCAGTTCCCTGGTCCCCCAGGACCATGGCGCCCAGCGCCCTGGTCCCTGGCCCTATTTTTGGGCCCGGTCTCTTTTGGGTCTCGGGTCTTTATGTTTGCAAATTGGAAAATAACATTTCCTAGTCGGCCTAAGGTCGAGAAAATCAGTCTATCAGCCCTAATTGACAAGTATATAAACTACATTTCCTCTCCCATTTTGAAGATGAAAAAAAGGCGGAAACGATATTCAAGCATTCAAGCATTCAAGCATTCAAGCATTCCTTCAAAGAATTGATCATTCTAAGTCTCCATTCAAGGCTAAGTGTTGCATTCAAGACAAGGATTCAACCATTGAAGAGGAGATCACATACAACATACAACATACTACATACATTACACCTTCGCATGTAAGAATACAAACATTCTTACAACAAGGTATCAGTACTTGTTTACATTACAAACATTTACATTTACAGCATTCTCATTTCTTGGTTAATTCCAAAACCGGGGTTTGACCTAAAGGCAAACCCCTCATCCCTAACCCCCCAATCGTCCTCTCTTTTCTGTGTGTAGGTTGCAGGTATGCAGCTGTAATTGAAGATCTAGAATCCTTGTGCAGAGACGAACAGATCCACCTTCATTTCGCGGATTTTTCGGAGGACCATGTGCACGCTGGGCGCCATCGTCCTGTCAAATTTCGCTCAAATTTGCAGAACAGCACCGTCTCGACATTTTACTGCTAATTCCAGGTCCGCAGCTTCATACCATATCCCTATCTCTGTTTATAAGCGAATCTTTCCTACTTTACATGCATTCCTAGTTCAATCTTTCTATCCACATTCCTTTACAAAAGAGGGTATCCTTGATGTCTTAACCCTTGAAACTCATTTAGAATCCAATCTTGCATTGCATGGGATTGGATCTTGTGGGTTTCAACCCCTCTTTTGAATGTAAAGTCTCTCCTAAGTGAAAACCATCAACCCTAGTGACTCTCCCTTCTCTCTCCTTGGAGTTGGGGAGGGGAGAACGACTAGGGTTCGATTTTTCCGCTTTACATTTTGGTGAACCCGACGTGAACATCCTCATTCTGATTATTCATGGTTAGATCTGAAAATTTTTCTTTCCTAATTATATTTCCATGTTTGATCTTTTGCAAATTTTAGAGGTTGATTGCATAAAAACCCTAAAATTTTCTTTTTAAGTAATTAAACTTGTGAAATGTTTAATTGTTAATGCTTGTTTCAGATCTACCCTTCTATTGCAAATTGTCAATTCATATTTGTGCTTTAATTTTGAAAATTAAGGGGTTAAGTGTCAAAACCCTAATTTTTAAAACCTCCTTGATTCAACCTTTGACTGATAATTTCACTAATCAAAACACCTCCAAATCGGCTGTAACTTTGGATTCCGCAATAAAATCACAATATCTCTCATCCCTGAAAATTTGGAAAAAAGTTGCGAGGACCGTGTGCACCCCGAGCGCCATCGTCCCTGACATTTTTTCCGAAATTTCGGGAGCTAGATCTTACTGTATTTTTCTGCTAAAATCCAGAATTTTGGCTGATTTTATCAATTCTAACACTTTCAAAATTAAAGTCAAAGTTGGTCTAGCGATTGCTTGGATTGAGGCTTCTAATCATTCAAAAATTGTTGAAATTGAAATTCATATCAAAATTGTGTTTCTTACAGTCCTAAATCTGAAAAGTGTGTTAGCATTCATTCGAAATTTCAGTGTTTTATTCAAATTCTTGCAATTTGTGACTTTTGAAATTAAGTGTTTAATTGCGGTAACTTTGATTTCCACTTTCAAATTTGAATTTTGCATGAAATTGAGTCAATTTTTAAATTTCAAAGCCTACATTGCTTTCAATATTCCATCCAAAATCATAAAATTCAAAATTTCAGTTTCCCTCTCTTTTTCAAAATTCAAATTTTACATTTTTCAACAATCTTGGTAGGGTTCAATTTTGAGATTGCAACTTTAATTTGGCCTATCTACAGATCGTAAAATCACTCAATTTTTTCAGATTAGCTTTAAAATCATCATAACTTTCATCCCTGAAAATTTTGAAAAAAGTTGCGAGGACCGTGTGCACTCCGTTCGCCACGGTCCCGGATATTTTTTCCGAAATTTCGGGAGATTGTCCTGATTGTATTTAACAGCTTAAATCTAGGAAATTGGCTGATTTTATTGAAATTTGCTACCTCTAAAATTCAAAATCTTCTCTCTCTCTTTAGTGCATGAGTTTTACAACAATAAGCCCTACTTACACTATTCCCGTTAGACGAAGCCTTAGAATTAAGTCCTTCCAAGGTGTAATTACTGAGGAGATGGAACCTAATTTGAATGGCCTTTTTAACGAGGACATGGGTAATTCCTCTAATCCTCTCAATGATGAAGAAGCTCTCCATGAGGTTTCTGTAGAACAACTTTCGAAATTGGATAACCAATTTGATGATTTTCGACAATGGATGTCTCAAGAATACCCCGATAGTGAAGCTCTTTCATTAATTGAGGGTCTAAAATGTATGGTTCAAAGTAATAAGAATGGAATTGATATTTTGCGTGGTATTTCACACATTGTGGATTCGAATGTGATGCCTATGAAGAGTTGTGCCGAAACTTTAGGTTATACACAACCTCCTACTCAAGTTAATCATTCTATTCCTTTGACAACTTCTATTGCTAGTATACCTACTTTTACATCAAACATAATGACTACTTCAACACAAGATATTCCCCCTATGATCACCAGTCATGGGGGAAATCCCTCTTCTTCAATCAACCCTCTTCCTTCATTCAATCCAACTTCTTCATTCATTCCTTCAATGAGTGTTCCTCTTATATCTCCACAAATGAACATGACGCAAAGGGGCAATTCGTTTAATCATTCCATTCCTCCTTGTAGTGTTCCTCCTGTCCAATCATCTCCTATGACTAACTATCATAGTGTCCCACCACCTTACTCTCTACCTTCTTTCAATAACATAACACCTCCATCACAATCTAACACATCTAATATGAACTCTTCGACTGAAGCGACCATTAACAATCTTGCACAAACTGTCTCTTCTTTATAGCGACAAATTGCCTCTATGAATCAATCTAAGTTTAGTGTGCCCACCTTTGATGTTGCGAGCCCACTTTCTCTTGACATTGTTCGAGCTATCCCCCCTAAACATGTTGAAATTCCGCATTTGGAGCTTTATAATGGTAAGGGTGATCCTCTAACACATGTTAAGACATTTCAAACAATATGTACCGATTTTGCTTATGACCAAAGGTTGCTTGCAAAACTGTTTACTAGAACATTAACAGATAAAGCCCTACAATGGTATTGCTCATTGCCTTCTTATTCTATTACTTCTTTCGAACAACTTGCAGATGCTTTCATTCAACAATTTCAAAACAATATAAGTCCTAAAGTTACTTTGATTGATTTAATGCATTGTAAACAAGGTATTAAAGAAAAAGTGACTGATTTCATTGGTAGATATAAGCATTTGTATGCTCAAATTTCTTTTCCAGTGCCTGACAATGATATTCAAAGAATCTTTATTTCTAATTTACAAAAAGGCATTAGAGAAAAACTCCTGTTTTCTGAGTTTACTTCTTTCCAACAGTTGTGCGCAACTCTTCACAATTATCAACTGACTGTGAGTCAAATGGAACAAGAAAATCCTATGACTCCAAGTGATAAGGGTGATAGTAGTCAACAACCATTTGGGAAGTTTAAACCGAACAGAGAGTCAATTAAATTCAATGAAAACATCATCAACAATGTGAATGCAGCATCAGGTGTGCCTCCTATTTCTAAATTTTTCAAGAAAGAAAGAAAGTTTACTCCTTTGAATGAATCATTGCATAGTATTATGAATAAGTTATTGGAACAAAATGTGCTTACTCTCCCTCCTATAAGGCAAATAGATCCTGCAAAGATTAATTCACCCTATTTTGATAACAAATCTTTTTGTCAATTTCATCATCATCCTGGGCATGATACTGAAAAATGTTTTGCTTTAAAAGATAAAATTCAAGATTTGATTGATAATAATACTATCTCTGTTTCTGGTGTGAATGATAAAGGCAACAAATCTGTAGCTTCCCCAAACCAAAATCTTCAGATTTTTACTAATCCATTGCCTTCTCATACCTCTAATGCGATTGATACTACTGATTCCTCTGTCTCACCTGATGATCTCGTGTCTATGACTCCGAATGTGATTAACTTTGTGGAGCAGCAGAAAATCCCTAAAGAACCTTCCATCACATTTGATTCCAGTGAAACTATCAGGGCACCTGATGGTCCTTTATATATAGTTGCAAAAGTCAAAAATACACCTTGTCGTGGAGTGCTTATTGATCCTTCTTGTATGGTTAATGTCATTACTGAAGAATTTCTTTTTACTTTGCAATTGAATCAAGTAATCTATGACGAAACAAATGTGGTTGTGAAACTATTTGATGCATTTTCTTCTCCTGCAATTGGTTCTATTATATTACCTATTGAGGTCCATAACAAATCCCTTGATGTGGACTTTGCTATTATTCCATCGTCCGAACAATTTCGTGTGAAGCTAGGCTATCCTTGGCTATCTTCCATGAAAGCTATTGCTTCTCCTATTCATAAGTGCTTGAAATTTCCCCATAATGGTGAAGTTGTTACTGTCAATCATAGTCTCTTTAAACTAGCTGAAAGAACTTCTAGTGTTCCTATTGATTACTTTTGGCCTAAACAATTCCAATCTCTTCCACCGCGAAGTGATCATCTTTTCAAATCTTATCAAAAGTGGAAAAAAGATATGATCCTATCTCTAAGTGAACCTAGAACACCCAAACTTGACATTCCTATCATTCTTGAGAAGGAAGTTCTTCCTTTGAAAGATAAAACTAATGTCTTTCCTCAAGAAGATTCCCAACCCATTCCTATGGATGTGACTGTGCCTATATCTAATAAACTTCCTAAAAGTAGACCTATACCTCCTCGTCATGATGGGCTTGGTCTCCTTCCTAAACCAAATATTCCTCCCTTATATGGAGCAGTTCCTCCTCCTTCCTCTTATGGAGAGAAGAGACCTTCCTCTTCTCCTATTATTCAACCTAAGAGACCACAACCTAAACACCCAAGTGATAAGGATGAGAACATTCCTCCTCCTCACTCTCCTCAGCTTCCTACTAAGACTAGACGAAATCGTTCTGCACGTGAACGCCGACGAAAGCGTCGTCTTAGAGCTCAGGCAGCTGCTTCTCAAACTTTGCAATCCCCAAAAACAGCTTCAGCTAGTATTATTCCATTTTCTCCTCAGCCGACGATTGAGCCGAAATCTCCTAAACATAAGATGCATGATGGTCTTGATCCTGTGCGAGTTAAAGATCCTATTTTTATAAATCTCGATGATGATATGGATGAAAATGTTATTCATGATGAAAATGTACTCCTATTCATTCTGATAGTGAATATGAATATGTTGATGTTGATAACCATTTATCTAATGCATTTTCTAAAGCACTTATCCTAGCTCCTAGACAAGAACAACGTGGCTCGGAACATGAACATAGCCCTTGTTTGGATCTTGTGATAGCTCCATCTGCTGCGTTAGATGTTCCTCCTCTAGCATGTTTCCTACCTTCCCAAAATATTGATCAGCAAGATCGGGGGGTAGATGACGTGCTAGACTAGTTCATTAGCATAGCAGACTCTCTCCTCCTCTCTTTTGTTACTTCTTCTATGTGTTATTCTCATTCTTCTATTTGTTGTCCTTAGTGTTGTCTACTTGAGGACGATGCAAAGAATTGAGATCTCTTTTGGTCTCTCTCATGTTGACTCAAAAGACACATGTGTTCCCTTCTTCTAGGTGGCCTTCCTTGATTGGGGAATGAAGAACAATTATGCATACATACATATGATATACATGAATTATCATACAGCATACTGACCCCGAGGAAAGCGAAGTCACCTTGTGCTTTGTGTTTTGTGTCTATTATCCTTGGGCTTATCTCACACTTGGGGGCTAAATCCTTGTGATAACGTGCTCCTTTCCCTTTTTCATTTCTTATATGTATCACTACCTTAAAGCAATCACCCCCGGTGAGGTGTGTGCGATCGCTTTAACGTAGGGGGGCATACATCCCGTTCATATCTTTTCAAGATACTTGAAAATTTCTTGACAAATTTAGCTTTGCCTTGAAAATTTTTGATATCTTTCTTGCATGACTCATAGTGAGGGAACCTTACTACTGACAGTCATGGTTCTCCCTCGTGATCTTCCCTTTTACTTTGTCAATTGAAGTTGTAAGATCCTTATTCCACTGGGGGCTTGGTGTATCTTGCCTCCTTGACATGGTGAAAGTTTTTCAATGATTGTTTCCTTGTACTTTACCGGAAGTATTGGCGTACGCTTATACTCCCGCTAAAGTGGGGGCTAAATGTAGCATCCTAAAATTGTGACACTTGCAATTTCAACTGCATTTGGGTCTTCACGATGGCGATGCAACACGGAACCTGAATGGAGACCCCGAAACTTGTTCATGACATCAAAAACTGCATTCAAGCATTCAAGCATTCAAGCATTCCTTCAAGGAATTGATCATTCTAAGTCTCCATTCAAGGCTAAGTGTTGCATTCAAGACAAGGATTCAACCATTGAAGAGGAGATCACATACAACATACAACATACTACATACATTACACCTTCACATGTAAGAATACAAACATTCTTACAACAAGGTATCAGTACTTGTTTACATTACAAACATTTACATTTACAGCATTCTCATTTCTTGGTTAATTCCAAAACCGGGGTTTGACCTAAAGGCAAACCCCTCATCCCTAACCCCCCAATCATCCTCTCTTTTTTGTGTGTAGGTTGCAGGTACGTGGCTGTAATTGAAGATCTGGAATCCTTGTGCAGAGACGAACAGATCCACCTTCGTTTCATGGATTTTTCGGAGGACCGTGTGCACGCCGGGCGCCATCGTCCCGTCAACTTTCGCTCAAATTTGCAGAACGGCACCGTCTCAACATTTTACTGCTAATTCCAAGTCCGCAACTTCATACCATATCCCTATCTCTGTTTATAAGCGAATCTTTCCTACTTTACATGCATTCCTAGTTCAATCTTTCTATCCACATTCCTTTACAAAAGAGGGTATCCTTGATGTCTTAACCCTTGAAACTCATTTAGAATCCAATCTTGCATTGCGTGGGATTGGATCTTGTGGGTTTCAACCCCTCTTTTGAATGTAAAGTCTCTCCTAAGTGAAAACCATCAACCCTAGTGACTCTCCCTTCTCTCTCCTTGGAGTTGGGGAGGGGAGAACAACTAGGGTTCGATTTTTCCGCTTTACAAGAATTAGAAAAGAAAATTGCAGAGTAGGAAGAGAAAATCACGAAATTGGAGAAAGACAAACAAGGAATAAAGGATAAGGCAAAGGACTTAAAATGCAGACTTAGTCCAAGACTAGAGTATCTTATTTCCTTGAGAAAAGAAAAATCTAAGGCTCTGGTTCCTAGACTGAAGACACTGAAAGAGAAAATGCACATACTCACCGGTACAGTGCAGAGAACACACGAGGTAATAAAAGACTGCAAAACATTCAGCAATGGCATAAATTTAGTTTTGATAGATATCTTTCATATTGTAACCCACCAGTTACAAGAATCCAAGTAGGACTCCACTGACAGCGAATGACAACCTTTGTCATTGATCTCAAAGGGAGAGTAGTGGGATGAGAAAAATGGTCAGAAGGAAGGGACTTCATCTGCTCAGGGGGAGCATATAGTTTTGGTAAGACAATTTTGGCAGACAATTTTTGGATATCATTTTGGACACTTTTGTTTTTTCTCATGAGTGTTGCCATCAATGCCAAAGGGGGAGATTGTTGGCAAATGCACACTCCAATGAGAAATTGTAGGTGATTGAACGTTTTTTCATTGATGGCAACCTTGCAATCATATGGTACCGGCAAGACAGGATACCGGCACCGACAACGACAAACTCTACACCGGTAGTGAAAGGAAGGATACCGACACCCTGGCTGAAAGGAATTTTGTTTGAAATGTATTTTGTAATTAATTGTAAAATCATTGTAAGCTGACATGGCGAGTTGTAATATGACTCATATATGTATGATATCATTTTGTAATAGGAAATAATGTGTGATAGGATGCGAGATAAGCAGACCTAATATGTGAAATATAGGTTAAGGGTTTATGTATGTAGCAGAGCTTAAACCTGTACTGGATCTGGTATAGCAAATGCTAATCTGAAGCAGTACAAGACATTGGATTAATATAATCCATTTTTGTAAGTAAGTGTGACTTCTTTTGTAATTGAGCAGTGAGGTCTAGGCACTTGGCCTTCCTGCATGTGCAGGCCCCTATTGTAAGAGTAATATTCCCTTATTGGCCAGTAAGAAAATATTGTGGGTCACAAATCGCACCGAGGTTTTTCCCACACCAAGTTTCCTCATTAAAATACTGTGTTATGGTGTGCTTCTCATGTGGTTGTTGTTATTCTTGTTTACTGCATTATTTCTTGTTTATTGGTACACAATTTTAATATGCTTTTCATGTTTTAAGTCAAGTAAATTTATTAATCGGTTAGATACTGATTCACCCCCCCCCCCCTCAGTATCTTTGGGAATCCTAACAGAAGAATCCACTAAACTGCTCAAGGCACTGACAGATTTAATTGGTAAAATTAAGAAGGATCTCAAGTGCATTGACATCCAGCTCATGAAAGATGATGCAAAGATGATTGTGGCCGCCATGGATATGACAAATATCTTCCAAGGAAGGATACAAGTCATTCAGAAGACAAAATCCTTGACTACGAATGATTTTTCAAAAGTAGCCAGGATCGAGTCAATGCTTGCAGTCTGTTCCAATCATGTGGAGGCGCACAAGGAAAAGGTGGCACAAGTGAATATGGACAAGGAGGTGTGGAAGCAACAAATCCATCACATTGGACTCCCTTACTTTCAAGTCATCCTAAACTTCTCGGTGGCACATTTAGAATGGTGTGGTGTGCACAGCTCGGCGGCAAAGGAGGACAAACCAGTAACTTCCTCTGCCACAGTGGAGTCATGATTGATTAGGGAATGAGTTGTCAGCCTCTCTGTGGTTGTTATTTTAGTTTTTCATGTTCAGAAAATGCTTTCTTTAACCTATGGCTAAAGTAAAAATTTTAATTGTTATGTAAAAACTATGAGCCTAGAGGCTATTTAAGCTAGGAAGTTTGTTTTCGCAAGGGCTGGAAAAACTGTGATTTTTCGAGCAGCAAACAATATCTATTTTTCTATGTATTTCTTTAAACTGGAATGATTGATTTATCAATAAAAATGGTTATGTTTTGCAATCTTTGAATCTGTGTGTTTAAAGATTGGCGATCCTTCTCTTGGGAAATCTACTATGTGCATGATAGCATTTTGTTTATCAATTAATTCTATGTTTTTCAGAATTCATTGTTATTATTAATTATTAGCGGATTCATTGTGGATTGAGTTGTGTTGATCCCCCTTGTCCTGTGAGACATTAGAGAGTATCGATCAGAATCAATACTGCTTTGCAGTTTCTATGCTCTAAATTTATAAAATAAACATGTGTGAGAAACAGAGTCTATGAGCTCTTATTTAATCTTAAGAATATTCTCTTTGTTTTATGTTGATGGCATTCCTTTGTGGTGATAGATGAATGCTAAAGCCTTTTATGCTTTCTGGTTAAAAGCATCTTTATTTCAAAGGTTTTGTTGTGTAAATTCATTGCAAATCATATGAGGAGCTTCCCTCTAATGCAGAGGATGGATTTTGATTAGTTCATCCAACTGTTAGTTTATTTGTGTCCTTTCATTAAGGGGTGTATAGAAGTCATATTACTATTCAAAGAAAACAAATATTACAATTTCAAGAAAGGGACTAATCTGTTAACCAGCATAATGCATTAGTTAAAACCACAGACATAGGTGGAACTGGAGCCTCTGCTATTCCTATTTCACCTTTCAAACATTCAATTGCTTCAGCAAGCCCAAATTTTCAATTTTGCGATTACTATGAAAAATTTGAACATACAACAAATGCAAATAAAGAAAAAAAGAGAGAATTTTATAGGGTTGCCCTGACTGAAGTTTTAGACGAATAACTTGCAAGGAACAGGGTATTTCCAATATATGACCCACACAAAGATATGATGGAGTTCATGGTTGTTATGCCCCCAACTAAAGATAAAAATCCATCACACAGTCAGATAGACCCCTCTCAATTTCAAGTTAGCACCCTCCAAATGGATTTTTCTAAAGTACATAATGTGAACAAAATTAGTGTGTCAAAAAGGACTAACGAAGTGGTCTACACTTCATTGATAAAGGTAGAGAGAGAGAGAAAAAAAACTGGAGAAACAAATAGAAAAGCTACAGGCAGACCTGGCAAACAAAAAATCAAAGAGGAAAGCAACAGATAACAATTGCAATGATTTACAGAAAAGGATAAAAAATTTGGGCTCTACAGTAGAAATTGCAGAGCGGGAAAAGATGGATGCAGAATTGAAGGACCTGACAGAAAAACTAGCTAAAAGCAGTAAAAAAATTGATGAGAAAAGAGCCAGTTTTTAAAAATTATACAAAAGTTATGAGTTTGTTGCTGCCAAAATAGGAAAAATATAGGACCTATTGGATCATTAGAAGGAAAAAGAAAAACATTTGAAAGAGGAAGTAGAGGAAGAAAGAAAAAATGTACACAAATGAAAGAAGACTGGTGTAGGAGCGCCCTTCTAAGGTCTTTCTCCATGTGACCTTTGTTGGAATTTTGCTTCTTTAAGAAGCCATGTAAATGTAATAAGAGCTAAGAGCTCATTGGTCTTGTTTAGGTCCTAGTTTAGGTCCTAGGTTCTTAAGTCTAGGTTGAGTTGTCTTGTGGAGTAGAGGGTAGGTGTGTCTTTGATGTGTTTGGGGTCCTTTTGACATGGTTGTGTCCATGGGATAGACCAAGGTAGGCTCAAAAGCCAAGAAAAGCAACATTGTAGAAGTTGCTCAAAAGTTGTAAAAAGTTGCATGACAACTTTTCAAAGTTGTCATGCAACTTTTCCACCAAATAGGTCATAACCTTGGTTTGGCATTAGGAACCCTAACCATGGCACGCCAATCAAGGTAGAGACACTATAAGCTATTGCAAACCCTAATATGGGGGGTTGGATGTCAGATTGTACGGCCAAGAAAAAAGACCTTGACTCTGATTGTGTTTTTGTTGCCAGTCGGCACAAATGAAGCATTAACAATTTGATAATGGATTGTTTTGTAAACTGAGAAGTTTTGAGAGTCTTGCATTGTGTTTATACTTTCATTTTGAGCACTTAGGGTAGGTACTTGTGCAGGTTTTTGTGTGTCTGTAATTATTTTGTGAAGTACTCTGTCACTGTCTAGTTTTGGACTGTTTTGTGTAATGGATTGATAACTCCTATCCCCATTGTGGAGACACCATGAAACCATGGGGAATAGGAGTGAAAACCTTGTACAGTATCCCAAAGCAAGTAGGGCCCTTGAAGATGCAAGAAAATCTTTCAAAGACCCACTCTTAGGCGAGACTAGACTATGCCCGGCTAGGAAGGGTTGAAGTTGCAGAGGTCCATGAGAGAAAGGTAGGACAAGGGGGGGAGGCACCCTTTGGAGGAGATGTAGAGGGATGTGTGAAGCACCATTAGTGAGAAGGAGGAGCCTCCACCAATCCAGATAAGGTTGAAAAGACAGTAAACCATCACTGTGACCCAAGCAGGCCTTAAAACCCTTGTAAAAAACCCTCAAAAACCCCAAAATTCACCTAGGGTAATGTACGAACACTTGGAGGCCCAAAACCAGGAAATTCTTTGAGGCCTTGCCAAATGATTAGTAGCCCTTTTGGGAAGTTTCACAAGTTTGTGCATCATTTGCAAGAGGGAGCCCTAAAAGTCCGTAATGGAGGCCTAATTGGGCACATTCCTTGTAGCCCTATTTTGTAGGAAAAAAGAAAAATGGTGAGATCAATAATGAAATGGAAGGTTAAAACCTCTTGGGAGCACATGAATGGATGGATAACCATGTCAAAGACCTATCCTAACCTTGCTAGGACCTAGGAAGGTGAAGGAGGAGCTAAACCCTTTGTAGTCACATAAATATGTCCACTTAATTAAATGAATATTTAGTATTTATTTGATTATTTAACCATCAATTAATAATTAATTAAATTAATATATTTAATTAATTCATCTTAACCCTCTTCTCCTATTAATTAAATAAATTATTCAATTTATTTGATTTAATTCACTTACCAAATTCAGACCATTAATTAAATAAATAAATCATATTTATTTAATTAAATATTCTCTCACATTTAAATAAATTAATATTTATTTAAATCCCCCAAAATCCCACCTCTCACATTTAATAATTATATAATTTATTTAAATCACCTTTATCCCCCACCCACTTGTATTTTCCTACAAATGCAAGTTGCACAACTATTTTAAATAAATCATTTATTTAAATCACCTTTATCCTCCACCCACTTGCATTTTCCTACAAATGCAAGTTGCACAACTATTTTAAATAAAAAAATTATTTATTTAGAATCCTATTTATCCTCACCCACTTGAAACCTTTAATGGTTTCCCTTAAAGTCTTCAAACTTAATGACTTCCTTCTAGAGTCTTCTCAAACCTTTAATGGTTTCCCTTAAAGTCTTCAAACTTAATGGCTTCCCTTAAAGTCTTCTTAAAACTTTAATTGCTTCCCTTAAAGTCTTCAAGCCTTTAATGGTTTCCCTCAAAGTCTTCAAGCATTTTAATGCTTTATCTTCCTTTTTCTCATTTAAATAAATTAATATTTATTTGAATATTTATCCAAATGCAATTTACACCATTTAATTGAAATAAATGATTTTATTTTAATTGAAAATACCAAAATTCCTCCCACTTGCATTTTCCTACAAAATCCACTTGCATGCCTAAACCCCTTCTCGATTCTTCCAAACCTTTCCTAATTAACCTAATCCATCCCCTAAATATTGTCACATTCCTAAGCAAATTGGAGTCACTTCTCAAAGACTCCAAAGTCTTTGAAAAGCAATTAATGATTTGTGTGTTCAACAAATTAACCTCTAAAGTATTCCAAACCACTTATGGCTCTTACATGACCATTAATGGTTAATTCCACTTGCACCCATGGTTAAGGACTTTGACCCCTAACTTAACCCTCATGTAACCCATGTGTCTCTTCAAAGCATTTATTTCTTTGACTAGGGTAACCATCATGTCCCCTCAAGCATTTAATGCTCCTTATCTCTCCTCTCAAGCCTCCTCATGGTGACACTTGTCAACATGGGATTGGGTTGAAAGTCTCACATGGATTGAATATCTTTTAATCCTAACCCTTGTTAAGATTACTCAATCTTAACCTTTCATTTCCCCATTTCTTCTATAAATAGAACCCTTCTCCTCAAGCAAAAAAGAAGCATTAGAGTATTGTTGTTATACTGGCATTAGCATAGAGCTTTTTCATGGCATCACTATCTACACTTGCATAGCATTTGTTTATCATATTCAACCATCTTGAATCTCCATATGGCATCCATGGATAGTGCTAAAAGCTGAGAGCTACACTCATTTGGGACTTGGAGAGGGGAGAAACAAGGGAGAAGCATCAAAAGGCATCATGGAAGCATCTTAGGGAGGCTCTTCTCCTTTCTTTTATTTTGTTAAACTTCTTTCATGCTTTTTTGAAATCTCTTTTGATATGTTTGGAATGGTTTTTAGTTCTTTGTTTTGTTTTTATGGTTGAAACTAACTTACTAACATTGAACTTTGTTGTTGCCTTGTCCCCATTTCCATGACATCATTTGGTGACCCTGACGTGAATCGAACAACAATCATTTTGAAGACTACTAACTTTTGAATGTTTTAATTGACACACAAGTCATTCTCTTGCGTTTTTGTTCTCAATTTAGCACCTTCACAAATTGATACTTTAGCACTATTGTCTATATTGTTGCTCTTTCATGTTAAATAGCACTTTTGTTTTCACACAGAGTAGAGCTATTGTAACAGAGAGTTGTAAGAAAATTCCTTGTAACTGAAAACCAAAAATTTTAGGCTTGTAGAAGCCCACCAAAACATGCGGATTTTTCTAACTAATTATCTTTTGTGCAGGTTTTAACTAACCTCTACAATAGGATTTTTTAGCTGTTTTAGCTTAGGAAATAAATTTGTTCATATTTCTAACTTCGTCTTTCAAGTTAGGATAAAATAAATTCAATTTCCTTTTGGGTTAAAATCAACTACACATTCATTTGGAGTTTTAAAAAGAACCACATCTTTCATTTAGAGCTCTAAAAAGAATCACACTTGTTCAAAGTTAAAAAGAATCACAAAAACAAACATGCAAATTTATTTTTTTTGCAAAGCTAGGAACAAATTCTTTTGGTGCTTAAAATCAACAAGGCAAATTTTATTTCTTGCATCAAGAAAAAACTCACAATCCACACTTCCATTTTTGGTGCAAATAAAATTTACAATCAACTTGTCTCATTTTTAAAGCAATTTTACTTCATGCAAACGTGTTTTTCATTAAGTTGACTAGGATTTTCAAATTCTAGTTTACTCAAACAATTGCCTTTGAAAATTAAAAAGAACACCATGATTGTTGGAGCAACATCTTCAAATAGATAGAAAATCATTGCAATGACAAGTTAAAAGGAACAAGTGAATTTTGTGTTTGGCACACTTGTGCAAAAGAGTTGGTTGAGTGGTCCTACTTCTAACAAACACTATCCTCTCCCTTGGCTCTCATGGTCCTAGGTGCAAGAGAAAAGTGTTAGTAACACTCAAAATTTTTATCTTTTTAAGAGAGGCCTACCAAGAGACACATCACTCTTGGGAACGACCTCGCGCGGTAAATCCTTCGAGCCGCTATAGAAATTAGGTGAGAGCGAAAGTTGTAGCCTTGGGTATAGTTGTTCCTACAGTGCAACTGTTCGAAAGGACAAATGGGCCCCACCACTAGTTACAAGGCTCTTAAGTGAGTCACTGCAGAATGAACTTATGTCCAAAAACATCAAACATGACTAAACACCTTTAGGTAGTATCCCACCCATTCTATTGATTGAGGATATTTGCGATATAATTTAGTGTAAGAGCATAGATGGTTTTGCTCCCAAGATACTCACCATACATATTTCCTTGAGTAGAAACATAGCTTTTTGAAAAGTCACTTGTGGCTTGATAAAAGTGGTGACTCCCCCATCATAGGGATCATCTATTTTTTATGCTCGTGCAAGACTTAGTATATCACATCCTTACCTGCCAAGGCGGGATTCATAAGGTATGTAGTACCAAAGTCAAAGAAATATCAAGATGTGGGCTAAATTTATCACAACTGGCCATTTGACCTTAGGGATAAAAAGTGTTTGAAGTGTGTTCATTTTAAAGACCAAGTGCAAATTGAGCCGACTTCAGGCTTTGGAAATACACCTTACAATATATCTAAAGGAAGGGTCATATACAAGTCCAAGGATTGGGTTGATCTAGACCCATACTCATTTGTGCCTTTGAGGCTACATTCTTGTGTTTGTGTGCTTGCTTTGTTTTCTTGTCAAAGAAACATCAAAAGAAGATCACTTCCAAAAACAAAGTATTCATCCAACCAAACATTTCTCAAAACAACCAAACACATCAAAAACAAAGTGCAAACAACAAAAGTATCAAAAATTTATGACCATTCTTCACATCTTGCGAAAGAAGAAGCGTCATCAGAATATCAACTTGAAAAGAAGACCATTAAGCTCAAAGGCTTTGATCAAAAGGAGGAAATTCTTCTATATAAATAGACAAATCTTTGTCTCACATAGAATTTTTCTGTGTCACATGCGTCTCTACCTTCAAGGCAAAACAAACGAATTTGATTCAAAGACATTGAACCGCAGAGCTTTTATGCAATATAGAGCTCTGAGTTATCACAAAAACCAAGGAGGGAAGATTAATCCCAACTTTTTCCCAAACGTCTGTATCACATACAACGTAGCTCGAGAAATACCACCAACACCCGAAAGGGAAGAGGTAGAGTTTGTCCCATTTGTGACACAAAGCTTTTATTGAAGTTAAAAAAAATTTCATCCATTATCTTACTCATACATCATCACTTCATCATCAATCCGTTCCAACTCTCAAAACATTAAGAGGTTCTTGCTCCAAGTTCTCTTTTTAGATATTGCTTAAATCAAACGCATCACATCACTTTTTAGATTGTTTCTACATCTAGGATAAGCTCATCCTAAGAGACACATCTACACAGGTTGAAACTAGTTCATGAGTGAATCCTCTCATTACTAGGTAGTTAAATCTGTAACACATCTCAGATTTCTCTACACCTTATCACATCCAACCTTATCAAAACAAACAAGCAATTCAAAGAAGGAGTTTTGGTTACATCTACCTTAAAAGTGCTAGAGATCCACAAGCAACACAATTCACCAACCATCAATCTCTCATTTCATCAAAAACTCATCATCATTTTCACACAACTTCAACAAAAGCTTGTAAACAAAATGGCCCAAACCCGATCACAGTCAAGGCAACGAGAAATAGAAATGGAAGAAGAAGAAGAGGAAAATCTCAATGAATTTCAAGAAGCACTTGGAGGAAATGCAAATCACGAAAACCCAAGTACTCCCACTCCTGCAACAATAGAAAGGGCCCAGCATAACCCTCTCTTTAACAGACTTTTTGACGAAATACTCAGGAGCAATGCGGATGCTCACTTTTTAAAGCTCGCTCAAGAAGGAGCAAAACTCCCCTCTGACTTTGATCTGGCCCAATTAAGACAAGCATCAGAATGACAAAGTTACCATGAAGAGGACAGAGGAAGAGATCCAATCAGATATAACATTCCTCGAGGTAACCCACCACCTCCTCCTCCAAATGAAATGGAGATGTTGATGCAACAAGTCAAGAATCTCGCCCAACAACTTCATAGTGGTGTCAAGACTAACCAATTCTCACTCAATGACATTTGTCCCTATCCTTTTGATAGGAATCTTTATATGCCACCCTTTCCACGAGGATTCAAAACACCCAAATTTGAAAAATATAGAGGAAAGGGAGATCCCCATGATCATGTCAGAGAATTTCATTCCGCTTGTCTTGAAGTGGCATACAAAGACACATACCTAATGCGCCTTTTTCCCCAAAGCTTGGGAGGAACAACCACATCATGGTTTTCCTGACTATAGGGTGGCATTAGAACATTTGAGGAACTCATCCAGAAATTCCTAGCTCATTACTCTCATAACATTGAACGCGACATCATCATGGCCAATCTGTGCAACACCAAACAAAAACCAGGTGAACTATCCTCAGTATTCCTGCAACAATGGCACCAAATGTCTAGCAGACATTCTCTTCAGTTACCTGAACAAGAACTAGTGGAAATATTCATTTCCAACTTAAACGAAGAAATGGAATTTCACCTGGATGTCAAAGACACAGACTCTTTTAATGATATGATCACCAAGGGTTTGAAGTGTGAACGGACACTCATCAAGAAAGGACTCATCAAAATCTATAATGAACCAAAGGATGGTCCACGCCCACGCTTCAATAGTGATAAACCAAGCTTCTGGAACAAAAACAAGAATATCGTCAATGATGGGGTTGTGGATGCCAGGACTATACAAAGTGCACAACCTGTGGTTAGGTTTGTAGGACAGAATCCTCCACCTCAGAATAACACAAATGTTCCTTCTAATCAAGGTCGCATCACATCTCACGATGAACCAAGACCTTGTCAGCAAAAACAAAAACGCACATACACTCCCTTAGGGGAACCCATTGAAACAGTATTGCGACAACTCATTTCTCAAAATTTGGTCACTCTCCCTAAAACATCACACTATGAACCTCAGGTCAAACCCACATGGTGGTGAAATACTGAACATTGTGATTTCCACCAAGGGAGAGGACACAAGACAAGTAATTGTCACCGATTGAAAGATCTTATTCAGGACCTTATTGACTGAGGAGAAATTGAAATAGAAGGACATGACCCAAAAACAACAAACAATGATCATCTGATGTTCAAAAATCCACTTCCATCACAAGGTCAAAGGGGTCCTTCCACTTCCAAACGAGGCACTGATACCACAGATTATACACAGGTTGCGTATAATTACATTGTAAATCATCTGTATGATGCCAGTGAACAAGTTGCAACTATAACCTTCAAAAATCCCAACTCAAATTGCAATGTTGTTACACGTCGCGGTAAGGTTACCATAAAGGCAGCTCCACAAGGCACCACCTCCATCCCAAAGCAATACAATCTTGTGGAACAATTAGACAAAACCCCTGCACTTATATCCATTTTAGAGCTATTACGCTTATCGCCATCCCATAAAACTATCTTGGATCAAGCACTCCAAGAGGCGTCAGTCCCTGCAAACCTAAATACAGACCAATTTCAAGCCATGGTTGGAAGTCTAAAGTCATCACCTTGTCTCACTTTTTCTGAAAGTGACAACTCTTCTTTCCAGCAACCTCATAACGCTTCACTACACATTGAAGGCTTTATCAACCAGCACAGGATCAGGTGAGTCTTGATCGATAATGGAGCAGGCTTAAATATTTGTACACTACAATTGGTCACAACATTGGGATATGCCATAGAATCAGTGGATCCCCGTAAGAAGATCACAATCAAAGCCTATGACGATGCAGAGTGTTCATCCAAAGGAGCTGTGGTACTACCAATCCGAGTGGGCCCTATGGTAAAGCACATCATTTGTCAGGTTCTGGACCTTCCTCTGCCATACAATCTATTGTTAGGGAGACCCTGGATACATGCCATGCAAGTCGTTCCATCTACCTACCATCAATGTATCAAGTTCCCACATAATGGTGTAGAGATCACAATCCTGGGCGATGCAAATCCCTTTGCGTATTGCCATAATATCAGCCATCAACCAGAGATTACCATTCCTAATAATAGAGAAGCCATTTCCTCCACATCATATATAAATCCCGCCTCTCTTGCCAGTTCGAACACCACTATACCAAAGCAAGAAATTAAGATGAAAGTAGCAGAGGAAGGTCCTGGGGAATACAACTTGAGTCAACTCTTTTGTGTGGGACAAATGCCCACTTCTCCTTGAACACATGGTAAACCACAGCAGTTACTCCAGCAACCACTAATCACGCCCGCATGTGCTTTAACGCCTTTCACCCTTGGAAAGAGTCAAGAAGAAGAAACCCAAGATGAGGACTTAGCGAAATGGATCTATAAAGATCCCATCACCACTGATCTACCACAAGTTAAACTTCCTATGGCTCAGTATGGCAAAGGTCTCCTCATTATGCAAAGAATGGGGTATGATGGTCAGAGTGCTTTGGGATGTTGCAAACAAGGACGACATGAACCTCTGTTGTCGGAATTAAAGCCCAAAGGTAATACAGGCCTAGGCTTTGAAAAAGAGATATTTCCTAAACTCAAATTCAAAGGAAAATCCAGCAAACCATTATGTCAGCCTACTACAAAAAGGACACCTTTCATTATCAAAGCAACATCGAGCACCATCGCAGCTGCCCCACCGAGGCTCAAAATCCCAGCACAATCAGCTACAATGCCAATCATCCCACCCAGCGAACCAGTAATCCCATCAGCAGTAGCAATAACATCAATAAAAGCACCATTAATTGCAGCAACTGTATCGGAACCCATAGCAGTATCTACAACACCCGCAGTTCTAGTAGAAGCAGTTGAGCCAACACTACCAATACTCCCCGTATCGGATTCTTTTATCCCCATCGACCTTCCTGCAGCACCGATCATTTCATCTACAAAGGTACATCAACCAATCACACCTGAAGTATTTAACTCAAAGGACATCCCAATATGGTATAGTAATCGGATGCTGGAAAGTGACTCAGAGACCGACTCACATGAGTGGGAATTTGATTCTATACAGCTTAACACTTCAGATGAGGAAGATGCACCACTACCTCCGCCATGCAAAGACATCCTTGTTTATGGAGAAGCACAAATAAAGACCACTTGGGTTCCTGAACTAGAAACATCTTCCACAGACCCTACATCTCATCCTACACCTGATTCTAACAGGGAGAGTACCATTAACGACCTTCACCATAACATCTTAACCCTCACTGATACATCTAATGCACTTAACCTAATCGATGAAGTAATGCCCATTATCCACCCTGAACTCATCGAATGGAACCAACCAAATCCCCCATGTCTTGACTTCTTCCAAAATGATGAGGCCATCATTGACTTTTTGGAATTAAGGGATAACCTACCAAGCGGGGATCACAAAGCTGGATTCACCATTGAACTTAGTAGTGCAGCATACTTCGGGGCGGATGCCAAACCTTTCAGCTGCAAAAATATAACAATAAAACATGGATCTTCCAGTGAAAACCACACCGTGGCACTGTTTGATTCAACAAAAGTAAAAAGAAAGAGCGTATCCAATGGTGAAAACCTCTCTGAGGTGCCTGAGGATGAAGTGTTTGACATCCTCCCCACTAGTACACAACAGGAACGATCAACGATTCTCATCAAGGAAACCAAAGAATACAATGTGGGGACTCTTGAAAATCCTCATCTCATACATCTGGCATCTCTTCTCACTCCAGAGGAACAGCCTAAATTTATAGAGTTCTTCCAGAAGCATCAGATCAACTTTGCATGGTCATATGCAGACATGCCTGGGCTTGATCCTGATTTAGTCATGCATCACCTCACCGTAGCAAAAGGAGCCAAACCTGTCAAGAAAAAGCTTCGTAAGATGCATCCTCAAATTGCAGTGCTAGTCAAAACAGAACTCAAGAAACTCCTAGATGTTGGTTTCATTAGACCAATTGATTATGCAGATTGGATCTCCAACATTGTGCCTATCGGCAAACCAAAAGGGGGCATCTGCATTTGTACCGACTTCAGAGATCTAAATAAGGCATGTCCTAGGGATGACTTCCCCCTACCAAATATCAACATCATAGTAGACCTGACAGCAAGACATGCCATGCTTTCACTCATGGATGGCTTTTCTGGATACAATCAGATAAAGATCGCACCAGAAGATCAACATAAGATAGCCTTTACCTGTCCATGGGGCACATATTGTTGGAATGTAATGCCTTTTGATCTAAAGAATGCAGGAGCGACCTATCAATGAGCAATGACCACCATCTTCCATGACATGATGCATACTATGATGGAAGATTATGTTGATGACTTACTGGCAAAATCACTCATAAGAGAAGGTCATTTGGAAATATTAGAGAGAATCTTTGATAGACTGGAACAATATCATGTTCGACTCAACCCAAAGAAATGTGTCTTTGGAGTAACCTCTGGGAAACTTCTAGGATACATTGTCTCAAGCAAAGGCATTGAGGTCGATCCAGCAAAGGTTAAGGCAATCATGGACATGCCACCTCCAAAGAATATCAGTCAACTAAGGACACTACAAGGACAGCTCCAATCTATTCATAGATTCATCACACAACTGGCTGATAAGTGTCACCCATTCACACACCTGCTACACAAGAACATCCGCTTTCAGTGGGATGCCCGATGCCAACAAGCATTTCAGACGCTTAAAGACTATCTCATGAATCCACCATTGCTGATTCCACCAGATCCAAGTAGATCGTTGTTACTCTATATCTCAGCAACAAGTATAGCATTGGGTGTACTACTGGCACAACATAATGCAGAAGGAAAAGAGTGTGTTGTTTACTACATCTCTCGCACACTGGTGGGCTATGAACTCAATTACACACCTATTGAGCGAGCTTGCCTAGCAGTAATCTTAGCAGCCACTAAACTGAGGCACTATCTGTTAACACACAAAGTACAACTCATTGCAAAGATTGATCCACTCAAGTATTTACTCAGCAAAGCAGCATTGATAGGTCGCTTGGCCAAATGGGTGATGATTCTAAGTGAATTTGACATCGAGTATGTAGATCGTAAAGCTATCAAAGGGCAGGTTATTGCAGATCAGTTGGCCGATGCACCACTCATAGGCGATCATCCTCTCATTTCCAATTTTCTAGATGAAGAGATATTCATGATCACAACAACACAGCCATGGAAACTATACTTTGATGGTTCATACACTAGGCACGGCTTGGGGGCAGGCATTCTGTTTATCACACCTCAAGGTGATAGCATCCCGAAGTCTTACAGGCTCACATTTCCATGCACCAACAACATAGTAGAGTATGAGGCCTTGATAACAGGACTCAGGCTAGCCATACAATGGAAATTACAAGAACTGCAAGTATATGGTGACTCACAACTAGTCATTTGACAAGCAACAGATGAATATCAAACCAAGGATGATAAACTCATGCCATATAAGCAAATGGTGGACACTCTAAAGACATCATTTACTACTATCACTTTTGAACAGATACCAAGAGATCAGAATCGAGTTGCTGACGCCATGGCTACCATCGCATCTCTCCTAGATCTTCCATAGAATTCAACACGCTACAAGTTCTTGGTCGAACAGCTTTGGATTCCCGCTTATGATATCCCTGAATCTGAAATGATATATCGCCTTGTCAGTTCTGAATCTCCATGGTATGGTGAGTTCTACACCTATCTCCGTGATCACACCCTTCCTCCCAACCAATCGAATAACCAACGTAAAACCTTCATTCACCAAATTGCTTGATATACCATTATTGCCGAGACCCTATACCGACGCAGTCTTGATGGTACTCTCCTTCGATGTCTGGAACAAGATGAGATAACAAAGGCCTTAGAAGAAGTACATGAAGTAATTTGTGGAACTCATGCAAGCGGTCTGTCACTAGCCAAGAAACTCTTGCGCAATGGATACTATTGGCCATCTATGGAAAAATATTCCTACTACTTTGTCAGAAAATGCAAAAAATGTCAAGTTCATGGCAACCTGATACATGCACCAGCCCAGGAACTACAACCAATCACAACACCATGGCCTTTTTGTCAATGGGGCCTTGACCTTGTGGGTAAGATTCATCCATCTTCATCCAATGGCCATAAATTCATTATTACCGCCACCAAATATTTCACAAAGTGGATTGAAGCTGTTCCACTTACCCAAGTCACCGGCAAGCAGATCGCCTCATTCATCCTCAACTACATCATCTGCCGGTATGGTGTACCCATGTCCATCATCACAGATAACGGTCTTCCTTTCAAAAATCAGGATGTCCGTGAACTTTGTGAGAAATTTCATATCCAACACCGCTTTTCCACTCCCTACTACCCACAAGGTAATGGTCAGGCCAAAGCATCCAATAAAAACATATTAAGGATCCTAAAGAAGACAGTCAATGATGTCGGCCGTGATTGGCATCTTCAACTGAATCCAGCACTATGGGCATATCGAACTAGCATTCGAACCCCTATAGGCGCAACTCCCTACTCATTGGTCTATGGTGCCGAAGCTATCTTACCTATTGAGGTTGAGATACCATCACTACGGGTTTCCTTGCATAATCTAATAGATGATGAAGCGTACAAAGTCTCACGCCTCCAAGACATAGAATTACTTGATGAGAAGCGACAAGCTGCATACAATCATCTCAAAGCCTATCAGCAGCGCATGAGCAGAAGCTACAATCAACGAGTTAGACCTCGTATATTTGAGGTAGGTGATCTTGTTCTACGAGAGAATCCTCGCAACCAACCAAATAGAGAACATCAGGGCAAGTTTGAATCAAACCTACTGGGCCCATATGTTGTCATTGCTGTATTCAGGTCCGGGGCATATCAGTTGGCTACATCAGAAGGAGAACTGCTCGCAGATCCAATCAACAACATGCACCTCAAACGTTTTTATACCTAAGATGTAGAGAGCATCAGGCTCCCCTGCATACCAGAAAATACCAAAAACATCAAAAGAGTAAAAAAAAAAAATCATGCATCCAAATGGTGAACAACCACTCCGGTGGCACCTTGGGTAAGTACAATGGTGAAAACCTGGCAAACAGGCGCCATTCGTAAAAGGCTATGGCTCCATTGTCTTTCAAACATGTTGCGATCACATCTACTTCATACATACATCCATCCATCCATCAACCATGGCTTGTTATAAACCTACAAATCCAAGAAAGTACTGCATGCATCCTGCATCCCATTTTTTTATAGTCATGTCTAAACTAGGGGCAATGCCCTTAACCTATTGATGGAAGTGGATTCTACATTGTCTTGTGATTCATTAAAGTTCTTCATTTAAAACTATCTCACCAAATCCAAACCATTCAAAACGAATTCAAAATCCAAAAACATCCAAAACACTTCAAAAAACCAAAAACATTCAAAACACTTCAAAAACCAAAAAATTCAAAAACAATACAAAATCCAAAAAACAACGAAAAACCATCAAAAATCAAACAAAAACATGGCAACACATTGTACATACTCATCCGCACAGATACCAAACAAACATTGTGATATACTCCACAAAATGACCACTTACCAATTGACCACACAATCAACATCAACACTCAAAACTATCTTCAACAAGGATGCATCCTTCCTTACCAAAATAAAGACAAGATGACATTTTCTTTGACAAGAAAATTCTGTTTACGCTATCAAATACTTGGTTGATTTATGGTCTAGTAATTTATATCAGGTTCCTACGGCATTGTTTGTGTATCTTCGACGCATTATTCCGATGAAGTTTTGGGGCATGTACTAATGGTGTCTACGTGGGAAGTTCACTAAGCTATGTGATCATAGGCAAAAATACAGTCATAGATCACTACGGCTTGCTGACTACAGCATATACCTCGACCATATGAGCATGAACCATTACCAAGGATCCATATTCTTTATTCTTTATGTATATACTATTTGTTTGCAGGTACAATGCTCTTTCTTTGGTTCTTCCTACCTCATCCAAACTGGATAAAGGTTTTATCTCTTATTACGGTATGCACTTGTCTCAGGATATGATCAGCCTAAGATCAAGGAGGATGATCCAAGTCATGCATGAAAGGAGATAATCCTTGTCTGTTCCGCAAGCAATACTCAGGTCAACTTGATCCATTATATCAAGTTGCTTGTATTAACTTGCTATATCAAATCCATGTAAGAAATACTCTGGTCATCTTGAATCTTTATGTCAAGTTGCTTGTATTTTCTTACAACATTTTAAAGCTCAATGATGAAAATAGAGCCCTATGGATCGTCATCTCATCTCATCTGTATATATTGCATTTCGTTGCATTCCACCCATCCATACATTTATAATAGCTGCATATCATGCATACATAGTCATAATAATGCATACTCTATTTTACTCATCTTCTTCCATAGGACTCAGTCCTAGTCCTCCATATCTTCAATCTAACATCGAATCCCCCCTCACCCTCCCTATCTTGATCATCAACATCATCCTAATCCCTTCATCGCTTCCCATCTTCACTCATCCACAAAATTAAGCCAGTTACTCTCTCTGCACAGGTACCTCGACTCACGCACACCTAGACTATCAACAGATACTCTGATCAAGTATCTTTGGGTCTCAACAGGTAATCGATTATGGTAATCCTAGACTACATCAGGCATTTATCATAATGACCTAGTCTCAACGGGGCTACCATGATTTCCCACAACCATCCATCACACGCACACACTATTAATTGATCAACCAATCAAACACAATCCAACGGACAATTACATCAATTGTCTACATCTCAACGAGAATTTTGATTCAGATACCTTGACTTCATCGAGAAATTACATCAATTGTCTAAGTCACCAACAGGTCACTTTGATTCACTTACTTAGACTTTATCTTGTCCAAGCAACCAACTGACATCAACGCTTTGACTCGACCAGGGCAATTAAACCAATTGCACCAGATTGTCCAACCATTTTGATCAATTGTATAGCATCAATCCAAAGCACAACACCACATTTGCACCATATCTCCTGCATAACCAATGGGTACTCACTGGCTTGCCATTTCTCTGTATTCACTCTATTTTCTTCCATTCTTTCACCATTATTGCTAATTTCTGCTATTCTACCTCCCCTCCACTTCTCGTTCTTTTTCGAGAGATCGCCCGATTTTTAAAAAAATTTCGGTCCATCTCTCGACGGGGCATACCACCCACTAAATTAACATTTATGGGGCATATTTCTTCACACCTATTTTTCTTTCTTTGAAACGACGCGATAAAACCGCACCGTCTCAAAGAGGGGCAAATGTAGTCACATAAATCTGTCCACTTAATTAAATGAATATTTAGTATTTATTTGAATATTTAACCATCAATTAATAATTAATTAAATTAATATATTTAATTAATTCATCTTAACCCTCTTCTCCTATTAATTAAATAAATTATTCAATTTATTTGATTTAATTCACTTACCAAATTTAGACCATTAATTAAATAAATAAATCATATTTATTTAATTAAATATTCTCTCACATTTAAATAAATTAATATTTATTTAAATCCCCCAAAATCCCACCTCTCACATTTAAATAATTATATAATTTATTTAAATCACCTTTATCCCCCACCCACTTGTATTTTCCTACAAATGCAAGTTGCACAACTATTTTAAATAAATCATTTATTTAAATCACCTTTATCCTCCACCCACTTGCATTTTCCTACAAATGCAAGTTGCACAACTATTTTAAATAAAAAAATTATTTATTTAGAATCCTATTTATCCTCACCCACTTGAAACCTTTAATGGTTTCCCTTAAAGTCTTCAAACTTAATGACTTCCTTCTAGAGTCTTCTCAAACCTTTAATGGTTTCCCTTAAAGTCTTCAAACTTAATGGCTTCCCTTAAAGTCTTCTTAAAACTTTAATTGCTTCCCTTAAAGTCTTCAAGCCTTTAATGGTTTCCCTCAAAGTCTTCAAGCATTTTAATGCTTTATCTTCCTTTTTCTCATTTAAATAAATTAATATTTATTTGAATATTTATCCAAATGCAATTTACACCATTTAATTGAAATAAATGATTTTATTTTAATTGAAAATACCAAAATTCCTCCCACTTGCATTTTCCTACAGAATCCACTTGCATGCCTAAACCCCTTCTAGATTCTTCCAAACCTTTCCTAATTAACCTAATCCATCCCCTAAATATTGTCACATTCCTAAGCAAATTGGGGTCACTTCTCAAAGACTCCAAAGTCTTTGAAAAGCAATTAATGATTTGTGTGTTCAACAAATTAACCTCTAAAGTCTTCCAAACCACTTATGGCTCTTACATGACCATTAATGGTTAATTCCACTTGCACCCATGGTTAAGGACTTTGACCCCTAACTTAACCCTCATGTAACCCATGTGTCTCTTCAAAGCATTTATTTCTTTGACTAGGGTAACCATCATGTCCCCTCAAGTATTTAATCCTCCTTATCTCTCCTCTCAAGCCTCCTCATGGTGACACTTGTCAACATGGAATTGGGTTGAAAGTCTCACATGGATTGAATATCTTTTAATCCTAACCCTTGTTAAGATTACTCAATCTTAACCTTTCATTTCCCCATTTCTTCTATAAATAGAACCCTTCTCCTCAAGCAAAAAAGAAGCATTAGAGTATTGTTGTTATACTGGCATTAGCATAGAGCTTTTTCATGGCATCACTATCTACACTTGCATAGCATTTGTTTATCATATTCAACCATCTTGAATCTCCATGTGGCATCCATGGATAGTGCTAAAAGCTGAGAGCTACACTCATTTGGGACTTGGAGAGGGGAGAAACAAGGGAGAAGCATCAAAAGGCATCATGGAAGCATCTTAGGGAGGCTCTTCTGCTTTCTTTTATTTTGTTAAACTTCTTTCATGCTTTTTTGAAATCTCTTTTGATATGTTTGGAATGGTTTTTAGTTCTTTGTTTTGTTTTTATGGTTGAAACTAACTTATTAACATTGAACTTTGTTGTTGCCTTGTCCCCATTTCCATGACATCACCCTTATTAGCCTATGTGAGGGTTTTTTATGCTTGAGAGTAGGTGTGACTTTAGGAGGAGTATCACAGATTGTTGGTGGGTGGATTGGGCAAGGTCAGGGGATTCCACAAGCAAGGGAAGTCCTAGAGACCCTAGGGTGTGGTTGAAACACCTGGTGATCCAAGGAGAGGATGAAGGAGCATAGACTAGGCTAGTCTATCCCATTCCCATTCCCATCAAAGACCTACACAATAAAAATGATAAAATTAAAACTTTGGAGGATAGATTGAAAGATAATATGAAAAATAAATGAAGTATATATAAGAAAACATTTGGGGACAAATAATGTAGAGGAGTGACAAGTTGTGTGAATGGTTTGAATTTTGAGATTAATAAATATGAAAATCAAAGGGCACATTGAGAAGAGCTTACATGTTTATTCAAAAGAGGATATGGCAAAACAGATTTTGCAAGTAGTCTATAGTACCAGTGGCAACTATTTGTCATCCAAGGGAATTAAGAGCCACATTGATGCCACAGTTAATACATCATCTATCCTTTAAAAATACCAAAAACTAAGGGAAACATCATAAATTATGGATAAATGTGGCAAAAAGATATTGAAACTGCAAGAAAAGACAACTACTTTGATTAAACTTGGTTTGCCTAAGACCGTTGACCCATCAAATAAATTCATTGGAAAAGAAGCTTACAAAAAAACATGGAGATAAAAATGAAGTATGATTTAGACTTGCTTCCTAAGAACACAACTCCCCAAAGCTTTCTAGAATTTATCCAACCATTTACAACTCTAAATGCGGTATTGGGTGAAACGGTGATGTCAAGTCAGTCTTCTAAATATGGATTGTTGACGAAATTGTAGTTGACTTTCCATAGTTTAAAGAATATTGACCTTCCATCAGACAAAGAGTGGAGCACTCTACAAAAACTGGCACAAAAATCTTAAGAATCATAGTATGTATTGCACAGTTTTATGCTTTTACTCTTAATTTCAAGGTTTTATATTTTTTCTGTTTGGAATTTGGCATCGCTTGAAATAACTTTGTCTTATGAACAAGAAAAAACTAGCACTCGCTATTGCTAATCCAATCTATGAATCTATGATGCATGGTGCAAACCTTCAGCCTGTAAATTTGTATTCTCAAATTCTCCCAAGTTTTAACATTTCTACATTTCTCTATTTCTGATTACTAGGTTTTGGGCACTGCTATTATCTATATTTAATTTATCATGGCTTGAATTAATATTTAATTTTAAACTGTTTTTTGAACAGGAGACATCAGACATGTAGTAGTTGTTAAATTGTTAATACGGCCTGTGATGGCCATGTAAATTTGTGCTGAGTTTGTGATTTCGATGCTGAGTCTTCACATGTTGCAAATCAACCTGGAGTTGTTGTTTCTCCCTTGTTTCTATAAAAGGGAATTTAGGGTCATTTGCAAAGGTTCTGAAAATTTGTATTGACTTTTGCATGGAGAATCACACAAAGTGGTGTATTAAATGAATTGTATCATATGGCTATAGTTTGAAAGAATTAATGAAAATCTAAGTTCTCAAACATGTCTAAATAAACATCTCTGTATCAATAAACATATTATGGTCTTTTATTATGCTATTTTAAATCTGGAAATAGAAAGTTGAAAAATACAATTACAAATCAATATTAAATTCTAATTGCAAAAAGTTGACAGACTCATAAAATATCATCAAGTTATCAACCATAATAATATGCTTTTGTAATATGAATGATGAGATATAGTAATAAGATTAATAAATACCAATCTCTTACAGTTGCCATTCATCCTCATCAAATTCAGAGCTTTCTTGATTCTTGTCTATGTTTTCTTCACTCCGAGTCTTCATACCTTCGTTGAACTGCATCTCAATGTTGCCAATAGGTCCAGTACATGAGTCAATAGTCCCACTAGCACTTTGGTTTGAAGTGTTTCCCAAACCTCTTTTTTCACATTTGGACCTTCAGATTTGCAGTGCCCTATCATAAGGAAAAGTGTGGACATCATACCTAGATGTATAGAGCCTCAAGCAATTTTCCAAATTTTTGTCTAGTTTGTTTCTTAGCTTTGATTTTAGGAACCCCAAATCACTGAAAACTCTCATCTTCCATCAAACCCAATATCATGGTAAGATATTTAAAATCAACAAGCTTCAAATATTATGGCATTGAATCACACATTCTCGGCTATATATTTCCAAAGCCTTGTTACTAATCCCTCTTCGCGGGGGTTCTCCATTGTGTCATATTGTTCCCTCATAGCGTATGCAAAATGAGATGATTTATCTCTAAGATGAGTTTTGTCTAATATTCCATTTATGGTTACTCCATTCAATTCTCTAGATATGAAAAATTGTTTTATCAAAGTCAGTAGCTTACTTCGAAAATCAGTTGTAATGTTGAGGCTCCAATATTGAGGAAACACAATAGACATGGCTTCGAGTAGGTTGTCAGGAGGGAATCTGCTTCTAATTTGTGATGAAAGATCATAGGCAGTTTTCTTCACAGAAGTAGTTACAGAAACAACAATCTTGTTGAAATCTTCCCTTGTAACTCTTGCTAGTTGCTTCCTGGGGTGCTTTCCTAGTTCCTCAGGGTCAATCATGGCATAGAACTGCATTGGTATCTCAACTCCCCGTACATTGGCACATAGCTCCCCGTTTGCACCGATTTGTAAAAAGTTATCAGGATTGTTCAAATTTGTGATGTCCGCCACTTAACAAATTTTTCATCAGATAGTTTTGGTTGATTTTGATAGAGATTTTTGAGGGTCATGCATGTCATCTTACGCAGTGTAGCATATTCTGCAATATACGGAGCTCTTTTTTGGGCATCCTTCATAATATTCCCCATTTCCTCTAGCATGGGCAGAAGAGATGCTAAAGTTAAGAGTGTCTCTATATTACTTAACCTCTGAAGAAGGTCAGGAAATTTTGGTTGATCTGATTCGTCCCGAGTTGTGTGAAATAATCCAATCAAGGATGGATATTTTTTAAAAACTATATGCACTGGACCATCCAAAGAGATCCATCTGGTATCATTATCCTTGAGAAGCTTGTTCCCATCAGTTATTCCATCAGCAAAGTATTGAAATTTCATAAATCTCTTGGGACTTCGACAGAAGTGTGAGTAGAGCTCTCTGATTAATTTTTTTTTTTTTTTTACCGAAGCATACTTGCGTACAATTCCAAAAGCTAGATTTATTCTGTGAGCCATGCAGTGAATTGCAGTAATGTACGGTGCAAATGAAGCTTCAATCTTTGTACAAAGACCGTTCCTGTGACCTTGCATTACTGAAGTTCCATCTGCTCCAACACACACCAATTTTTTGGCAACCGTCATGTCATCCATACCTCCATAATCAATTAAACTTCTCTTTACTAGTTGAAATAAATTTGCCATTGTCACACTCTCCTTCATTTTAGCAATAGATAGTAGATGAGATTGGTGGGCATGATTCTGTATAGTATAAACATGCATGCATACCCATGAAGTATTGTCTACTGTCGTAACTTCATCTAAAGAAAATGCAATAAATTTTGACTCTCTTATTTTTTCCTTTACATCTTCTTTTTCAACCTCAGCAAGACAACTTGCCTATTCCCATCCACTGTTTACTGACCAGTGTCTATTAGGATAGTTAGGAACTTTCAAAAACTGTAATAAACCACTAATTGATGGGAAATCTATCATAGCACGCCCTCTGCTCAAAATATAAAAAACAACGCTTAACTGAACAATTTTTCCTAGTTGTTCTATTTGCATTGCTTTTCCAAAACTAGCTTCAATAGAACCTTTAACTTCAATAGGGTTCATCTGTATTTTCTCATAAAAATAACACTCTTCGGCATTCCTCACATGCTTACATTCCTCCTTTGTTTTCCATCTTATCACTGATTTTTCAACTTCGTCTATCATTTATTTTTCATAAACTTTACCCATATGCTTTTCTATGGTGTCAAATTTTAGCTGGAACCTAATTCCCTTGTTATGTTTTCGAGTGCAAATCTTACACCTTCATTCTATTGGAGGATTGCCTTCAATTGGATTCTCCACTAGTTCAATGAATGGATAATTTGATGCCCAATTAATTAGAAAATTCCTCACTGACATATCCCACTCTCGACCCTTTTTTGATTGTGGTTGATCCTTTTTTGATCTGCCTTTTCTTTTCCCCTTTCGTGCATTATCATCAATGGCATTATCACCCAAGTCAATTATATCATTCCGACTAACTTGGGCATCTACTAGATAATCTTCTTCAAGATCATCTTGATTTGAGATATAAAGTTCGATGTCGTCTTCAACATGCGGTATAGGTTGTGAATTTTGTACTTGTACTTGTGATGATATACCTTCCTCACTTTCACCACAATCTTTTCCAAAGCCAAAGTACGAAGACAACATTCTATTTTTTTGTTGGCCTCTCATGGCCTTCCCCACATTCAGGTTTCCTACCCTTCTTCCTGTTCGACATCACCAACAAAATAAAGACTGCCAAAAAAATATCAATTTGTTGAAGAAGCAATAATAGACTATAAAGTATAAGATATGTTTCATTGGCCCTACGACCTACAATCTAGATGTCTAAGGTCTGAATCTCTTTGCTAACCACTTGGCACTAACTGGTCCCCACTGAATAAGAATGAACTCAACAGTGCAAAAAAATATAAATAAATTCAGAATAATATTATAACACATCAAAAATATGATCGCTCACCTTTAGGTCACTAGCAGTCGTCAATGTAGTCAACAACAATGATTTTCCTTGGTCTAAAACTTCGCTATTGATCAGAATTCAGAGCCTAGAACCCACAAGATTATGTAGAGATAAATCTGATCTTTGAATGTATTTATACCAATCCTTATATAGCGAATTCCGCAAGAATTTTATATGGTATACAAATATTTGGCGAATCCCACGTAACTATAACATGACTTATGTAATTTTCAAGGTGATTATGGGTTGTCCAAATAATTAGCAAATACAATATAGTTGGCGAAAGTTGGGGTGAATGGAGACACGTGTCTGCAAAATGTCAGGTGAATTGGGTCCTCCTAGCTAACAAATCTTCATATGCCTATACGCGAATTATGGTCGTCTATTAAGGCAATCTCGGAGAGTGTAGGCGAAAAAATTAAATTTACCGTGAGACCACCGTATATTGTATTGGTGAAATCCTTGCATAGAAACATTTAATTACATAGAACATATGGTGATCGGGTCATGAATTTGACAAAAATTGATAATGTTCTGGCGACATGGCCACCCCCAGTCGCTACAAGATATTCGCCATTTCCCAAGTCACCGATGTGAAAAATTCACCATTGGTGAATATTCGCCACTAAATTAATCTCTGGATAGCCTTTGATACTTAATGGGGACCACGTGTGACTCGGTTTGACCTGTTGGGTTGGATATCGACTATTGGTCCAATCTAAAGTCTATGGAGCATGGTTGGAATTCAATGTAGATTACACACCGTGTTTTCGATAATTGAAGAAGTTCGATAGTTGAACCGTGAAATGATTGTAGTTGAGTTAGAAGTTGCAAGTGGATCAATCAGTTGTAGAAATTGGTCTAATGGATGGTTGATGGTTTTGTTGATTGTCGAATTGCAAAATGTTGTGCCTTTAATCTGTGTGGGTCTTATTCGATCTGGAATGTGTATGTTGCCTAAACAAAGATTGATTTAGAGCAATTAATCTGTAACATGTTTGTAATTGTCTTAGTACTATAATACAAGTGATTATTTCTTTGGTGTTTGGGTTTTTCACCCATAAGGGTTTTCCCACGTGAAAACCTAGTGTTAACTCTGTGTTTGTGAATCTTGTTTTGTTTTGCTATGTTATTCTAGTAATGTGCATCTTAATGACTGTAATCTAAAATTGAAATTCACCCCTGCTTTTCTCCTCTTTGAATTTAACATTGTGGAAGGTGTTTCCGTGTTGTGCTTTCCTTACCAAATTGAGCTAATCTCTGTTAGAATACATAATTATGTTGGGAAGATGTAGGCATCATAATGTAAACATTCATTTTTTATGTTTTAAAGAAAAGGGTGAAAAAATTGACCTACTTTGAGTGAGATATGCTTGTATGAATATAAGGTCTTAAGTGTTTAGACTTTAGTCATTGCACACAAATAAAATAATGGCTAACATGGGTCCACTAATTCATAATGAAAATAAGAACTTTCTAAGGGTTATCTTGATCTAATTAGACAATATCAATATCAAATGAGATATACATAGAAAAATTGAGCACTTGATGTAATTAAAGAGGCATACAAGTGATTATCCATTTTTTAAATATGGTGATTATTTGGCCTTATAATTAACTTTTTGTTGTGTTACAACATAAAATTAAAATCAAGAATCTAGGTTCAAAAAAATGATTATTGTGATGTAATAATGTTTTTCGGAGAATGATGACGATGCCATATATATATAGTGCAACCTAATCCTAGGTAGGGCCATGTCAAGTGAATTGCTCCATATGATGCAATTTTTCCTTATATTGATAGGGCAAGCTCTAAATTCATTCACCTTCATTGTGGATTTGTTTTATAATGAGTTGTACTTGGAAACATATTGGGGCATCATTATTGTGAGATTTTGCCAAGATCAAGGGCACAATGAAAAGCATAAAAAAGAGACAATAGAATGACAAGAACAAACTGTATTCTCATCAATATGCAAAATGATCAATTGGATTCACCAATACAATGAATATAGGCCTTCTTATATAGGCAAGGCCATATGGATGTACGAGCACACAATCATGACATGTGGCTCAATGAGAAACAAGGGTAGGTAAGAAATACTAGGGGTAGGTAGGAGAAATAATATAATATTCCACAAGAGGTGGATGACCCACCGAATGTGGAGTGTAACAACAAAACAAGACCACAAAAGGTGGAATTTCTCCTACAAGCTCTATCCCTATGTGCACACTTCCCTAAGTGTCTCAAATTCAAACTACGAAGAAATGCATTATCCTAAGTTAACTTAAGTAAAGTGTAATAATATCCATAATGAATATTTATTTACACCAACACCCCCCCTTAAGTGCAACTTAGGGGAATGAAGACTCATGACAACAATGCAAGATGGGTTCCGGCTACTAGGCCATGATAGGTACCCATGTACAATATGCAAATGCAAGCAAAACTATGCAATGCAATCTCTCACAAATGAAGAAAAGGAGAAAACCCAATGGGAAAAAACTCCCCCCCAAAAGCGAAATGAAAGTAAAAAAGACTCTCAAAGAAGAAGGACAAAACCTCAAAGAGGAAAAAGTCCCCCCCATAAGAGAGGAAGGAGAAGTCAACTGACCCCCCCTAATGACACATCCTGCACCCCCAAGAGAGCTCGCAACTGCTGGAACTTACTCTTAGTGAAAGGTTTGGTGAATATGTCAGCAACCTGCTCCATTGTAGGACAATATTGCAAATCAATGAAATGCTCCTAAATCAGCTCTCGGATATAGTGCATATGAATCTCGATGTGTTTGGTCCGCTGGTGCTAGATCGGGTTCTTCGAGATCACAATAACACTCTGATTATCATAATGTAGAACTGTTGGTCATGGAGTGGTGAACCCAAACTCTATAAGAATCTGCTGGAGCCAAATGGTCTCAGTCGCTACATTAACAACGCCTCGATACTTAGCCTCAGTCGAAGAGAGAGCAATAGCATGTTGCTTCTTGCTCTGCCAACAAATGGGGCCTGAACCAAGGTGAAAACTGTAACCGGAAGTAGACTTACGATCATCAAGATCGCCAACGAAATCGGAGTCTATGTAACCAACCAAGCGAAGTCTTGTGCCTGCTACATAGTGAATCCCATAGTGATATGTACCCTGGATGTAATGAAGGATGCGTTTGGCGGCTTTCCAATGAAGCTCATGTGGTTCCTGCATGAAGCGGGAAACCATGCCAACTACAAATGAAATATCAGGGCGTGTATGGGTCAAGTAGATGAGACTACCCACAAGCTGACGATACAAAGTGGCATCAACTGGTGGAGAAGAACACTAAGCCTCAAGCTTGACTCCTGAAAGAAAGGGAGTCAGTGCAGGCTTACAATCAGCCATATGAAAGCGTGCAAGTAGATCAAGAGCATACTTGGTCTGTGATAGTGTAATCCCGGAAGGTGACTGTGAAATCTCTATCCTGAGAAAGTAGTGCAAAAGACCCAAGTTAGTCATAGCAAATTTGTCATGCAAAGCATATTTGACCCTGCTAATGATGGATGCAGTACTCCCTATAATGGTCAAATCATCAACATAGAGCACAAGTATCAAGTGAGAGTCATCCTGTCACAAAATGTAGACATTCGGATCGGAATGACACCTGGTGAACCCTGTGGAGAGAAGAAAGGAATCCATCTTGACGTACCAAGCCCTGGGGGCCTACTTAAGGCCATAGAGAGATTTCCTTAGTCTGCAAACCAAGGAAGTATCCTGGATGAAACCCTGTGGCTGCTCCATATAAATCTCCTCATCAAGATCACCATGAAGAAAAGCACTCTTCACATCCATCTGATGTACAGCCCAACCATGAGCTGCAGCAATAGCAAGTGTCAAGCGAATGGAATTCATCTTGGCTACGGGCGCAAAGGTCTCAGTATAGTCAACACCTGCAACCTAAGAGAAACCTTTCGCAACAAGTCGAACCTTATACTTATCGACACTACCATCCGCAGCATACTTGGTCCGATAGATCCACTTACATCGAACCATATTTCTCCCCTTAGGGAGATGGACTAAATCCCATGTGTTGTTCCTCATCAAGGAACTATACTCTTCCTCCATAGCTTGGTCCCACTCAGGAACCCCTGATGCTTCCCAAAATGTCTGTGGATCGGAAGCAGTAGAAATGAATGCATGTGGAAGATCCTGATATTGTGATCAAGTTCTCTGTGTATCTGAAGGATCCCCAACAAGAGAACCCGCGGACTCAAGTGTCTGTCGAGCCCAACGAGGTCTAGGTGGAGGTGGAGAACGAGGCTCCTCAACTGCAAGTGGACCCTGCGGAGGTGTAACCCTATGAGTCGGAGTTGAAGGAGTCTCATCATCTGAATCACTAGCATCACTATCCACAATGGAGGAAGGTGGAGGAGGTAGAGAGGCTAAGCTAGGAGAGCTTTCCTCAAAGTGAACACTCCTCTCAATGAACACCTCATGTGTCTCAGGATCCATCAATCTATATGCCTTAACACCCTCAGGATATCCAACAAATATGCAGGGTGAATTCACAAAGTTGGTTCCCACGTTTGCCAATGAAGGAATTTGGCAAAAGTGGGAATTTCGGATTTGCCCGTGTTCGAGCGAAATGGAAATGTTCGCTCGGACTACCCCTGGGAGTCCGAGCGAATCAACCTTTTGACTTGGGTTCGCTCGAACATCGGGCGAGTTTTGGGTTCGCTCGAACCCATTGCGGTTAGGGTTTTTTTTAAAAATTTATAAATATCGAAAATGACAGTTAAAAGGTCATTATCAAATTTGACTTTTTTTGTCTGGTGGGGGTTGGATCGAACCAGTCATCAGCATCATGTCACCAAGCTTTGTCTGCAGCAATTAGCATCTTTCCTATTTCATTTTTTGACCTTTGTTATATCAGGTGCACAAAATAACCCTTTGTTTGGTTTAATAATGTCTTTTTTTATTAAATTTGTAAATAATTTGTTTGTTAATTTATTTTTTTAATTAAATAATTGTATATAGTTATTGTTTTTCAACATTTTAGAAAAATGTTTGATAATTTATTATTTTTCATTATTTTAGAAAAATGTTTGATAATTTATTGTTTTTCATTATTTTAGAAAAATGTTTGATAATTTAATGTTTTGATTGAAATGTGTCAATTTGTTTTTAAAATTACATAATTGTATAGATGTATATTTTTTTCAACATTTTAAAAAATTGTTATGAAAAACATTGAAAACTAACCTGTAGTAAATCAGAACTTAGAAAAACATTAGCAAAAAAAGAAAAATGTTAGAAAAATTAATTTAAATAAACATTAGAAAATTTAGATAACAAATTTAAACAAATTAAATTTCCTCTACAATGTGACCCATTTTCACATCCTATTACACGCACAACATGACCCCTTAAGACCACATATGACACTATACGTTCCCTTAGGAGGTCATAGAGGATCACATATAACATAGTAGTGTACATGTATGACATTCCCTTTAGGATCACATCTAGTGTCCTAAGGGGTATGTCATTCACACTACAATTTTATAAGGGGTCACGCATGTGTTATAACACATGCGTGACCCCTTAGAACCGCATATGACCCCTTATAAAATTGTAGTGTGAATGACATACCCCTTAGTCCATCAAATAATGTCTTAACACATGCATGATCCATTACAACCGCATATGACCCTTTATAAAATTCTAGTGTGAATGTCATACCCCTTAGTCCATCACATAGCGTCTTAAGGGGTCGTATGTGGTCCTAAGGGGTCACGCATGCATTAACACATGCGTGACCCCTTAGTAGGTCACATAGGACCCCTTATAACATCCTACTATACATATGACCTTCCCCTTAGGATCACATAGTGTCATAAGGGGTCATATGTGGTCCTGAGGGGTCATGCATGTGTTATAACATATGCATGACCCCTTAGAACCGCATATGACACCTTATAAAATCCTAGTGTGAACGACATACCCCTTAGTCCATCACATAGTGTCTTAAGGGGTCGTATGTTGTCCTAAGGGGTCACACATGCGTGACCCCTTAGTAGGTCACATATGACCCCTTATAACATCCTACTATACATATGACATTCCCCTTAGGATCATATAGTGTCCTAAGGGGTCATATGTGGTTAGAACCACATATGACCCCTTATAAAATCCTAGTGTGAACGACATACCCCTTAGTTCATCACATAGTGTCTTAAGGGGTCGTATGTGGTCCTAAGGGGTCACACATGCATTGACACATGTGTGACCCCTTAGTAGGTCACATATGACCCCTTATAACATCCTACTATACATATGACATTTCCTATGTGTCCTAAGGGGTTGAATATGTGGTCCTAAGGGCTCACACATGCATTAACACATGCATGACCCCTTAGTAGGTCACATATGACCCCTTATAACATCCTACTGCACATATGACATTCCCCTTAGGATCACATAGTGTCATAAGGGGTCATATGTGGTCCTGAGGGGTCATGCATGTGTTATAACATATGCATGACCCCTTAGAACTGCATATGACCCCTTATAGAATCCTAGTGTGAATGACATACCCCTTAGTCCATCACACAGTGTCTTAAGGGTTCATATGTTGTCCTAAGGGGTCACGCATGCATTAACACATGCGTGACCCCTTAGTAGGTCACATATGACCCCTTATAACATCCTACTGTACATATGACATTCCCCTTAGGATCATATAGTGTCCTAAGGGGTCATATGTGGTTAGAACCACATATGACCCCTTATAGATTCCTAGTGTGAACGACATACCCCTTAGTCCATCACATAGTGTCTTAAGGGGTCGTATGTTGTCCTAAGGGGTCACACATGCATTAACACATGTGTGACCCCTTAGTAGGTCACATATGACCCCTTATAACATCGTACTGTACATATGACATTCCCCTTAGGATCATATAGTGTCCTAAGGGGTCATATGTGATTAGAACCACATATGACTCCTTATAAAATCCTAGTGTGAACGACATACCCCTTAGTCCATCACATAGTATCTTAAGGGGTCGTATGTGGACCTAAGGGGTCAACATGCATTAACACATGCGTGACCCCTTAGTAGGTCACATATGACTCCTTATAACATCCTCCTGTACATATGACATTCCCCTTAGGATCATATAGTGTCCTAAGGGGTCATATGTGGTTAGAACCACATATGACCCCTTATAAAATCCTAGTGTGAATGACATACCCCTTAGTTCATTACATAGTGTCTTAAGGGGTCGTATGTGGTCCTAAGGGGTCACGCATGCATTGACACATACGTGACCCCTTAGTAGGTCGCATATGATCCCTTATAACATCCTACTGTACATATGACATTCCCCTTAAGATCATATAGTGTCCTAAGGGGTCATACGTGGTTAGAACCACATATGACCCCTTATAGAATCCTAGTATGAACGACATACCCCTTAGTCCATCACATAGTATCTTAAGGGGTCGTATGTGGTCCTAAGGGGTCAACATGCATTAACACATGTGTGACCCCTTAGTAGGTCACATATGACCCCTTATAACATCCTACTGTACATATGACATTCCCCTTAGGATCATATAGTGTCCTAAGCCCTTATAAAATCCTAGTGTGAATGACATACCCCTTAGTTCATCACATAGTGTCTTAAGGGGTCGCATGTGGTCCTAAGGGGTCACGCATGCATTGACACATACGTGACCCCTTAGTAGGTCACATATGATCCCTTATAACATCCTACTGTACATATGACATTCCCCTTAAGATCATATAGTGTCCTAAGGGGTCATATGTGGTTAGAACCACATATGACCCCTTATAGAATCCTAGTGTGACGACATACCCCTTAGTCCATCACATAGTGTCTTAAGGGGTCATATGTTGTCCTAAGGGGTCACGCATGCATTAACACATGCGTGACCCCTTAGTAGGTCACATATGACCCCTTATAACATCCTACTGTACATATGACATTCCCCTTAGTATAATATAGTGTCCTAACATATGACGTGTTAGATCTCTCTATTCTTGAATTTTTTATGTATGTCAAAGATTTAAATATGTACACGTGTTAGATCTCTCTATCTCTCTAAAATATATGTTATCTCTACATCTGAAATATATGTTCTCTCTCTCTCTCACTGAAATATTTGAAATTTTTACATGTATTTTTTGAAAATGAAAATGATCTCTCTCTCTCTCTCATGAAGATTTATATGTATATAATCTCTCTCTCTCTCATGAAAATGATCTCTCTCTCTCTCTTCTTACGTATTTATTTTAACTTTATGACATGTACCTAGATAGATGGCATCCCAGGATATACCTTCGCAGGCTCCTGATCAGGATCCACCTTTGTAGGCTCCTGATCAGGATCCACCTGCGCAGGCTCCACATCAGGATCCACCTGCGCAGGCTCCACATCAAGAGCCACCATAGCAGGATCCACATCAGGAGCCACCACAGTAGGATCCTCCACAGCAGGATCCCCCCTTGCCCAACATTGCTACTATTTTTCATTACAGTGATCGGGAGTTGCATAGGTTGAGGGCCATACTAGATGACCCTCGTACTGATGGCGTGTACAAGAGTATGTGCACGTCCATTTTTGACAGTTTGCGGACATTGAGGGACCGCTTAGTATCTCATACCTCATTCTCACCTGAGGTTATAGAGGATATATATAGATAGTTGAGGAGTGAGGTGAGGGGTCCTCATTCTTTTGCTGATGTGGTGGGGGTGGTCTCAAAGGAGACCATCAAGGAGAGATGCTTCCCACAATATCAGGAGAAGAGTAAGGTGAGGGGATATCAGGTTACCAGATGTATCGACCCACAGGTTGCATCACTGATTTACCCACGATTCTTAGCAGCCCATGGTCGTTATCCTAATAACGACCAGATTCCATTATACTTTGCATAGTAGGTATTTGCTGAGGTTCATTGTCAGATGAAACCAAACTACCTTGATATTTCGGGAGGGGCAGGATTGCTGATAGAGATGCATATCGTAGGCGTGATAGAGCTCCGCCTAGACACAGGGACCTTGTTGGCCAGAGATTTCCTGCAGTAGTCCCAGCCATGGCACCCATAGCGGATCACGTTGTGATTGCTTCTCAGAGAGAAGCAATTGATAGGATTGGACAGATTGCATCAGCAGCAGCCACCATATCTTCTGATAGGGTGGGCAGATATATGATGAGTCGACCACGTTCGCAATCATCCATAGATCATGCATCTTCTAGTCATGGGGGGGCTTCAGATTCAGATGATTGGTATATTTTCGCTGGCATCCCCTCCCCAGATGAGGTAGCAGCTATAGTCAGAGGTAGTAGACATGTACAGATGTCGCAGTATTTAGCCGAGGACCTACTACATGCTTATAGTTTTATTTCATCTCGACTTGGGATACCATTGGGTGATGTTAGAGAGGAGATTCTCAGAGATGGTCAGGCTACAGCGGCATCGACGCATACCCCAAGGCAGTCACAGCATTCTCATCACTCTACACATGCTCCAGGCACTGACCCACCTACAGATCACTTTGTTGCTGCAGAGGAGGAGCTACGAGCTGATCACCTCCATATCACAGATGAGGGCCGGTTGGATTCATTTGAGGAGATACGAGCTGATCAGGTACATATCACAGATGAGGGTTTGGACTCATTTGAGGATCAGCTGAGAGATTTGAGCCATACTGGATTTAT
Organism: Cryptomeria japonica; assembly: GCF_030272615.1. NCBI lineage: Eukaryota > Viridiplantae > Streptophyta > Pinopsida > Cupressales > Cupressaceae > Cryptomeria > Cryptomeria japonica. The sequence goes on along the minus strand of NC_081407.1, from coordinate 991,748,342 downwards.
GGACATGCTACTACAGTCAGACACTTCATCCACGATGCCCACTCATCTAGTTAGCCCCTTGCACTCCTCAGTGATACGTATAGCTAGAGAGAGATATGCAGGCACGAGTGATGTTGTTGATATGATCACGGGACAAGATCAGACTATACAGCCTACTCCAGGTGATACATAGGTATGTACATGTACATGTGCGTTTAAAATTTTAGAAGATATGTATACATACATTGCAAATTTGTACCTGATAAATCTATATATATAGATCTCATGTTTAATAAATAATCTAGAGTTCTAAGTTTTAATTTGTAGATCATTTAAATTGATTGTGGACTAATCCTTAAATTGACAGTTAGCTCATGTCACTCCTTCCTTGAGCTCTGAGCATGTGCGTAGGAGAGATTCTTTAGATGTTGTTAGTGTACAGGTTAGTTATGGTTTTTGGTATATATATTTGATGTACATGCACGTCTAGAGAGATAGATATATTATATTTAATATTTAAATAAATTCTACTTTTGCAGGACTCCCCCTCAGATGGTCGCTCAGTTCGTAGCCGACATGATCCCTGTTGATTTGCTCCAGACTTTATAGCTCATTTACATTTATCTTTTTATATACTTTCATATTATATATATTCATGCACGTACATGGAGTTTAGACTCTAGATTATACTTTATACCTGGTTTGTGTTTGACTCTAGATTATACTTTATACTTTATACATGGAGTTTAGACTCTAGATTATACTTTATACCTAGTTTGTGTTTGACTCTAGATTATACTTTATACTTTATACATGGAGTTTAGACTCTAGATTATACTTTATAAGTTTTATACATGTTTGATTATATTAGATTTATACATGTTTGATTATATTCTAGATTTATCTACATGATGTTTGATTAAATTAGATTTAAATACATGTTTGATTAGATTGTATATTTCATGCATGTACAACGACTTGTTTAGACTCTAGATTATACTTTATACCTGGTTTGTGTTTGATCAGATTATACATGTTTGATTATATTAGATTATATTAGATTATACATGAAATGAACAAACTAAACTTAATAGGTCATGTATTGAATAGTTCACATCCAGTACATTGTAGGTATGTGAGCTTCTAGGTATGTATATTGTAGTTAAATAGTTCACAGTTCATGTACATGTCCTAATTCCATATTAAATATCAATTTTACAAATGTACATATTACATTTTAATTTAAATATGCATTTTTTAATTAAATACAAATACATTTACATACAATTAAACATGTACATTTAAATACATCCTAATTTGATATAATGTATAAATAAACTTAAAAAATATTTATCCTTTAGTTTCAAATGTTCAAGTTACTTGAGATCTAGAATTTATCTTGATTGTATTAATTAGATTTATACATGTTTGATTAGATTAGATTTAAATACATGAAATGATTTTCAAATGTAAAAGAGTATGTATGATTATACATGTTTCAAGATTTTCAAACAAAAGAGTATGTATGAAATGAACAAACTAAACTTAATAGGTCATGTATTGAATAGTTCACATCCAGTACATGTATATTACATAGGTATGTATATTGTAGGTATGTGAGCTTCTAGGTATGTATATTGTAGTTAAATAGTTCACAACATGTACAACATGTCCTAATTCCATATTAAATATCAATTTTACAAATGTACATATATTACATTCTAATTTAAATATGCATTTTTTAATTAAATACAAATACAATTACATACAATTAAACATGTACATTTAAATACATCCTAATTTGATATAATGTATAAATAAACTTAAAAAATATTTATCCTTTAGTTTCAAATGTTCAAGTTACTTGAGATCTAGAATTTATCTTGATTGTATTAATTAGATTTATACATGTTTGATTATCTATTAGATTTAAATACATGAAATGATTTTCAAATGTAAAAGAGTATGTATGATTATACATGTTTCAAGATTTTCAAACAAAAGAGTATGTATGAAATGAACAAACTAAACTTAATAGGTCATGTATTGAATAGTTCACATCCAGTACATGTATATTACATAGGTATGTATATTGTAGGTATGTGAGCTTCTAGGTATGTATATTGTAGTTAAATAGTTCACAACATGTACATGTCCTAATTCCATATTAAATATCAATTTTACAAATGTACATATTACATTCTAATTTAAATATGCATTTTTTAATTAAATACAAATACAATTACATACAATTAAACATGCACATTTAAATACATCCTAATTTGATATAATGTATAAATAAACTTAAAAAAAAATTATCCTTTAGTTTCAAAACAAGTTACTTGAGATCTAGAATTTATCTTGAACTTACATTAAAATTCAATTCATGTGGATTACTAAATGTATATATAGTTCATACCACATCAAGTGGTTCACAACGCTCTTCAATAACACTTAATATTTTGTCATGATCTTCACTATCTAGTCTCCACTTTTGAGACCGCCCTCGACGTGGAACTGTTTGAAGAATTAGGCCAACAGCAATGACCAAGTGACTATACTGATATACCTTGTTGTCAATTTGGTATTCAGTGAAATGAATCCCATGTTGAACAATTTTAACTTGTTTGAAATATGTCCCTTGCACAACAACTGATCCTGCATGTACATGTATATAAGAAACGTGAGAAATTAAAAAATTTCACATAAGCGATTTGTACATGTACATGTACATATTCAAATCAGAACTCAAACCTGTGGGAAATGACATTCCATCACTCATCTCAGATTTTGATAACTTCTTTCTCTCTTCTGTGCAACGCAATAAATAATAACTAACACCTTCTATATTTCCATCTTCTACTATGACTGCAAAAATATCTCCTGCAATTTGACACAAGTTAAATAAATTCTAAGTTATATGTCATTTTTAAGGAAATGTTTACATGTGTACGTCATGTATGTACCTTTTTTAATCAATCCTGAAATATGATCGTAATCACCAGAAATCAAAGGAATGTCTTCAAAGTTTTCATCCTCATTTGAATCCTCATATGTGTCAGAAACATCTAGTGGCACCATTTTCCATTCACTAACATATCCAAGCTCTTGGTTCTTGCAATCAACATAGTTTTCAAAAATGCATTCAGAACAAAAACATGAATAATCCCTAGTGTATAATGTCCATGGGCGATTATCTGTACTCATGACACAATGCAAAGATCTTGTCCTCTCCACACTCTTGCATCCATGCATTGATTTTCAATCCACATCTGCAAAATGTACATGTGTACAAGAATGTACATGTAGATCAAGTTGTTAAATTAAATAAAATTAAATAAAATACTAAAAGAGAACACGTACTGGTTATCTCCCAAAACACTCTATATGGAATGGGCTTATATGTTCTCGATGATGATTCCCCAAGATAATTCGGTTACTCAAAGTGTTTCTTACACCATTCAACAACATCATGTGCATTTTCTATACGTTCCCTTGTGTACTTTATTTGATGCTTTCTTAGAGCACGTTTGATACAAGCTCCTGCACCATCATGTTCACCCTTTCCATGACCACTCTCAAAAAAACTCCAAACATGTGGTATTTTGTCATTTCGATGATATCTACATAGTGCATAAAATGGCCTCGAAGATTTAAATTGTGTCCCACATCCATCAGACCAAACAAAATGTTTAACTATTGTTATGCCTCTATCTTTCAAATATTCAAAAAATTTCTTAAAGCAATGTTGTACAAAAAGTGTGTCATGCTCCTTACCATCACTAATATAGAAGTGGTACTCTTTCTTAATGACACGATTTTCAAATGTACTATCAACACCATCCAAATTCATCTGTGCATGTCGATAACACACATGCACGAAAATAGTGATTTGCTTTGAAAAGTAATACTCTGATTGAATCTCTTTTTGATGTGCAAAAGAGTAATTCTCTGCGAAGTCAACTACAGATAGAATAGTTCCAAGTGGGAAAGTGTCTCTTAATCTTTTAAATTGTTCTGCTTGCCACTTGGCAAAAAAACCATGGCATATGTATGGTTTTATCAACTTACGAAAATTTTCCATAAAAGTTCCAATAGGTATTTCCTCTTCTACATAATCTAGTCTTGTAGATTCCTTTCCAAATTTTGTTTCAAATTTTTGGTACTTGTAACTCTTGCAATTTACCATCTTCCTCATGTTAGTATCTTCATCTCTCAAAGGCAATTTAGCCAAGTCCCCGCATGTTCCACAAATTCCTCTTATGCAATTTATTTGACCGGATGCATTATCATCTGATTTATTACATAAGATGGATTCTATGAATTGACTTGTTTGTTTAGGAGGAGCATTTTCATAACCATCATATCTTCTCTAATCTTTCGAAACACCTGATAGTACAAGTCAAATTCGATGTGATAACGACAACAACAAGTTTTGAAAACTTTGTTTAACTTCACATAATATGGCCTTAACCGTTCAAACATGGTTTGTCCAATCTTTATATGAGGGTTTGTTTTAGTAAACAATACATACAATTCATGTTTTGTTGTGTCTATCCAATGTTTTACATGGAGATCATAACGATCAGGACCAATCCTTTGGTTGATAACATCTCTACTATTTGATGAAGGGCGAGTATTATCATTCCAAAAACTTGTCACAAAGTTCCTAACAACATCTTCAATTCTATCAGAACGAGGAGTTCTACACATAATTGCCCAATTCCCTTCTGAGGTAGTATCATCCAAAATCTTTCTCCTTTTAACATATTTAGATATTGTCCTTCTACTAAAACCAAACTCAGATGATAGTGAAGAGATTTGTCTTTTTTGAGGCAATCTTTCATTTAGTAAAGATGTCAACATCACTCTTCTTGAAATGGTCTTATCTAGTTTTCGAGATTTTTTACCAATGTTCACCAAACCTTTCTTAACATTATCAACAATAGATTTTTGTAGCTGAGAAGATTTCCTCTTTTGACTTGTTGTATCTGTAGACACCCAAAATTGTCATGTTTAATTAAATAAATATTTTATTTATTTAATTATCTAAGCCTATTTCTTCTATTAATTAAATAAATCTTTATTTATTTAATTCATTCATTTATCCTCGTCTAGCCTTATTTCTCATTTAAATAAATACATTTATTTATTTGAATTACCCCTTTCCTAAATTAAATAAATATTTTATTTATTTAATTGTCCTATTTCTTCTATTAATTAAATAAATCTTTATTTATTTAATTAATTCATTACCTTTTTCTACACATGACACATGTCATTCATTTCTTAATTCCTACACTACCTACCTCTTTCATTATTTTGGTATTTCTTTTACCTACCCTCTAATCCTAGCCGACCTCTCTTTTTACACCTCTCAATCTTAACCCTCCATTTCTTATTGTGTCTTCTATTTAAGGAGATGCTTCCTTCATTGTCAGACCCTAATGACTAATGACTGATTTTGTTACGATCCTACTTGCAACCACATTTCGTTCTTTGTTGAGCTCTTGTGCATATAAAAATCTGAGAGCAAATATATCAAGCAAGATCAATGGAGATAGGAAGAATGGAGATTAAAACCCTATTGGACATGTGATGGTATAATCTTTGTGATTTTGTTTTATTTGCATTGTCTTAGGTAATCTTCATATGTTATGGTGGATCTTTGTTCATTGTTAGGCTAGGGTTTTGTGGTTGGATTCATTTAGCCTTTCAATATTGTTATTATTGTTATCCATTTTCACCATAAACATTTTGGCACGCCCGGTGGGACTCTTGTCCCTTTGCATTTAACATTTTTGAAGTTGCAGATCGGACAATTTTCGACAACATTTTAGGTTTTTCCGCGTCTGTGAGCGTTCGGATCGCGTTTTTGTGTTTCAGAAGCATCCGCAATATCGTGAATCGCGTCTGTGTTTTTGTCAGAATTTATTTTGCAGGTTTTTGGAGCCGCGTCTGTGAATTGAAAACGCGTCTGTGTCGAATCTTCCCGCGTCTGTGTTCGGAAAAAACGTCTGCATTCTGTGAGCGCGTCTGTGCATCACAGAACCACGTCTGTGTCATACAGATGCGTTTGTGTCTGGTATAACTGTGTCTGTGCTTGCTGTTGCAATTTTCAAATTTTTTCTTTGATTCGGGTTTTCGGATTTTATACTTAGGGTTTCAGATTTGGTTTATTTTCGGCTAACCCTTGCAGATCTAGCTAACTAAGTTTGTGCAGCTTGCTTTGGAGGCAAAAAAACGTTTTTGTAGAAGGCCCCTTTTTCACAAAGTCTTTTGGGTTTTCTAAAATTTACCTAACTTGTGTTCTTGCAGGAAGGGGTTATCATTTGAAACAACCCAAACTACTAACAATTTTGTTGCAGGGCCTTTGCTAGGGTTTTGTAATTTTGTTGTGTGCCTTGTTTTCATAGATTAGCAAACACTTCCATTGGTGCACTAAAATTGAATCATTGTCTTTTGTGTCTTGAGCAATAGGCTCTTTTTGTTTAATCTTTAGAGGGCCTGTCTTCCCGTGTGGTCATTAGGACTACTAGTGAGAAGAGAACGACCCAAGTGGTAGCGAGGAAAACCCACCTCATCCAAACCACTATAATCAAATGTATTCATGGTGAAAACTATGAATAACGTGTGTTGATTAGTTCATATCGACACTATGTCTCCCCATAAACCCGTTTGATCAAATTTATTTGATCATTTGTAGGGCGTAACCCCTACCGGCTGGGAGCCTTCTGTATTTACAGAGCTGAAAGTGTCGCATGTATGGCCACACGAGCGGATGCCCTTACTAGCACCATTTTGTTTTAGAGGCCCAAATCCTTCTAGTTGTTGGGGCAGGAGGTCGGACCTCTGGTAGCGGCCCACACACATACGGTTCTTAGTAGAGATACAAAGTTCGCCATGGGGAGTTTTCATGGGGACTGATGCTTGGCTGACCCAAGAAGTGAGTGCCGAGGGTGGAGCCAGTGAGGTCAAGCATCTAAGTATCCGCTCTGAATAGCGTAGCCTCGGGGGTAAAACCCTATGTGGGATCAACAACTATTGTCTTGGCCAGCCATAAGAATTGTGCTTGACTTATGTTAAACATTCAAAACATTCAAGACCAAACAACAAAACATTGTGTCTTTTGTGTCTTCAAGTGTATGCAAAACAATTTTACATCAAACAACACACTTTTCTTGGAGTCATTTTGGAGTCTAAACACTTGCAAACATTGAGTCCTCATCAACATTGTGTCCTCTTGTCACGAAAAATAGTCAAACAGTCGGATTTGGTCACAACAAAACAACTTCACAGATTGGCAAAATTTCTCGAAGTTTACAGAAACGCGTCTGTGTCTGTTTTAACCGTGTTTGTGTCATCTAAGCGCGTCTGTGAAGGGCAGAATAGTGTCTATGTTTTTAGAGGCGTCTGTGTCGAACAAAGACACGTCTGTGTCTGGAAAGCGCGTCTGTGAAGTATACAGTCGCGTCTGTGTCCAGAATTGCAAAAATCTTTACAGTCCAGCAAACATAAACAGGAAAATCTCAGAATCGCGTCTGTGTTAAACATAGTAGCGTCTGTGTCAGGAAACCGCGTCTGTGAAGGATACAGTCGCGTCTGTGTTCAAAATTGCAAATTTCAGAGTCCAACAAACAAAGAAAATCAGTTTCGGAATACTTGAGCTTCCTAGGTTGTCTCTTCAGGTTTCATCTAGCATTTAACCTGTCTCTGGGTCTCATACAGTCCATCATTGCTTTACATCTCATTTTACATTCATACTTGTCTAAAAACTTGAGTCAAAAAGGTCACTTGCTTGTCCTCACTATACTCTTTCAACACACTACATACAACTACACTTTGCTAAGTGGTCCCTCATCAAGGTTTCTTACCTTTGGGTCTCATTTGGTCTTACTTAGAGTCAAGGTCAGCTTACCTCATCAAGAGAAACGATCCTCTCTTTGGAAGTCACACCTACTCTACTACTTACATACTTGGTCTTACATTTTGGACATTGCAAGTACACCTCAAGATTCATTTACATTCCATACAACTCTTGGTCTTCCATACTCTTTTCACTTTTCATCTAGTCTCTCACATCTTGGTCAAACACCTAGTTCATGGTTGAAACCCGCCTTCAAAAATATAGGAGAATAGCTAAAGAAGCTCAAGAGTCCGCAAACATGAGTTCTTATGAGTATGACAATGATTTATTCTACAATCCTGAGCACACTACATTACCAGACATGAATGTTTATAGAAACAATCCAAATGTGGAAAGCGCAAATACTATAAACAACAATGCTACACACAATGACAATGTTGACAACTCTTCAATACTATCAGCAGACATAGAAGAATCCATAATGAATCCTCATTTCAATAGATTGGTTGAAGAGATAATGAGGAGAGATCGTCAGTACTTTTTACACATGATGGCACAAAGTGGAGCTAAAATACCGCATGATTTTGACTTATCTCAACTTATGGAAAGTCGACCCTCACAACAAACTCAACCCAACATGGATCAAAGGAGACCAAATAGTGGAGGAAATAGAGGACCGAATAATATGATGCCTGAGTCACCATCAGTTTTGCTTCAAAAACCAGCAATCCCACATATACAAGCTCAAACATATGATACTTACACTCAAAGACCATCATGGAGGCCTTATGCAGATAGATATGCTCAATTACATGCTCAAGGTATGGATCAATCAAAACAAGTGGATACTCAAAGACATCCTCAAAATTTTGACACAAGGAGACCTCATGTCAAAATTGGGGGCAACACAATGGAAAATGAAATGCCTATTGAGTATGGTATATATGCACAAAACAGATATGGGGTCCCTCAACATGAAGTTATGCCAAGTGCTCCATATATGTCGCAAAAATATAGACCTCCATATGGACATGTCTACGATCAGTATCATCCGTACATGCAACAAGCTCCTCCTCAAATGGGTGTTTCAAACATGGGGTATGCTACAAGAAATCAATCTCCTCCCAAGAATAATTTGCAACAACAAATTAGAGATCTACAAAAGAAGATGGAGGACATGAGTACACCAAAACCAACATACACTATGAAAGACATATGTCCTTATCCCTTTGATAAGAGCATTCCAATGCCCCCATTTCCTGTACACTTTGTGACGCCAAAATTTGATAAGTATAGAGGAAAAGGAGACCCCAAGGCACACATAAGACAATTTTTCATAGCTTGCATTGAGGTAGCGGCAGAAGAAACATATTTGATGAGGTTGTTCCTACAGAGCTTAGGCGATCAAGCTATGGAATGGTTTTCTCAATTACCTCCCGGTATTAAGTCATGGGGCGACTTGGCAGAGGCATTCATTCAGCATTTCTCCTACAACATAGAAACAGATGTCTCAGTTACTACCTTGTGCAATACTTAACAAAAGGAAGGAGAATCTTTTGCGTCATTTTTACAAAGATGGAGAAATCTAGCTAGCAGATGCTCTTGTGAAATCCCACAGAAACAAATGGTAGAAATTTTCACTCAAAACGATAACAGGGATATTGGCTATGATCTCAGGAAAGCTTGTTTGTCCACATTCAAGGATGTTATTGAAAAGGGCCTAGCAACAGAAAAGGTCTTAATTGAACAAGGAGTCATTAAGATATTCAAAGAAAATAAAGAGGACCTTAAAGGAAAAGACAAGCCAAGATTTTGGAATAAGAACAAGAATACAGTTAATGATGGTGTTGTTGATGCCAACACAGTGAGACCCAAATTCATCTTTTCTGGATTGAGTTCTACAAACAATCAAGTGAACAATCAAACAACTTCTAAACCATGAAGGAAGTACACCCATTGGGAGAACCACTTGAATCAGTATTCAAAAAGCTTGTGGCGAACAAAGTGATAACAGTTCCAGATTTTCCTCCATATGAGCCAAAGGTCAAACCTAATTGGTGGAATGATGATGAGTTTTGTGAATTTCATAAGAGTAAGGGTCATAAGACGAGTAATTGCCATCGATTGAAAAACATTGTGCAAGATCTCATTGATAGAGGTGATATTGAGATTGAGGGACATTCATCTAATCAAGAACATGAGGTGTTTAAGGAACCATTCCCAAAACATGACAAAGGAAAAGGCAAAGTCACAGATGATCAAGCCAATTACACTAGAGCACCTTACAATTATGATTCTGCTATCAATCACATCTCAATGGACAATCATATTTCTACTATTACTATCAAGAACAAAAATCCTGAGAATCCTTCTCAGAGACCCAAGATTGTCCTAAAGGGTGTGGGATCTTCCTCTGAGTCTACTTCTGAATGTCATGTTACAACTCGTCGAGGTAAGATTACGTTGCCAGGTGCCCCAACTAAGAATACCAATTCTTCATCAATCAAGCCTGAGTATGACCTTGTAGAACAGTTAGGGAAGACACCCGCGCTCATCTCCATTCTTGAGCTTCTACGCATATCCCCTGCTCATAAAGCTATCCTTGACAAAATCTTGAGAGACACTACCATCCCTACTGATCTGAATGTGGACCAGTTCCAAGCCATGGTGGGATACCTATCCGTTCCACACTCCCTCACATTCATAGAAGCTGATGACTCCTCCGATCACAGCTGGCAAGGCTAACCCTGTCGCAGTCATGGTATCCCATGCCACGTGCCCTGCTCTCATCTCCAGTCCGGGATCCTGGAATACCCGTCTCAGCACCTCTCTATCTCCATCTCGATCGTATGGAATCAGCTCTCCATCGATCGGTATATGCAAAATCCTATAGACATCCTCGAGGGTCACTGTCATCTCCCCCATCGGTAAGTGGAATGTACAGGTCTCGGAGTGCCATCTCTCCGCCAGTGCAGTCAGCAAACCCATGTTTGCCCGAAACTCAGGCACATATAATACGTGTCTCAATCCCATCTCCTCAATCGCAACTCTGTCCTTGAGCGACAACTCTGGTCGCAATCTCTGTGTGGACGGGAACCTCTCCCGTGACTCTAGCATAGGCAGATACTCCTGCAGTCAAGCAATCAATCATGTCAGTTATTGTGGCATTCACTGTTTATCACAAAATGCTACTCGCTATTTAAATGCATATGGTTATCTATCCTAGTGACACTCACTGTTCATCACAAAGTGTTGCTATCTATCCTAGTAGTGCTCCCTATTCATCACAAAGTACTACGTGTGTGACATTCCCTGTTCATCACAAAGTGTTACTCACATTCGCACTCCCTGTTCATCACAAAGTGCTGCATATCTTGGTGCTCCCTGTTCATCACAAAGTGCCTTGATCTATCCTAGTCTTCCTAGAGGACCTGTTTGAGTGTATCCTCTCAACAGCTTATCCAATCGACAGCGTATGTTCATCACAGAACTGCCGATTTGACCTAGAAGACTAAAACCATGCATTTTGACACATAAACGTGCTTTAAACTCATAAACGCGATTATATACTACACAAACGTGCTTCTGCAACACAGACGCGCTTTAAGAACACAAACGTGCCTATATCATGCACAAACGCGGCCAGGGAACATAGATGTCCCTGCATGACATAAACGCCTCTAAAATTCACAAACGCGCCCGCAATCAACGCAAACCCGGTCCCAGGCATAGACGCGCCTGGAACCGACACAGACGCGCCTATTGGACACAGACGCGCCTGGCACTGACACAGACGCGGTTGCGCGTTTTTGCATATTTTTGGTACCCTATTCCTAGCGCATTTATTGCTACCTATTGAGCATTAATGACAAAACTTGAAATGCGTGAAAGTACGAGGAGGTTTCATGGTACTTACCGGCTCTCCTGCCTCTGCTGGCCTCTGGAATCGGCGAACGCGATCGAATCTGTGAACAAAGGCCATCGCTGCTGACTACTGCTGCTCTTTTCTCGCTCTGCACTGTGATCTTGTAAGGGTGTGGATGACAATGAGGATGTCTTTTGCCCGTGGTCTATCTTATAGCCTACCCTAGCCCTCGCCCTCATTTCCTGAGTCAGTATTCTTCATCCTGTGACTTTGTCACTTTATTCGATCAACCCATTCTAGCCTCTCTTTCTTATCGAGAGATTGTCTGCAATCTTTTCAGACATTTTCATCCAATCTCTCGAGGGGGCATATTATTCCCATACTGGGGCAACTCTGTATCAGTTCATCTTATCTTCTTTGAAACAACGCAACAAGCCGCATTGTCTCAAAGAGGGGCAAAATGTAGACACCCAAAATTGTCATGTTTAATTAAATAAATATTTTATTTATTTAATTATCTAAGCCTATTTCTTCTATTAATTAAATAAATCTTTATTTATTTAATTAATTCATTTATCCTCTTCTAGCCTTATTTCTCATTTAAATAAATACATTTATTTATTTAAATTACCCCTTTCCTAAATTAAATAAATATTTTATTTATTTAATTGTCCTATTTCTTCTATTAATTAAATAAATCTTTATTTATTTAATTAATTCATTACCTTTTTCTACACATGACACATGTCATTCATTTCTTAATTCCTACACTACCTACCTCTTTCATTATTTTGGTATTTCTTTTACCTACCCTCTAATCCTAGCCGACCTCTCTTTTTACACCTCTCAATCTTAACCCTCCATTTCTTATTGTGTCTTCTATTTAAGGAGATGCTTCCTTCATTGTCAGACCCTAATGACTAATGACTGATTTTGTTACGATCCTACTTGCAACCACATTCCGTTCTTTGTTGAGCTCTTCTGCATATAAAAATCTGAGAGCAAATATATCAAGCAAGATCAATGGAGATAGGAAGAATGGAGATTAAATCCCTATTGGACATGTGATGGTATAATCTTTGTGATTTTGTTTTATTTGCATTGTCTTAGGTAATCTTCATATGTTATGGTGGATCTTTGTTCATTGTTAGGCTAGGGTTTAGTGGTTGGATTCATTTAGCCTTTCAATATTGTTATTATTGTTATCTATTTTCACCATAAACAGTATCTATACCCAACAATTTCATTGGATCTATTAAGTCTTTATGAGTAAGTACAATTGATAATAATTGAGCTTTTTCTAGTGTAGTATCAAGATTGTTGAAATGCGACATTATTTCTTTTCCACTTTTATTCATTGACCTCCTTTTAGTATGTCTAGGTTCTTCACTGAGATGTTTCAACTCATCCACATCCATTTCAAGTAAATGATCTAAATTTTTATAAGAAATATTTCTCTTCACCTATTTAGCTAGATCCACAATATACTCATCCATATCAGTGGTAGGAGGTAAGGAGCCTGACCCCTCTCCTTCAAAGGTCTCCATTGGTTCAACTTGGACAATCTCCTCCCTATGTTCATCAACTATATTGTGTTCTTCAATAGGTTCGTTTGCCCGTTCTGCACATAATTTAAGAGTTTGTGTAAGGTTCTTGAATTAATCAGAGATTATTCAATTAGGATTAAGAATAGGGATGAATTTGGCTTAAAGCTTTACATGTTAAAATTAGCCCATTCAATTTGGTTTATTAAATTTAATTACTTTCAGGACCTTATTGTTATAACTCTAATTAAATTACCTGTTTAGGTTTAAAGTTCAATTTGTTCTCAGGTTAGGATTAAAGTTCAATCTCTAATTTTGAGCACTAATTTAACACATAAAATAAAATTTTGATAAATTAGAAATTCCAATTCTGAAAATTAAAAGTACAAATATTTTGATGCATGCATACGATAACTTAGGTGACCTCATATTAATTTGTTATGGACCATAATGTAAGTGGACTATAATTTGTCACATGTGTGTATATTTAAGACCTATTATTGCATAATAGACCTCCTAATCTGAAATGTTTTTGCATGTACGTGAAGTTGAATATAAATAGTTCACCTAAATTATTCAACATGTTTAATAGGTTATAAATTTATGTCACATTTAAGACCTATAATCAATGTAATAGTCCTAATAGGCCTTATTATTAAAATCAATATGACCACATTTGAAAAAACATTTCACAATTAATATACTTAACTACCCTTAAGACAGATATATTATGTGATATTAAAGGACCTATCACATGAAATTACTTGTACATGTAGATTAAATATTCAATATATATAATTTAGAACCGAGAAATTATGACATAATAGGTCTTATTAATTTTATGATTTAATAGGTCTTATCTATTATAAACAAACTTAATTATATAGGAGAAAAATACAATTACACAACAAGCAAGTTGATGGAATTTGAAATTTGCAAATACACATGTATTATCTCAAATTAATTATGCTTTCCAATTAAAACAAAATTATTTTTAATCCTATTAAAAATATTAGATAAAAAATATTGAATTCTAATTAATTGATACGTAATACATATTAAGTTAAAAATACATACTTGCATCATGATATCTTTGTCTTCTTTGTTCTCGATATCTTTCTTCTGTTTCGGGAGAATAATTCCTTGAAGTCTTATTTTGCCTTCTCTTCTTGTTCCCCATGCTTTTACAAAAAACCTTCAAATTATTGCCTTCAAAATAATTTTCAAATGTCTTCTTTCATCCAAAAATGCAAATTATTTTAATCATTTGGGTGATAAAAAACGAAAAAAAATTATGGACATTTATACGATTCCACAAATGAAAAAAAAAAAAAATGCATCGGCCAGAGTTCGAACGAAAGCCGACAGTTAAAAATTGTTGGGTTCGCTCGAACATGACAGTTACAAAAATGTGCGTGCCAAAATCGAGCTCATTGGTTCAAGCGAATGGGGGTTCACTCGAACCATTTTGGGTTCGAGCGAACCCAATTCGCTCAAACTCGTGTTCGTTCGAACCTGCAAACTAAGGGTTTCTCCCAAAAAATTTCAGAGTTCTGAAGAATTAATGACTTCGGAGCTCTGGTTCAATGCACGAATGAAATAATCTTGATAGCCCAAAAATATTAGATGGTAGTACTCGAAGCAAGCTTTCTAACTAGTATAATTTTGTTATATTTTGAATTTATTATGTTCTTGTTTTTTTAATTTTATGGAAAATTGGTTTTTCACCGAACATGAACTTCTTTGTTCAACGCATTGGGAAAAATAAGAAACTAATTCAAAAAAAGTCTGAAAAATATCTATGCCCCTAGTATTGATGTCTTCTTTCTAACAAAAAAAAAAATTGAATTTCAATTTATATAGAACAAGTTATGTGTTCAAACGTAAACCTATGTTTGAATTATGACTAGTCGGACTTCAAAACTTTATAAAATGAAAAATATTGAACATATCACTATAAAACCAAATGCAAGCCCTGGATATTGATGTTACAAACCAAAATTCGAAAGAATTGAGTTTTTATCATTTATAGAAAAAAAATTATGCGTTTCGGGAGGCACATCACTCTTAAAAAATGTAGTTTGTTGTAAAAAACTACTTTTCGAGGGAGATGGAAAAAATTTTAAAAAATCCTTCAAAAAAATTTGAAAAAAATGTATATAGAATCTATAAACAAAATGCTAGAAATCACTAATTTACATCATCTTCAAATTTTTAATAGTTTAAAAGTTATAGTTCTCGGAAGTTGAAGATTATTTTAAAAATGTACATCTCAGTGTCAAAAGTGGCAAAAAAGTGGAAACCATTATTGTGAGTTCACCCTGCAAGGCTGACTCTAAGGTTCCAATGCCCTTGCGTTTCTGTGGAGGTATGTGAGCCCATGCTGGACACCCAAAGACTCTGAAATGTCTCACAATCGGTTTCCTACCAGCCCAAGCCTCAAAAGGAGTAATACCTTGCAAAGCTTTGTGAGGAACCCGATTTTGGATGTGTGTGGCACAACTGATAGCCTCTGCCCAAAAGGCGGGATCAAGAGAACATGCATGTATCATACAGCTAGCCATTTCTTTGAGAGTTATATTCTTGCGTTTTGCAACTCCATTCTGCTGTGGAGTGTATGCGACAGAATGTCAATCCCCTCAAATGTACAAAAATCCTCAAGTCTTTTGTTCACATATTCCCTTCCATTATCTGTGCGAAGAATCTTCACCACTTTCCTGGATTGCTTCTCCACACGAGTCTTGAAGTCCTGAATTCTGTCAAATACTTCACTCTTATGAATAAGAAAGTAGACCCAAGTGAAGCGGGAGTAGTCATCAACGAAGGTGAGGACATAGCAGGCCTTACTAAATGAAGGTGCTGGAAATGGACCTGCTACATCGCTGTGAACAAGTTGAAGAACTGCCAAAGCTCTCCAAGCTTTCCCTTTATCAAATTTTTCCTCGGGATGCTTGCCCATGGAACAACCTGAACATACACCCTCTGAAAAACCGATTCGAGGTAGACCTATGACCATGTCTTTAGTGCTGAGCTGCTGAAGATAGCGGTAGTTGAGGTGACCAAACTGCTCATGCCATAGCTTACTTTTTGAATTTGAATGAGTAAGCAAGGCCCTAGAAGGTGAACTTGGCACAAAGTGGGAGAATGAATAAAGCCTTGAGTTGTCATTGACTTGTCCCACTGCTACCAAGGCATCATCATCAAGTTCCTTTACCACGACTGAATCTGGTGTAAACTCAACCTTTTTCCCATTCCCATAGTGAGTGATTTGGTAGATAGAGAGAAGGTTGGTAGACAAGTTAGGAACATAGAGAAAATTCTCAAAAGTTCCATCATCCATGTCAACTGAACCTTTCCCTTCAACCTCTACTTGTGTATCATCACCTATGTAAATGTGAGGTACCTTAGATGGCTCCAATGAAGAAAACTGCTCCTTTGTAGAACCCATGTGATATGAGGCACCTGAGTCAAGTATCCACTGTTGTGAAGAACTTGTTGTAGCCACAAATGCTTGCCCTTTTCCCTTAGACTTTGAGGAAGAGGAAGGAGATGAATCCTTCTTTGTGTAGGCGGATGGCAAGTTGATGTTGTTTTTCTTAAGAAGATTAGTTAACTCATCAACTTGCTTTGTGTGGCATCGATGCTCATCATGACCATACTTCTTGCAATATGCACAAGTTGGCTTATCCTTCTTAGGTGGTGTCCCCTTCTTGGAAGAGGATGAAAAATCACCTTGCGATGGAGAGGATGATTGTCCTTTTTCCTGTTGTGGCTATGACTTAGATTGCTTCTTCTTCTTGTTGGAATCTTTGCCTTGACTTCCTTGATTCCCTTGATTAGCCACCAAAGCCTTGGACTTTGAAGACTTGAGAAACCCCATGTTCAACAACTTAGATTGTTCCAATATCAACATTTCTGTGAAAGCATCAAATGAAGGCATAACATAGGAACTCCCCATTGTCAAACGATGAGTTTGGAAGATAGACACAAATGCCGCATATTCTGGTGCAAGCTTGTCCAACAAGTTGAATATCAATTGAGCATCATTTTTGTCAATTCCACAATCCTTAAGCTTTGCTCTTAGCTCATTTGCTTTGGTGACATAATCTTGGATTGTATCAAAACTCTTGGGATCCAGTTGGTGAGCTCATTGTCAATCTTATAACCTCTGATTTCATCAACTTGACCATATAGTTTCTGAAACATATCCCAAGCATCTTTGATTGTAGTACACTTCTCAATATGAAAGATGAGGTCATCTGATACATACTTGTGCAAAGTTCCAAGAGCCATGCAATTCTTAGTGAGCCATTCTAGTTGAGCATTAGGATCAGGTGGTGGTGCTATTGTTCCATCTATGTAATGAGTGAGACCTTTTTCCATTAATTTGCTCCATACTTTAATTTTCCATGATGCATAATTATGTGGAGTTAAAGGTGGAAATTTATGAGGACTTATTGCAATAAAAATGAAAGAGCACAAGGAAAGAGAGACACAATCACCCAAGACAACCCCCCAAATTCACTCAATCAAAGAACCCCCCCAAAAGTGATGATTTGGCACTTTATACTTAGTGTATGTATAATGGGCCACTTGAAAAAAATGGCAAAGTGGACTTTTGATTTCAATTTTACAATTGCCTCAATAAGGCCAAAAGAGACTCAAACTAATAATGCAAGAGATCTAAACTAAGATCCAAGCAATTTACAAGTACTAAATAGGCCAAATAAGACCAATATCTGAAAGTACAATTTCTACTTAAAGTATTTAAAATCTGATCATAGATTATGAAAGTAGATGAAAAAAAATGCACTTTCAAAAAAAACAGCACCTGAAAAGGAGGTCGTATGAGCTCAAACGAGGCCTTTGAAGTTGCAGAATTAAGGATTGGACAGGTACATCTAAGAGAATCTGACAATTTCGAAAAACCTATGCACCAAAACCAGAAAATAACCACACCACTGCGAAGAGCACGAAAAATTAGCCCAAATCAAAAAAAATTGCACCCAAAAAGGAGCAAAATTGAGCAAGTTATGGGCCTCCAAAGTTGACCCAAAAATCCAGACTGCTCAACGAAGAGGGGTCTAAAAATTTCCAAAGAAAATGTTGACTAGGCGCTGACTATGTGCTGCTGACTGGGCAGAAGGTACGGATCCCAAAAATATTTTCAACTGGAAAATTATTTTTCAAAAAAAAAATAATTTTTTTTTTTTTTTTGAAAAAAATCCAAAAATTTCATACCGTACCCCCCGAATTGGGTAGAAAATTTCCTCCACACCCAAAACTCGATTTTCGCCAAAATAGGTCGAATTCATACTCGATTTTTATGGAAATGGCCTCCCGAACGCAATGGTGAGGTCGAAAACGCTCCAAGATGCCTCCAAAAAGCGCAGTTCCTTAGATTCGAAAATAGAAGCCTTCCATGATGTCTCCAAAAACCAATCAATGAAGCCCCAATGGCTCTGATACCATGTGAGATTTTGCCAAGATCAAGGGCACAATGAAAAGCATAAAAAAAGAGACAATAGAATGACAAGAACAAACTGTATTCTCATCAATATGCAAAATGATCAACTGAATTCACCAATAAAATGAATATAGGCCTTCTTATATAGGCAAGGCCATATGGATGTACGAGCACACAATCATGACATGTGGCTCAATGAAAAACAAGGGTAGGTAGGAGAAATAATATAATATTCCACAAGAGGTGGATGACCCACCGAATGTGGAGTGTAAAAACAAAACAAGACCACAAAAGGTGGAATTTCTCTTACAAGCTCTATCCCTATGTGCACACTTCCCTAAGTGTCTCAAATCCAAACTACGAAGAAATGCATTATCCTAAGTTAACTTAAGTAAAGTGTAATAATATCCATAATGAATATTTATTTACACCAACAATTATTATGAGAGGATGAATATCAAGCTTAACAATCAAGCCCCTATAGATTAACAACATGTCATAGCCATGTCAAACAAGTGATGCAAAAGAAAAGTCTAATGAATTGGTGTAACTTGAAGAGATGGTAGCATTTTTTACTCATGAATT
The DNA here is from genome assembly GCF_030272615.1 of Cryptomeria japonica. Taxonomy (NCBI): domain Eukaryota; kingdom Viridiplantae; phylum Streptophyta; class Pinopsida; order Cupressales; family Cupressaceae; genus Cryptomeria; species Cryptomeria japonica. Next base: position 991,729,035 of record NC_081407.1, on the reverse strand, counting down.
GAATATATCTACCATTATATCAAGTTGCACTCTACATTGATTTCTTTGTTTCAATTAAAAAAAATTAATGGTGATAAATAAAAAAAGATAAATACATTACAATAAAATGTAGGGCTATTTTTTTGTCAATTTCAATTAAAATAATAATAATATTAAATAAAATTATGAAATATGCATATTGTAGTTTAGGATCTAATTCACTTATATACCAAAAATAGAAAGAAACCCTATAAAAAATTATTTGTAGTAAAATTTATGTGTTATGGTAAAATATCATCATAATAAAATTTCATAAATGATAAAAAAAAAATTGAGAAACTAACCCAAAATGATACGAATTTATTTTGAAAATCTAAAAAAATTATAAATTGAATCTACAAAGAAAATAACACTAATTTTCACCATCTTTAAATTATTGATAGTTTGATATAATTGAAAAAATGTGTGATTGCTTATTAATGCTAAAAAGTTGGACACAATATGGTTCTTTCACCTTTTAACGGTGCTCCTACAAATCAAAGATTAATAGTGAATTTTGATTGCTTAAAAAAATAGCTAGATTGTAAGATATTACCATATAGGTAACTCAAATCAAGATGTGCTTGGCATGCATCCTTGCATAATGGAATAACTTCTAGTATAGAAGCTAGATTGTAAGGTATTACCATATAGGTAACTCAAATCAAAATCAAGATGTGCTTATGCAACTTATTTTATGCAAATATGAGAGAATTTTAGTTTTTCTCAAGTGAATGTATTTTTTATTCTTTTATTAAGTTGTATTGTATTTTTATATTTAGAATAGTATTCCATGTTGAAGGTCTAAGATTAGAATATAAAATTATGTTAGGAAGATGTTAGCATCATGACGTAAACAATCATATTTTATATTTCAAAGAAAATGGTGAAAAACTTTCTTTGAGTGAGATATGCTAACATGTGTGAGTGAGATATGCTAGCATGGACCCACCAATTCATAATAAAAATAAGCACTTTCTAAGGGTTATCTTGATCTAATTAGACAATATCAATATCAAATGAAATATATATAGAAAAATTGAGCACTTGACGTAATTAAAGAGGTACACATTGCTTATCCATTTGTTACTATGGTGATTGTTTGACCTTACAATTAACTTTTTGTTGTGTTACAACATAGAATAAAAATTAAGAACATGGGTTGAAAATAATTATTATGGTGATGCAATAAAGTTCTTAAAAAATGATGGTGTTGATGATGATGGTGATGACGTTGATGATGAGGACTTTATTATGATGAGAGGATAAATATCAAGCTTGTCTTGATAACAATCAAGCTTCTAGATATTAGTGTCACTAGAAGTAGCATTTTTATTCATGAATTGAATATATCCACCATTATATGATTTTTGGATGCTTTCACATCCTCTTTAAATGATATCTAGGAATATCCTTAAATATATGCTCATAGTTACCCAATTCAAAGTTTTTGGCACATAGATTGATAGAGAAACAATTAGTTTCAAGGATTTGTCTTAAGTTATAGTACATGGCCTAACCAAAAGTTTAGAGGACCTAAAGATATGAATTTGTCCATACTAAAACAATATGCAAATAAGATTTGGCTAACACATTTTAGGTAAGAATTATTTTATATCCCACATAATTGAACACAACAACTAACAAAGATAACCTCTAGAGTATGATTAGGCTAATACATTTTAGGTAGGAATTAGTTAATATCCCACATAATTGAACACAACAACTAACAAAGATAACACCTAGAGTATAAGATTTGACTAATACATTTTAGTTAAAAATTAGTTTATATCCCACATGATTGAACACAACAAGTCACAAAGATAACCCCTAAAATATATGAATTTTTTTAACATTAAAAATTTAAAAAAAATTGATCCATTATGTATATTTAAATTATTAATGATTTTTTTAAATAGAACTCATTTATTATTGATCACTTGTTATCAAAATTTAGTATTGAAAGAAAAACTACCGAGTCCCTGAATTATAGGATCCACTCTTCACTACACTCCAATTCCAAAAAAAGAGGAAAACAACACAACATCTAGCAGCTCACATATTCTCGAGTTGACGTCTGCATGTGATGCGACCTCTTTGTTGTGGTTAGCCTACTACTATTTCATTTTTCTATTTCCCATGTACACTGTCAAAAAGACCCCAAATAAAAAAACCAGAAAAGGCAAAAAGCGCCCAATCTACTGTACAAATGTTAAGCTTCCCGTCAAGCGGCCGCCAAAGCCAAGGCCAAGGCCGTGGTCAAGCCGGGAATTCTCGCCGGCTGTTTTCTACTATTCCGGGGCACCACAACGCCGGCGCAACTTTGCAACCTATAATTAGCATTGGCAATGGATTCTTTCTCTTCATCCGCTTCCTCGCTCTCTCTCACAGCCGCCCTTTCAAAATGCAACTCCCTCTGGCGAGGAAAAGCGGTGTCCACGGCGGAGAATCCGTTGAGAAGAAGCGGCAGAGGATTAGTGGTGCGCTTGTACACATCCAGCCATTTGGCTTGCGCGTAACGGTACTTCCGCCACGGTGGCAGGTGCATTCCCTTGGCCTTCAGCGACCGCTTCGCCGCATCACACATTATCTTGATGACGTCACGCAGCTTATCCACAGTGCCCACCCACAATGTGGGCAACGCCTCTACCAGCGCGCCGTATTCTGCCGTCGGCCGAGCAATCTCAAATTGCGCTCTGAAATCGATGTCCACAACCACACGGTGACCGTTGCTCGGCTTCGACGAAGGTGCCTCCGCTTCGAACATCACGTCAATGAACTCGTAGTCACCTGTATTAACAAACAAACCGGATCTAAATGAGCACACAGAGAATATTCGAGTTACCGAACCGGATCAAAATGAGCACACAGAATATTCGCAATAAATTCGGGGTTTGAGCAACAAACAGACCTGGAGGGTGCCCGTTCGATTGCTGCCACCGCGTCTTGCAGACGGCGGCGTTGAATCCTGCGCTTCGCAGACTGCTCATCACGAATCTTCGAAGATGATTCTTTTCGTGGCGGTGTGGCTCCGTCTGAGAAGAAAGCCCGGCCTTTCCTAAAGCTTTTGTTACATTTCGGAAAAGCGATTCCTCCAAATTGGTACTTGATAACAAGACACCCTGTGAATAAATGTAAAGCGAATCATCAGGTAAGGGAAAAAAAGAAAGGAATCATCTAAAGATTTCCGCGCTACTTTTCGGAAATGTAGTAGGAATGTACCTCTAGAATCTGGCGGAGGTGGTCTTCGGAAACAGGAAGATTTGTGTCCTGAGAAGCAGAGCTGCTCTCAGCGTGGCTTTCGCAGTCCAGAGCACAATCTCCTCCATTACTTTCCTCTTCCTCAAGAAAGCTCATGTCGCTCAAAGTGTCGGAATCGACTCCATGATCGCTTCCGCTGGTTCCATAAACTGGCGTTGCTGTAGCCGCTCTAGGCAACGTTGCCTGGGCTGAATCACCTCCGCAGAGCATTGCCCTAACGGCTTCATTAAGCGGAGCGGTCACGCGCTTCACTTTTGCAGGCTGATAATTCATCTCAATAGAAGAATTTGAATCGCCATGAAATTTCTGCTGGTTAAGTTGCAATCTGTGAAAAGAAGAAATTTGCCTTCCCTGGCGATGCGAATCGGCCATGAAAGGGGCAGAGGCAGAGGTTGAGGCACCTCTGCTTGAGATGCCATTGATGCGGGACATTGTGGTAAAAAGGGGGCTCTGTTCTGTTGGCTCTGTTCTAAGGGCAGGTAAAGGGGGCAGGGGATATTTAAAGCATGGATATGCAGAATTATACCTCCACGAATCGAATCTGGGCGAGGCATATGCGTGGATATCCAATTACACAAACAGTTTCCAGAAGTGAGTCGGAGATGAGGACGCCACCTGTTCCCTGTCCCTCCTTGACAACTTAAATCTTTATACCCCTTCTGTCACCACGTGACTTTATGTGCTCTGCGCAATCTCACCCAATAACGAAACGATGGGTAATAATGTTTGGATTTCGCTGAAACCACGGGTTGGGGTGATGATGGGTATGGTTAACATAAAAGAACAGTCTAATGCTGACTCATACGCATCCATCTAATGCTGACTCATACGCATCCACATCCACATCGACATTTGCATTCACATCCATGGGGTCATGAAAGAGGCCCACGCTTGTGGAGATTGCAACTGTCTCATATAAGATGGGGATCATTTCACATCACATCTATCTCGTCGTTTTAGTGATAAGATCATTGTACCACTTGCCAAATGTGTGTTTCTTTAGGATAATACACACAATATTTTATTATCTATATATTTTTAAAATGTAAAGTGAGGTAATGATGTTATCATGTAGAGGACATGTTATATGATTCTTGTTTGTGAAATATTTTGAATTGAATAATATGTAGGTGCCATTATTATAAAGTTGTTTATATTTTCTTTTTAATTATTACTTATCTTGAACGTAAACTTATCTTTTCATTTCAATATTGTCATGTGAAAATAGATATTTTTTATTTCTCCACCAATGAATGTTTACGAGTATAGTATCAGTTTAAGGATATTTTCATTATTTAAACTAGATATTTTCTATCTTAAAAGGATATTTTCATTATTTAAATTAGATCTTTTTTTTCTTCTTTTGATCATTTATAAGTTTTTTAATTTATGACTTTAATGATTTTAATGTAACAACAATCTAGACCTACGAGCACAACAATCTAGAAAGGGTCTAGCACAAGCATGAAAACCCATGAAACAACCAGCATGAATTTCGCATTTTAAACTTAAATTAACATTTAATTAAAGGTAGAAAGCATCTACTGAGCATTAATATGTAAATGGTTAAAAGGAGAGTGTCATCATCACCCACTGAAAACCAAAAAGTTAATAGAAGATCTATACTTATTTTCAAAATAGACTTAACTATATTAAGGGAGTAAACTTTTTGAAAAAAGGGTCAATTTTATATAATCAATATTAAAATCAAGTTAATAGTGAAGATCTCAAATCTATTTAAAGTACCATATCTCTATAATGCTCACCTTGAAAGACATCAAAAAAATATTAAAACATATAGACAAAAAAATAGACAAACACCATACATTTATTAAAAAGAAAAAGTGAATAGCTTAACAACTCCAAGAGCATGCATTGGCTTCTATAAAACATATCTATAGGTCACAAAACTTTAGTGTCACCTTAGTGATGTTACATGCTTAACTTTGATGCATGTAGCTACACACACTAATGCTTTGTACATTCTAGCATCCTATAAGCAATTAATAAGGCAAGCCCCTTAAACCACATGTCACATCATGAGTTAACATTAAGCTTATTGCAAGCACTATGCAACCACCCAAGGGTTGTAGCCACTACCAATGGCCCAATGCCACCACCCAATGACCAATGTCTCTCTACCTACAAAACATATAAAGACTATGGGTGATATAATGTGAATCACACATTGTGTAAGTAGATCCAACTATTAGGTTATGGTATAAAGTAGACATAAATGACTTTGCACTCTTACATTATCCTAAGTGTCCTACTACTAACAAGAACAACAAACTACAAGGTGCCTCAAAGCATGATGACACTAATGGTTATGGACCTGAAGAAGAAAGGATGATGGCAAAAGAGCTACCACCTTGGCACTCATCACATGCATCAAACTCTATGCACACATGAGCTAAACATATTAGCAAAGGTAAAGTTGGGACTTAGTTGTGTAGCTTAGTTTTATGACACAAATTACAACCATATTATTATCATGGTAGGCCAACTAATCCAAGCATAGGAGGTGTCTATCAAGGACTTCCACATAAATTGTAGAGCTTAGAAATTCTAAGTAACATTCAAATTATTATGTCACATGTACACATCCTAAATAGACATCCCCCATATAATTCAATGTGTGACACACTAGAATTAGTCAAGAAACATGAAGCCCATTGTAATATTATGCCATTTGAATTACTCACCTTAGATTCACGTCCATATAATTGAATGTATTAAGTTCATTTCTCTACTCAATTAGGATACCCTAAGGTAGTAGATGGCATGGAGGACCTTAGACAGTTTATCTTGTATAGAATATAGATACTTGAATACATGTTAGTGTAGCTCAACAAGTTCAACTCCATGTGTGCTATCATAATTCCAAGTTGAGCATTATAGTATATATAACACTTTAATCAATGTACAAGATTCAATATCCTTTGTTCCTTGTGAAAGAACTTGTGTTGTCTTGTGTGCTACCGTACAAACCGTACTAGCTATTATACCTCTCATAAGAACGATCTTTGTTATTTCAAGTGCCACTACAAAAACCTCAACAACCCTTCACATTCTTGCATGGCCACTTATATTTCATCATGTAGCACTTTGCATTATATTCCATTGTGCATGAGTTCAAAAACTATTTCATCATGCAATAATGTTTAGGATGAAAAAGGCATGGATGACTCTCTATCAACTCGACTAGGACCAAAACCTCTTTCATTAAACTTTGGAATACAAACCAGAAATGGGTGTATGTTTGACTAACTTTTACTCAAAGAGAGTCAAGACACCCTTGGGTTCTATTTCTTTTCCACTTGAAAGATTTCTTGATTGATTCAAATGTAAACTAACTAGGTCTTAAACATGCATAATTGAGCACATAAACTAATAAAACTTGATAAAATAGGTCATTCACCATAGGTGTTCAGTAGAGGTAATATTAGAAAACTAGGAGTATTACAGACTGACCAACAATACTTGAGGAATTTATTGTAGGTTCATTATCCACTATTAACTTTCATAACCCTCAGCCTCTAACTAATTTGGTTAGCTTAATCTCAAGGTCATGCTCTTATAACTTGGCCACCCGTGCACCTCTCTTATTGCAGCCAATTTCATGTTGGGTAAGGACACTCTTTACGATTGGGTTTGACACAAATACCACAATGTGCAAATGCAAGATATAGAACTTGAAGTGTTTTATCGCCTTTACTATTGTAAATGCATGTTTTTATATTTGAGAATAGTTTAACTCATGTGTTTTTAGAGGAAATATCATGAAGACAATAGGAGCTTCAATTTTTAATTCATTTTCGTATAATATGATAGCCGACATGGTATGTTTAGATTCATAGCAATAAATAAGAAAGCTCTTACCAAAATCTGGGTGTACTAAAACATGAGAATTTATAATGGTCTTCTTACTGTCTTCGAACACTTACATGCCATCATTATTCCATTTGAAACCCAACCCTCCCTGCATCATGTCAACTATTTGTTTGGTGATTTTTGAAAAATTAGGGACAAATCTTCTTAAGAAGTTCACTTGACCAAAGAAATATTTTACAACTATTCTCCTAGAAGGTAGGATTTGATAAACTTCTAATGCATTGAGAGAGGGGTGAATCAGTGAAAGAAAAACTAGAAACACTTTAATTGCAGACCGGTAAAAACACTTAACCAATTTACCAATGACTTTGCATGTAATCCAAAGTGTTATAAAAGCATTCACCACAATCAAAGCATTCACCATAACACAAATATTTATACGTGGAAAACCCAACTAGGAAAAACCACGGTGAGACGGAACTCACAAGTTAACTATCTGCATAAATAGATAACTAGTTGGTTAAGGTCTACAAATGCTTTGTTAGGAGTGGATCATGTTAAAGATCTCAAGCCCTGTTAGGAGCTATACCTGGTTAAAGGTAACCTCAGTGGATGATTTATATCCAAGTTAATGAATCACCTTGTTAGAGGATTTATACAGTGAAGCTTGTTAGAGCTTACCCAGTTAAGGGATTTTACTATTGTAGTTATTAGAGAACAACAGTGGGAATGATCTAAGAATGGCACCTTCTGCTTGTTTATATCCTTTTCTGCACATACACTATTGCATCACCGATATACTCTACAATACCTTCAACAAATCACATCAACTCCAACTCATAACATAACTTGTATCTTCTATATTTAAAATAACTCATCACAATGTCTTTTTATAGACATTAGATTTCATTTCGGCTCTTGAACCTTGACACAATTTCCTAGGTTCAGTGAGTCTAGACAATCTTCCTTAACACGACACAAATCACCGCCATAGCGTTGGTTGGTGGTAACACATCACAACTAGTGATAAATCATCACACAAAGTGGGAAAACCAGTTGGAACACTGATACCGGTTAAGTGTTGACTACTTCAAACTTACAGACCGATTTACTTGAATTCATACTGGATGATTATCTCCACGCGCCTCCTTGTCTCTCTCTACAACATCTCAAAACTGGTAACTGTGGAACTGATAAAATCAATTGTCTTATCTGCATATATCGGTTGTCTACATATACCGGTTTAGACATCTTCATACCGGTTAGACTTCTTCATACATATGATACCGGTTAACAATACAATGACTCAATAGTATACCGGTTTATCTTAACTATGAAAATCAAAATAGATGTGTCATCAATGACAACACAAGAAGTCCTCAAATACAAAAATCACCATCAAGCCAACATTCTCCCCCTTTGGCATTGATGGCAACTCTTAGGAAAAATTTTGTCAACTAAGTGTGCAAAACAAAAATTGACTCCATGACACACACTCGCCCTTAGCAATTGCATGCCTTTACAAAAATGATCTCATTACTCCCCCTTAACAATACATACAAAATTTTGACTCTTAAACTAATTCTACCCCCCTTTGACAACAATGCCAAATAGAAAAGTAAAACAAAAAAGTAAAATACATACATTACATCAAAATTTGTCATCAAAAACTGCATATATATAGATATAAGAGTTTTGAAGCCTTTACAATGCAATTCTCAAGAAAACATCACTGAAATGAAACTTCAATTGTTTAAGGTCATTGTCCCATGTTTCTAACAGTGTCTCAGTGATTTCAACATGTTTCAAAATCTGTGCAGCAAATTCTTCCATCGCATCAACAGTGCTCATTTCTGGGGCAGCCAAAATTGCTTCAGAATCCTTGTATACTCTTTGTGAGATTTCAACTTTCAGAATTAGCTAATTCTTTAGCTCCTTCAAGGATCTTATCCGCTTCACCTGTTCAAAATCATAAACTTCTAATATGTGTTGTAAGGCATCAACAAATTTACCAAAATTCAAAGCAGAATCTTGTACCGGCATGTAAGCATCACTTATCCTTTCTAGTTCCTTCTCTGTATCTTCTCTCTTTTTCTTTAAGTCACAACAGAATAATGATACTTTAGATATAGTGGTCAAAATCTTACCTCTAGTTTCTATTTCGGTTTTCAAAATATCTTTGTTCACTGTTAAAGCAACCTTGCCTTTGTCAATTTTTGAAATCAATTTCTCTACCCTTTTCTTCCTATAATCTTTTTCTACTAAAGCATGATCTGACTCTTCAAGTGATTTTATTTGTTCACTGGAATCAACAACTAGCTATCCAAGCTTAGCAATAGGGGTGGAAATATTACCTGTATCAGTCTCTGGTAGGAGACTTGACAAAATATCAACATTAGTTTGAATGGTCTCTGCTTCTCGTTTCTTCTCTTTCAACCTCTTCTTTTATGCTCTGGATTGCATAGCAGTAGCAATCTCCATTAACTCGGAGGCACTCAAATTGTCCATATCTATAGGACCTATTATGTTGATTGAGTCATCATCATCATCATCCTCAATTGATGTTTTCTTCTTCTTCTTTGTTTTTTTCTCTGGTTTCTCTTTCCATGTCTCTATCTCTTCCTCATGTGTTGGTGTAATGACGGGTGGCAGTTGACTTTCAACTGTTGGCAAATGCACACTCCAATGAGAAATTGTAGGTGATTGAAGGTATTGTCATTAATGGCAACCTTACAATCATATGATACCAGCAAGCATCAGCACCAGCAAACTCTACACCGGCATACGTTCATCGACACCAAAAAGATTGATTACCAGCACCCTGGCCGATAGGATTTTATTTATTGCAAAATGTAATTAATTGTAATATCTTTTTGTAAGCTGATAAGGCAAGTTGTAATATGACTCATATAAGTATGAGATCATGTAAATCATTTTTAGATGCGGATATGGTTAGATTATTGATGTGAATATTAAGGCAGAGTTTGGTATAAGGTTTTGGAAGTTGCAGAGCTTAAACCGGTACTGGATCTGGCATAGAAGATGCCCTTTTGTAGTAGTACATGACATTGGATTTTCACAATCCACTTTTGTAAGTCAATGAGACTTATCTTTTTGTATGTAAGTAGTGAGCTTTAGGCAGTTGGCCTTCCTGCATGTGCAGGCCTCTATTGTAATCAGTAATATTCTCTTATTGACCAGTAAGCGAATATTGTGGGTCACAAATCCCACCGAGGTTTTTCCCACACCAGGTTTCCTTGTTAAAAATACTGTGTTATGGTGTGTCTTTCATGTTGTGTTTGTTGTTCTTATTTACTGCATTAATTTTGGTTTATCGGTACACAGTTTTGGAATGCTTTTCATTTAATAAGTTAAGAAAATCCATTAATCGGCAAGATACTGATTCACCCCCCCCCCCTCTCAGTATCTTTGGGAATCCTAACAATTGGTATCAAAGCCCGGTCCTCTATTTTCAAAAGCTTAACAACTTGAGGAAGATTCTGACATCGGTAGAGATGGAAAACTTGAGGAAGCAACTAGAAACATCTCTTGCAGATTATGATGTAGAAAAAGTGAAGAATATCAAACTTGAAGATGATCTGAAGGTTGCACAGGAAATCATTCAAGGACTTTAGAAGAATCTCACTATTGCTAGGAACAAAAGAAGAGAACTTTCTGAGAAGATGCAAAGTGATGATGATGAGAAAGAAACTCTTAATGACCTTGTGAACAAACTAAGACAAGAAAACAGTACAATGAAGAATGAGATGCAAGATATGACTATGAGATTTTGTAAAGACATTGAAGATAGAAAGAAGAATGAAGATGACTTGGTTAGAAGACTAAATGATGCTAGAAATGAAAACACAAGACTCAGTCATGAAAATGATATGTTGAAGACAGATTTGATGAATACACAAAATGACACAAATGAACTCATGAGACAGAAAGGAATCTTGGAGAATGAGTTGGCTACTGCAAATCAACACAAGGAGAAATTCAAGAAAAGTTCAGAGGAACTTGATGACATGCTGAAGAATCAAAAACCTAATGGAGATACAAATGGCCTTGGCTTTGAAGTTGGTGAAAGCTCTGGTACTGCAAACAAACATGATCACAGCAAACTGGTAAGACAACCTAATGCTTTTAAATTTAATGGGAAATGCTTTAACTGTAACAAGTATGGTCATAGAGAAAATCAGTGTAGATATAGAAACTATCAGAACACTAATACACACACCAGTCAATGTTCAAAATGCAACAAAGTTGGTCATAATTCAGAAAATTGCAGAATGAATATAAGATGTTATATTTGTGGAAGATTTGGACATCTATCTAATCAATGCAGAACACATACCAGCATAGGATATGAGAAATCTATTTAGAAAAAACAATGTGACTTGTTATGCTTGTAACAAAATTGGACATATTGCAAAATTCTTTAGTAGTAAGACATCACCGGCAAATAACAAAGGACCCAGCTTGAAAGGTAAAGAAAAGGTTGAAGAGGTAAAGCAAGAATTTTCAAAACAATGGATTAGAAATTCTGACATGAATGTTAGTGAAGCTATTCCTTCACCGGTAGAACAGAGTATCACTCCACCGGCAACAAATTCTTCATCTAACTGAGAAATAATCCTTTGGGGGTATGGAAACTAATTGAAAACATGCTAATTAACCCTCGGTTGATGGTAAGAAGTTGGATTACTTCTTTACCAACAGATGAGTTAAGTTTTTACTTAACCGGCAGGCATTAAATGTGGTAGTTGAAGGCAATTATACTATAAAGCAAGTTCTTTGGTTCTATTTCATTCACCGAGCATTCAAATCTCCAAAGAGCACGAAAATCCCGAGCAAAGACGTCCATAGCAAAAAGTGAAGCAAATCATTCAAGAAAATCATCCTAAAGGCAGATTAAGGTATTTATAACTATGGCTTCTTCATCTGCACTTGAATTCATTGCAAACCCTACAGTGATTAAAGTTATTAAGCGCCCTAGACCCATGTTCAAACTTATTCCCGAAATTGCGAAGAAAGATGATACCCTAGGAGCATTCTCGAAAATACCTAAGGGATTAGTTTATGCAGAAGATCCTAGAATGTATATACATTGTCATATTGAGGAACTAGGAGCTGAAGAAATAATGAACATGTATAGGACTGTAATTTGTGATGAACATGGTAATGTTAAACCGGAACACAAGATTGTGGAAACCCTAGGTTTTGTGGACATTCTTAGTATCCCTGATTTTCCTAAGGATGTGATAAGAATAGTCTTGAGTAGAGTTCATGGAGAGTTCTTTTGGTTGGATTCCATCCATAAGATTACTAAAGAGGCAGTTAGGGCAGTGATAGGCTTACCTTCCACTGGTAGCAGGCCTAACAGAACTAAGAAGGTTTCAAATAACATTGTGATGACCCTAACCGGTGCAACTTTTGACGAAAGATCCCTAAGAGTAAATGATGTGAAAGATATAAATATTAGATTTGTTAGCATGATTCTTGGTTATAAGGCTACACATGCAAACAGACTAAACTCAGTCTCTAGCTTATGTATTAAAAGTGCATATGACATGATGAATGACAATGCAAGAATTGATGTATGTGAGTGGCTTAAAGATGAACTGATAGACAACTTGAAGAAAATCAAAGGTGATAAGAAAGGAACTTTCAAATTTGGCAACCTGCTTGTGTGCTTAATGTTGTATTTTACTAAGGAAGTACCCAGTATTGGTAGGAAAGAATTTGGTTCTGATATCCCAGTAGGAAAACAATTGTTAGACATATTGAACAACATGGGAGATGACAGGGAGAAAAACATAAATTAATATATTCAAACTTTGAAAGTAAGAATGAAGACAAGAATGAGGCTATCTCAAGCAATTGTTGATAAGTATCAAAAGGAGATATGCTTTGTGATCAAGAAAGATGAAATCTGGATGGAGGCAGTTATCCCTAGGACTATTTGGGTTACAGAGATGGGAAATGAGGCAGATGACAACATAGTTGAAACCTATGCAAACGCCCTCTTAGAAGCCCCTAAGGAACCGATAGAGAAAGTATTTGGCAATGCTGAAACAATTGAAAGTAGCATTCAATCTCAGAAAATAGTTAAGAAAACTGAGCAGATAATTAGGAGAGGTTCAAGGCAGGCAAAAACAATCAAGGAAGATGTTTTGAATAAAACTGGTATTAAGGAGAGTGAATTGGAAGGACTACAACTAGAAACACATCTTTCACCGGTTGCTACTTCCTCGGACAGTAAGATACCCGTTGAGTTCAAAAGGGTAGAAAGAAAAAGAAAACCCTCACCGGTATCCTCAAACCCAGAAGGACAAGACAAAAGCAACAGGCAGTTAGGTCTCTGACTAAGAAACTAACACCAAAGAAAAGAAAAGAAAGATAGGTTACTCCACCATTTGACAAACTTCTGAATGAAATAACTAAGGATGGAAAATTGAAAAACATCAGTAAGTTATATAACACACTATCAAATGATGAAAATGAGAGTATAGAAAATAGTGTAATCTTACACTTAGACAACTATAAGAAATTTCTGATGGAAATTGTGGATGAGATACCAAATGATCTGTATAGAAGATTAGAAGCTAGAAGTGTAGCCATTGTGGAACTAGACAAAAAGATAAAAATAGAGAAGCTACTTGCAGTTCACCCAGTGAACTCCACACAAGAAATTGATGAGTTGATCAGTGAAGCAAACCAGACAGTATTTTCAACTAGTCATCGACATGTTGCACTAATGGCAGGTAGAGTAAATGAAATAACAAAAGAGACTGTTGATCAGTGGGATATATTTTTTGTTGAAAAAGAGAAACAAGAAGAACTAAGAAGACCAAAGACTATCAAAGTATACCAAAAGGATAAGGGGACAGGTAAGGTAGGTGGACCTCCAAGCCTAAAAATAATAGATAATTTACCCCCACCAACCTCTAATACTCCACCGGTACAAACTGTTGACACACAACCGACAATAGAGAGTATGGATACTCCACATGAGGATACAAATCCTGACTCTAAGGTGTTGTACACAATGAACATTGACACATAGGAATTCAATATTTTGGTAGATAAAGAATCAACTGACAAGAGGGATGTGGCAACAAAGTCACCGACAGGAACTATTGCAGTTGAAAACATTGGAATTGGGGCAGAACAACAAACTGAAGCACCAAATGATCCCCTGGATATAGGAAAGGCAGATACCATAGGTACACACATTAATGTATCTACTAAGTCACCGACAATAGATAGTACAGAGGTAGACCGAGAAAAACTAGCAGTGGACACTACAGTGAAATATTTAGAGACACCATCAGGAGAGAACAAAGAGAAACCATCAGAGCAACAGGCTCTTGCTGAGGAAAACATTGAAAAATAGGTAGAGCAACAGGATTCACAAGTACATACTCAGACAATACCACCGGCTACATCTGACAAGTCCAAACCTCTCGTAGTAGAAATGGAAACACAAATTGACCCTCTAGAGAAAGAGGAAAGCAAAGCTATCACAACCACCGACGATTTACAGATTGTGAAATCAATTGGACAGTCATCCGGTACATCTATGACTGAATTCAGGCCAGCTAATCTAGCAGAGGTACTCTTAGATTCAATAAAGGAAATAACATAGTGTAATGCACAGGCGTATAAGGCTATAGATGACACTTTACCAATTTTGAAGATGATAGCTCCAAAGTGTATTATAGAGAATAAAGATTCTTTGAGCCAATTAGACACATTATCTAAGTATATTACCGGCAATCTAGTAACACTGGATCAAATAAATGAAGACACCTTCTGAGAGAAAATGAATAAGGAAAAGGAAAAATTCTTTGAGGAAACAGTTAATAATAATAAGGAACAAATGGAAACCTTATTACCGGTATTAGGCAAAACAATCCTGGACTTCAAGAAACTGTATAGAGATACCTGCAAAACTGACATTTTGACAGAGGACATAGATTCAGAGATCAGCAAAGCACAAAAAGAAATCAACAATATTGCTGACAACTTAATAGGAACATCAGATTCATTTTTGGTAGTTGAAAAGGAAATAGCAGTTCTTGAGGAGAAAATTGAAAAATTAGAAAAAGATAAAGAAAGAATAAAATATAAGGCAAAGGATTTAAAGTGCAAACTAGGCCCTAAACTGGATAACCTCATCTCTTTGAGAAAAGAAATTTTTGAGGCTCTGGTTCTAGGACTTAAGACGCCAGAAGAGAAAATGCATGTACTCACCGGTATAATTCAGAGAACAGAAGCAGCAATAAAAGATAGTGAAAGGTTCAGGGATAGTCAAAATTTTGCATTGGCAGACATCTATCAGATTGTAACCCACCAGTTACAAGGATCTAGGCAGGAATCACACTCCATTGACATTGAATGACAACCTTTGTCATTGATGCCAAAGGGGAGATGAGAAAAATGTCCAGCAGAGACATCATCAGCTCAGGGGGAGCACACATTTTGGTAACACAGTTTTGACAACATTTTTGGACACTTTTTGGATTTTTCTCATGAGTGTTGCCATCAATGCCAAAGGGGGAGGTTATTGGAAAATGCACACTCCAATGAGAAAATGTAGGTGATTGAAGGTATTGTCATTGATGGCAACTTTACAATCATATGATACCGGTAGGCACCGGCATCAGCAGACTCTACATCGGCATATGTTCATCGACACCAAAAAGATTGATTACCGACACCCTGGCCGACAGGATTTTATTTATTGCAAAATGTAATTAATTGTAATATCTTTTTGTAAGTCAACAAGGCAAGTTGTAATATGACTCATATAAGTATGAGTTCATGTAGATCATTTTTAGATGCGGATATGGTTAGATTATTGATGCGAATATTAAGGCGGATTTTGGTATAAGGTTTTGGAAGTTGCAGAGCTTAAACCGGTACTGGATCTGGCATAGCAGATGCCCTTTTGTAGCAGTACATGACATTGGATTTTCACAATCCACTTTTGTAAGTCAGTGAGACTTCTCTTTTTGTATGTAAGCAGTGAGCTTTAGGCAATTGGCCTTCCTACATGTGCATGCCTCTATTGTAATCAGTAATATTCTCTTATTGGCTAGTAAACGAATATTGTGGGTCACAAATCCCACTGAGGTTTTTCCCACACCGGGTTTCCTCATTAGAAATATTGTGTTATGGTGTGTCTTTCATGTTGTGGTTGTTGTTCTTATTTACTGCATTAATTTTGGTTTACCGGTACACAGTTTTGAAATGCATTTCATTTAATAAGTTAAAAAAATCCATTAACCGACAGGATACTGATTCACCACCCCCCCCTCCTCTCAGTATCTTTGGGAATACTAACATCAACATTATGTTCTTTTACCAGTGATGGTTGCGTGCCCACACTTTGTTCAATAGTCGGTGCTTCCTCTACTTTGTGTTCCTTAACCATCTCTGGTTCCTGTTCTTTTTCCTTAACTGGTTCATTATAGGTACCTTTTGTATCAACAGTATCCTGAACATCTTCAGTTTCATCCACAAAGAATATGACAGGTGGAGAAGTAGTGTCACCCTTATCCTTGGCAGTGTATACTTCACCTGGTACAACTATTTCTTCAGTGTCCATTTCCGGTGGAGCTCCGATATCAGTCTAATTAGGTTTGTTGTGATAGTTCTTCAACTGCTCATTCATTCCCTAGATAGCTTTTGCAACTCGATGAGTATCATCTTCTACTTCCTTGATTTTTCCTTCCAATAGTCTCAATCTTCTTATCCTTGAATTAAATTATTCTTTGTTTATAGCAAGGGGTATGTGCACCAAGTTGTGGTACCAAAAGGGGGTCTTAAGATGCCACTTTTTTCTGAAATTAGCAAAGTCTGAACTTCAATGACAAATTGAAGATAGTTACACTCCAAATTTGAAGATGCAACAAGAACAAGAGTTAGAGTGCTTCGAGTCTAATTTCTAAACTACTAATTTTTTTTGAAAATGGTGGAGATTAAGGGCTTCAAAAAGGGGGACCAAAAAAAGTGGTCATGTTTTTATGCAAAAAACATAACATAGCGTCTATTGTGGCCCCCCTAAAATGTTAACTTTTTTTTTGAATTTTTAAAATCCCTTCAATGAGAAATTATATAACACGTTGTAGTTTATGCCAAAAATTTTAGCTAATTTTTTAATGAGTATATGATGTTTTACTAATTTTTGAAGTAGACACATCTTGAAAAACAGAAATTTGAGCATGCTCCCCCCCTAAAATCATAGATAACTAATCAAAACTCTCTTTTTTTTTAAACTGTGTAGAATGGAGGCTAGTTTCTAAAAATATAAGCTTCTTCAAAATCTGATGACCATG
Source organism: Cryptomeria japonica (assembly GCF_030272615.1). Lineage (NCBI taxonomy): Eukaryota > Viridiplantae > Streptophyta > Pinopsida > Cupressales > Cupressaceae > Cryptomeria > Cryptomeria japonica. The sequence continues at coordinate 991,711,576 of NC_081407.1, read as the reverse complement.
TAAAAAACTATACCCAAAATAGTGCATGTTGGTTTTTGACCAAAAATGGACACACTAACAAAAGAAATTATAGATGAAAGCTTTAATGAAATCAAAATGCGAAAAAAATTACATGCTTGGATAGCTAAGAGAGAGATTGAGGTTTCTATGGTATTTTTTAGTTTCATTGAAACACGTGCAAACCTAATGGAGAGAACGACCAAAAATATGTGAAGCTTTTTTATCTTCTGATAAAAACATGTCTCAAGCCTGAAATGATCGTCCAACCCTTTGGGTTGGATGCCCAAGTACAATCCAACCCAAAGGTTTGGTGGCTTCCAATCCAAACCATTTGGCGAGTGCCAAATATGGCGCTCGCCAAATGCAAAATTTTGAATTTTCACATTTGGAGCTCGCCAAATGTGAAAAGTCATTTTTTTGCATTTGGCGAGCGCCAATTTTGGCATTGGCGCATGCCAAATGTTATGCATTATCCAATGTGAAGGGTTTGTGAGTATTCTGTTCTATAGGACTTATCTTGTAGATTCTAGTTTTAAGAGGATTATATAAAATTTCAGACTTAGTCAAATTTCAATAATCAACATGCTCCTATTATCATTCTTCAGCTATGTATCTCACTCTCTTTATCATCCCCAAACTCTAGACCTATTACTCTCCCTCTCTTGTCTCTCTCACTTCTCTCTCCCCTCTCTAGGCAAACCCAACTTCTCTACCTTTCATTCTTTCCTTAACCCCATATCTATCCTTGACTCCCTCCCTCTCTCTTATTCTCTCTCATTCTCTTATTATTTCACTCCCCTCCCTCTCCATTCTCTTGGTCACTACCTATCCCTTCTATATTCTCTCTCCCCATATCTAGGTCTCTTCCTCCCTCCCTATTCACCTCACTACCTCTCCCTCCCCATATTATTACTCACCTCTCTCTCCCCCTCTAGGTATCTCACCTAATTAATTGTCCACCCTCTAGTTTTCTCCCCCCATCTCCATATTTCTCCCCTTCTCCCTTACCCCTATCTATTTATGAACTCTCTCCCTCTATTATCTCTCTCCAAACCTATCTATCTCCTCATTCCTTAGGTCTCTGAATCCCTCCATGTCTACCTCTCAATCCATCCCCTCTTAGTCATCTCTTTTCTCTTCTATCTATTCCCTCTCTCCATTGTCTAGGTTGTCACCTCTCCCTCCTACTCTCTCTACCTCCCTCTCACAAATTTCTAGGTTTCTCCCTCATTACCTCTCCACCTCTATACTTATCCATTAATGTCTCATTAGGCACCTATCTTATGCCCCTCTATCTATCTGTCCTCTATCTCTCCCATCTAGGTATTTAACCTCTCTCTCATACTCTACATATCTTGTCTCTCTATTTATCCCCTCTCTAGTTCTCTCCCTTCCTCTCCACCTCTCTCTCCACATCACCCCTTACCCATATCCCTTTATGAACTCTCTCCTCTTATTTCTTTTGTCGCCTCTTTATCTACCAAAAAATCTAGACCTATTACTCCCCCTTTCTTCTCTCCATTTCTTCTCTCCCCCCTCTCTAGGTCTCTCCTATACTCTCTCCCTCTCTCTCTCACCTTCCCTCCTTATCTCCATATCTATCCTTCCCTCCCTCCATCTCTCTTCTCTTCTTGTTTTTTCTCTCCACTCTCTCTGTGTTCTCTTAATGAATACCTCTCTTTCCATACCTATTTTTCTCCTTTCCTCCATCTTTACATATCTACATCTCCCTCCTTGTCTCTTAATCCCATTGTATCTCCTTCACCTCTATCTTTCCACCCTAGGTCTCTCACCTCTCTCTTCCTAGGCTCTAGATCTCTCACCTCTATATCTCTCTCCTCTCTAATTCTTTCCTTTCCACCTCCTTACCCCTCTTTCTCTCTTTGTGAACTTATCTCTCTTATTTTATCTCTCTCTACAGCCACTCCCTACCAACTTCTCCCTTTCTTTATAGATCTCTCTTTCTCTTTATTCTTCCCTCTCCCCTCTTTTTTCTCCCTCCCCTGTATAAGATTTAGATAATAGTTTGTAGGATGTAAGGTTTATTGTATGGGGTACAAGATTGATCGAACATTTTTTAGGGTAGATAGGGTTGAGGGTAGTGGTCATATTGATACTCGGGGCACCATATGACCACTTAAGACACCATATGACCCCTTATGATACCATATGACCCTTTAGGACACCATATGACCCCTAACAATACCATATCATGTCCTAAGGGGTCATATGGTGTCGTTAAGGGTCATATGGTGTCCTAAGGGGAAATATGGTCTTCTAAGACCCCTTAGGACACCATATGACCCCTTACAACACCATATCATGTCCTAAGGGATCATATGGTGTCCTAAGGGGAAATATGGTCTTCTATGACCCCTTAGGACACCATATGACTCCTAATGACACCATACGGTGTCCTAAGGGGTCATATAGTGTTTCATGACCCCTTAGAACACCATATGACCCCTAACGACATCATATGGTGTCCAAAGGGGTCATATGGTTTCCTAGGGGGTCATATGATGTCCTAAGGGGTAATATGGTGCTATATGACCCCTTAGGACACCATATGACCCCACATGACATGATATGACCCCTAATGACACCATATATGGTGTCCTTAGGGGTCATATGGTGTCATTAGAGGTTATATGGTGTTCTATGGAGTCATATGGTGTTCTATAACCCATTAGGACACCATATGACCCCTAACAACACCAAATGGTGTCTTAAGGGGTCAGATGGTGTCTTAAGGGGTCATATGATGTTCTATGACCCCTTAGAACACCATATGACCCCTAACATCACCATATGGTGTCCTAAGGGGTCATATGATTTCCTAAGGGGACATATAGTGTTCTAAGGGGTCATATGGTGTTCTATGACCCCTTAGGACACCATATGACCCTATACAACACCATATAACACCTAATGACACCATATGGTGTCCCAGGGGGTCATATGGTGTTCTATGATCTCTTAGGACACCATATGACCCCTAATTACAACATATGGTGTCCTAAGGGGTCATATGATGTTCTATGACCCCTTAGGACACCATATGAACCCTCAAAACACTATATGACCCCTAAAAACACCATATGGTGTCTTAAGAGGTCAAATGGTGTTCTATATCCCCTTAGGACACCATATGACCCCATACGACACCGTATGACCCCTCACGACACCGTATGATGTCCTAAGGGGTCATATGGTGTCCTAAGGGGTCACAGAACACCATATGATTCCTTAGGACACCATATGACCCCTAACAACATCAAATGACCCCTTAGGACACCATATGGTGTCGTTAGGGGTCATATGGTGTCCTAAGGGGTCACAGAACACCATATGACCCCTTAGAAGACCATATGACCCCTAAAAACACCATATGACCCCTTAGAACACCATATAGTGTCTTTAGGGGTCAAGTGGTGTCCAAAGGGGTCAGATGGTGTCCTAAGGGGTCATAGAACACCATATAACCCATTAGGACACCGTATGATCCCTTAGGACACCATATGACCCCTAATGACACCATATGGCGCCGTTAGGGGTCATATGGTGTCCTAATGGGTCATATAATACCATATGACCCCTTAGGACACCATATAACCCCTAACAACACCATATGACATGTCCTAAGGGGTCATATGGTGTCTTAAGGGGTCGTAGAACACCATATAACCTCTAAGGACACCATATGACCCCTAAGGACACCATATGACCCCTTAGGACACTATATGGTGTCGTTAGGGGTCATATAGTGTCCTAAGGGGTCATAAAACATCATATGACCCCTAATGACTGTTAGAGTTATCTTGTATTAGCTAGTAATTATTTATTTAATTAGTAGTCTATTAAACTCTACGCTTAAGCTAAACTTAGGCATTTAATAAATATTGTAGGTATTTAATAATTATTCTAATTATTAAATACACATTATCCCTTTAGGGTTTCTTTAGGGTTGCATATCTTTAGGGTTTCTATTATCCTTTTATAAGGATTGTATTGTACTTGTTCATTAAATTGATTCCCTTTCTGAATGATAATTTTCTTCTTCAGAGCATTTATGCTTTTTTGCTTTATGTGCCTCCATTCTTCTCTTGTGACAGGTATTTGCCTGCAGGTGTTCTTGGGATCTCTGAAGTTGTATTTCCTCAACTTCTTCATGGTATCAGAGCCTACATCTGTTGTTGCTTGATCCCGATTTTTCAGAAGATTTTTTGGAGGAGGGTTTCAAGTTTTTTCAGAATTTTTTATTGGATTTGGGGTATTTGTTTTGTTTCTGATCATTTTGGGCTCAAACCAACCTCACCGTTGAGCTTAGAATGCCCCAAAACCCCCATTTCTATATAAAATTTGTCAAATTTGGGTTCTGAAATTTTTTTCTTTGGTTTTGCCTTTTTTTGCACGAATTTCGAGAAATTCATCAAAAAAATTATTAAAAAAATTAGAGCAGTTTGGGCCAAAATAGACCTCACCGTTGGCTTCCGAAGGGCGTTTCCATTCATTTTGATATATAATTTGACCTATTTCGGTGACAAGTGCATCTGGGCCATGATTTTTTCATTGGCATGCTTTACGAGGCACACAAATCCGTACGGCTGTACCTACAAATGCGTCAGAAAATTTTTCATTAAAAAAAAAAAAATTATTTAATTTTTTTTTTTTTTACCCTTTTTATGCCCAAAAAGAGGGGTTTTTTTTTTTCTTTTGGCCATATCTTGGGCATACGGAGTCGTTTTTTCGAAAATGAATAAGCATCGGAAAGCTGGTTCTAAGATGGACCTCGTCAAGTTGGTAATTTTTTCCAATTTTTCTGTTTGACTATGTTTTTTTTCCAATCAAAGTGGGGTCTCTTTTTTGCACTTCGGGAGCCATAAAATGAGCATCCGAACTTCGTTTTTCGAAAACTTTATATCGTTGGAAAGTTTGTTCTATGCACTTTCCAGCCATATGAGTTTTATTTCTAGATTCCACTCCATGCATATTTTATTCAGTTTTTTTCTTTTCAGCACTCTGGTGGATATCTTGGTTGTTTCAAGTCCTGGGATCTCTTCTCTGGGTAGGATGTCTTTATTTTGGTTCTCGTTTCTATTTTCAGTCTTCTTATCATTGTAGCTTGTATTTATGCAAATGCACTGAGATAAAGTGCCATCATGCATTGTTTACATGGAATCTTGTGCCTTATTGTACATGCACTATTTATAAAGTGCCATGGGGGGTTGATGTTTGCCTTGTTTCTCATCTATCGTTGTCCAGTGAGTGTTCCTTCCACGACATTCGCCTCTTGATGTGTGTCAAGTGAGTGTTCCTTCCACGACACCATGTACTTTTTCTGCACCCTCAATGTTCCTGGTTCGTCGTCATGCAGTTCTTGTTGGCCGTTCTTTTCAGTGTTCCTGTCCCTCTCCCTTTTCAGCATTATGGGGAGGTTTGTCCTGTTGGTTCTAATGCTTCCTTGGTTCGATTGATCAGCTCTTCAGGCTTTGGTGTCTCATGCCATCTGTATCTTCGAGTTCAGTTGTTTGCCTTTGTTTGCCATCTGATTCGAGTAGTGTCATTTGAGGGCACTCATGCAAATTACAGTCTTCTCTACCTGGTCATGTTCTATTTCATTGGAGGATCTTCAGATCAGTAGTTACTCTTCGACAATGTTTGCAGCTATTTCTTGCTTCAGTGGTATTCTTCTTGCTTTTCCATCTCTTTTTGGAGTAGAGTTTTTTTCCCACGTGGTTTTCTCTATTTCACCAGTTCATAGAGATTTGGTTGTGAGTGGGTACCTCATCAGGCCTTGTTGTCGGGACCCAAATTTGCCTTCATCATGTAGTTGCATTTTTTTCTTCATGCATTTAGTTTTTTAGCTAGTCTCTAAGTTCATCTTAAGGGGGGGTGTTAGAGTTATCTTGTATTAGCTAATAATTATTTATTTAATTATTAGTCTATTAAACTCTACGCTTAAGCTAAACTTAGGCATTTAATAAATATTGTAGGTATTTAAAAATTATTCTAATTATTAAATACACATGATCCCTTTAGGGTTTCTTTAGGGTTGCATATCTTTAGGGTTTCTATTATCCTTTTATAAGGATTGTATTGTACTTGTTCATTAAATTGATTCCCTGTCTGAATGATAATTTTCTTCTTCAGAGCATTTATGATTTTTTGTTTTATGTGCCTCCATTCTTCTCTTGTGACAAATATTTGCATGCAGGTGTTCTTGGGATCTCTGAAGTTGTATTTCCTCAACTTCTTCAATGACACCATATGACCCCTAACGACACCATATGGTGTCCTAAGGGGTCATATGGTGTCCTTAGGGGTCATATAGTGTCCTAAGGGGTAATAGAACACCATATGACTCCTTAGGACACTATATGACCCCTAACAACATCAGATGACCCCTTAGGACACCATATGGTGTCGTTAGAGGTCATATGGTGTCCTAAGGGGTCAAAGAACACCATATAACCCCTTAGGACACCATATGACCCCTAACAACACCATATGACCCCTTAGAACACCATATAGTGTCCTAAGGGGTCAGATGGTGTCCTAAGGGGTTATAGAACACCATATAACCCCTTAGGAGACTGTGTGATTCTTTAGGACACCATATCACCCCTAACGACACCATATGGTGTCATTAGGGGTCATGTGGTATCCTAATTGGTCATATAATACCATATGACCCCTTAGGACACCTTATGACCCCTAATGATACCATATGACATGTCCTAAGGGGTCATATGGTGTCTTAAGGGGTCATAGTGTTGGCATATGTGTAGAGTTTGATGATATGATGATATTGTATGTTGTCATTGATGTCAATATGCTGAAGTACATGGTCTTTGGTACCCAGACCTGAGCATAAAAATGTTATTGGCACCAAATGAGTTTTTAGAAATAAACTGAATGAAGATGGCACAATGGTAAGAAACAAAGCCAAACTGGTATGTAAGCGATATGCTCAAGAAGAAGGAGAAGACTATGGAGAAAAATTTTCTCCAGTAGCTAGATTGGAAGGAGTTCGAATGCTTCTTGCATATGCAACCTTCAAGGGATTCAAAGTCTATCAAATGGATGTGAAATTTGCATTCCTGAATGGAATACTTGAAGAGGAAGTGTATATAGAGCAACCAGATGGGTTTTCCCTATCAGAAGACAATGATATGGTGTGCAGGCTACATAAAGCCTTGTATTGATTAAAACAAGCACCTAGAGAAGGGTATGAACGTTTACACTCCCATCTTGTAAAGATTGGATTTAAAAGAACAAGTGAAGATAGCAATATCTATCTAAAGTCAGAAGGAGATTAGATTTTGATCTGTGAAGTGTTTGTTGATGACATAATTTTTTGTGGAGATGACAAGATGATCATACATTTGCAGATGAGATGAAGAAGGAATTTGAGATGTCACTAATCAGAGAGATTAAGTTCTTCATTGGACTACAGATTTGTAAAGCGGAAAAATCGAACCCTAGTTGTTTTCCCTCCCCAACTCCAAGGAGAGAGAAGGGAGGTCACTAGGGTTGATGGTTTTCACTTAGGAGAGACTTTACATTCAAAAGAGGGGTTGAAACTTACAAGATCCAATCCCACACAATGCAAGATTGGATTTTAAATGAGTTTCAAGGGTTAAGACATCAAGGATACCCTCTTTTGTAAAGAATGTAGATAGAATGATTGAACTAGGAATGCATGTAAAGTAAGAAAGATTCGCTTATAGATAGAGATAGGGATACGGGATGAAGCTACGGACCTGGAATTAGTAGTAAAATATCGAGACAATGCTGTTCTGCAAATTTGAGCGAAAGTTGACGGGACGATGGCGCCCGGAGTGCACACGGTTCTCCAAAAAATCCGCGAAACGAAGATGGATTTGTTCGTCTCTGCGCAAGGATTCCAGATCTTCAATTACAGTCGCGTACCTGCAACCTACACACAGAAAAGAGAGGACGATTTGGGGGTTAGGGATTAAGGGTTTGCCTTTAGGTCAAACCCCGGTTTTGGAATTAACCAAGAAATGAGAATGCTGCAAATGTAAATGTTTGTAATGTAAACAAGTACTGATACCTTGTTGTAAGAATGTTTGTATTCTTACATGCGAAGGTGTAATGAATGTTGTATTTTGTATGTTGTAAATGATCTCCTCTTCAATGGTTGAATCCTTGTCTTGAATGCAACACTTGGCCTTGAATGGAGACTTAGAATGCTCAATTGCTTGAAGGAATGCTTGAATGCTTGAATGTTTGAATGTTTGAATATCGCTTCCACCTCTTGCACACATATGTTTTTCCTCCTTTTTTTTGGAAGAGGAAATGTAGTTTATATACTTGTCAATTAGGGTTGAGAGACTGATTTTCCTGACCTTAGGCCGACCTAGAAACAATATTTTCCTATTTGCAAACTTGAAGACTCGATGCCCAACAAGAGACCGGGCCCAAAATAGGGCCAGGGACCAGGGCACTGGGCGCCATGGTCCTGGGGGACCAGGGCGCTGGACGCCATGGTCCCACCTCCCGGGGCAGCGGGGTGCAAGGAGGGATCAGGCTAAGGTGCGAAAAGATGCAGTTTTTAGTGTCGTAAACAGGTTTCGGGGTCTCCATTCAGGTTCAACGTTGCACCGCCATCGCGAAGACCCAAATGCAGTCAAAATTACAAGTGTCACAATTTTAGGACGCTACATTTAGCCCCCACTTTAGCGGGAGTATAAGCGTACGCCCATACTTCTGGTAAAGTACAAGGAAACAACATTGAAAGACTTTCACCACGTTAAGGAGGCAAGATACACCAAGCCCCCAGTGGACTAAGGATCTTATGACTTCGATTGACAAAGTAAAAGGGAAGATCACGAGGGAGAACCATGACTGTCAGTAGTAAGGTTCCCTCACTATGAGTCATGTAAGAAAAATACCAAAAATTTTCAAGGCAAAGCTAAATTCGCCAAGAAATTATCAAGTATCTTGAAGAGATATGAACGAGGTGTATGCCCCCCTACGTTAAAGCGATCACACACGCCTCATTGGGGGTGATTGCTTTAAGGTAGTGATACATAAGAAATGAGAAGGGAAAGGAGCACGTTATCACAAGGATTTAGCCCCAAGTGTGAGATAAGCCCAAGGATAATAGACACAAAACACAAAGCACGAGGTGACTTCGCTTTCCTTGGGATCAGTATGTTGTATGATAATTCATGTATATCATATGTATGTATGCATAATTGTTCTTCATTCCCCAATCAAGGAAGGTCACCTAGAAGAAGGGAACACATGTGTCTTTTGAGTCAACATGAGAGAGACCAAAAGAGATCTCAATGCTTTGCATCGTCCTCAAGTAGACAAAACTAAGGACAACAAATAGAAGAATGAGAATAACACATAGAAGAAGTAACAAAAGAGATCAAGAGAGGAGGAGAGAGTCTGCTATGCTAATGAAACTAGTCTAGCACGTCATCCACCCCCCGATCTTCCTGATCAATATTTCGGGAAGGCAGGAAACACGCTAGAGGAGGAACATCCAACACAGCATATGGAGCTATCACCAGATCCAAACAAGGGCTATGTTCATGTTCCAAGCCACGTTGTTCTTGTCTAGGAGCTAGGATAAGTGCTTTAGAAAATTCGTTAGATAAATGGTTATCAACATCAACATCAACATATTCATACTCACTATCAGAATGAACAGAAGTAACATTTTCATCATGAATAACATTTTCATGTATATCATCATCAAGATTTATAAAAATAGGATCTTTAACTCGCACAGGATCAAGGCCATCATGCACCTTATGTTTAGGAGATTTTGGCTCAATTTTCGGCTGAGGAGAAAATGGAATAATACTAGCTGAACGTGTTTTTGGAGATTGCAAAGTTTGAGAAGCAGCTGCCTGAGCTCTAAGACGATGCTTTCGTCAGCGTTCACGTGCAGAACGATTTCGTCTAGTCTTAGTAGGAAGTTGAGAAGATCGAGGAGGAGGAATGTTCTCATCCTTTTCACTTGGGTGTTTAGGTTGTAGTCTCTTAGGTTGAACAATAGGAGAAGAGGAAGGTCTCTTCTCTCCATAAGAGGAAGGAGGAGGAACTGCTCCATATAAAGGAGGAATATTTGGTTTAGGAAGGAGACCAAGTCCATCATGACGAGGAGGTATAGGTCTACTTTTAGGAAGTTTATTAGATATAGACATAGTCACATTCATAGGGATGGGTTGGGAATCTTCTTGAGGAAAGACATTAGTTTTATCTTTCAAAGGAAGAACTTCCTTCTCAAGAATGATAGGAATATCAAGTTTGGGTGTTCTAGGTTCACTTAGAGATAGGATCATATCTTTTTTCCACTTTTGATAAGATTTGAAAAGATGATCACTCCGTGGTGGAAGAGATTGGAATTGTTTAGGCCAAAAATAATCAATAGGAACGCTAGAAGTTCTTTTAGCTGGTTTAAAGAGACTATGATTGACAGTAACAACTTCACCATTATGGGGAAATTTCAAACACTTATGAATAGGAGAAGCAATAGCTTTCATGGAAGATAGCCAAGGATAGCCTAGCTTCACACAAAATTGTTCGGACGATGGAATAATAGCAAAGTCCACATCAAGGGATTTGTTATGGACCTCAATAGGTAATGATGCTCTGCAAAAAGGATTAGAAAATCTGTTTGATGGCAACACACACAAGAGCACAAGAAACAAATGTTAGTGTTAGCAACAAAAGATTATCCTAAACAGGCATATCAAGAGAGATATTAAGCATGAAATAGAAAGCATATAAACATAGAATAAAATAGCTAATCAAGATGCTCATAGTTGCTCCTCCTTTGTTCCTCTCCTCTCCAAGTCCCAAATGAGTGTAGCTCTCAGCTTTTAGCACTAGCCATGGATGCCATATGGAGATTCAAGATAGTTGAATATGATGAGCAAATGCTATGCAAGTGTAGATAGTGATGCTATGAGAAAGCTCTATGCTAATGCCAGTATAACAACAATACTCTAATGCTTCTTTTTGCTTGAGGAGAAGGGTTCTATTTATAGAAGAAATGGGGAAATGAAGGGTTAAGATTGAGTAATCTTAACAGGGGTTAGGATTGAAAGATATTCAATCCATGTGAGACTTTCAACCCAATCCCATGTTGACAAGTGTCACCATGAGGAGGCTTGAGAGGAGAGATAAGGAGCATTAAATGCTTGAGGGGACATGATGGTTACCCTAGTCAAAGAAATAAATGCTTTGAAGAGACACATGGGTTACATGAGGGTTAAGTTAGGGGTCAAAGTCCTTAACCATGGGTGCAAGTGGAATTAACCATTAATGGTCATGTAAGAGCCATAAGTGGTTTGGAAGACTTTAGAGGTTAATTTGTTGAACACACAAAGCATTAATTGCTTTTCAAAGACTTTGGAGTCTTTGAGAAGTGACTCCAATTTGCTTAGGAATGTGACAATATTTAGGGGATGGATTAGGTTAATTAGGAAGGGTTTAGAAGAATCTAGAAGGGGTTTAGGCATGCAAGTGGATTTTGTAGGAAAATGCAAGTGGGAGAAATTTTGGTATTTTCAATTAAAATAAAATCATTTATTTCAATTAAATGGTGTAATTTGCATTTGGATAAATATTCAAATAAATATTAATTTATTTAAATGAGAAAAAGGAAGATAAAGCATTAAAATGCTTGAAGACTTTGAGGGAAACCATTAAAGGCTTGAAGACTTTAAGGAAAACCATTAAAGACTTAAGAAGACTATAGAAGGAAGCCATCAAGTTTGAAAACTTTAAAGCCATCAAGTTTTGAAGACTTTAAGGGAAACCATTAAAGGTTTCAAGTGGGTGAGGATAAATAGGATTTTAAATAAATAATTTATTTAAAATAGTTGTGCAACTTGCATTTGTAGGAAAATGCAAGTGGGTGAGGATAAATAGGATTTTAAATAAATAATTTATTTAAAATAGTTGTGCAACTTGCATTTGTAGGAAAATGCAAGTGGGTGAGGATAAATAGGATTTTAAATAAATAATTTATTTAAAATAGTTGTGCAACTTGCATTTGTAGGAAAATGCAAGTGGGTGGATGATAAAGGTGATTTAAATAAATGATTATTTTAAAATAGTTGTGCAACTTGCATTTGTAGGAAAATGCAAGTGGGTAGAGGATAAAGGTGATTTAAATAAATGTTAATTTATTTAAATGTGAGAGGTGGGATTTTGGGGGATTTAAATAAATATTAATTTATTTAAATGTGAGAGAAGATTTAATTAAATAAATATGATTTATTTATTTAATTAATGGTCTGAATTTGGTTAAGTGAATTAAATCAAATAAATTGAATAATTTATTTAATTAATAGGAGAAGAGGGTTAAGATGAATTAATTAAATATATTAATTTAATTAATTATTAATTGATGGTTAAATAATCAAATAAATATTAAATATTCATTTAATTAAGTGGACAGATTTATGTGACTACATTTGCCCCTCTTTGAGACGGTGCAGTTTATCGCGTCGTTTCAAAGAAAGAAAAATAGGTGTGAAGAAATGCCCCATAAAATGTAAATTTAATGGGTGGTATGCCCCCTCGAGAGATGGGCCCAATTTTTTTTTGAAAAATTGGGCGATCTCTCGAAAAAGAATGAAAAGTGGAGGGGAGGTAGAATAGAAGAAATTAGAACTAATGATGAAAGAATGGGAGAAAATGGAGTGAATATGAAGAAACAACAAGCCAGTGGGTACCCTGAGGTCATGCAAGAGATACATAGCAGATGTAGTGTGGGGTTTGGATTGATGCTATACAATTGATCAAAATTGGTTAGACAATCTGGTGCAATCGGTTTAATTGCCCTGGTCAAGTCAAAGCATGACAGTTGATGTCAGTTGGTCGCTTGGACATGATAAAGTCTGAGTAAGTGAATCAAAGTGACCTGATGTGACTTAGAAAATTGAGGTAATTGCCCGATGAAGTCAAGGTATATGAAGCAAAATACTCGTTGAGACTTAGACAATTGATGTAATTGTCCATTGGATTGTGTTTGATTGGTTGATCAATTGATAGTGTGTGCGTGGGATGGATGATTGTGGTGAATCATAGCAGCCCCGTTGAGACTAGGTCATTATGATAAATGCCTGATGTAGTCTAGGATTACCATGATTGATTACCTGTTGAGACCCGAAGATACTTGATCAGAGTATCTGTTGATAGTCTAGGTGTGTGGGAGTCGATGTATCTGTGTAGACAGAGTAACTGGCTTAATTTTGTGCATGAGTGAGGATGGGAAGCGATGAAGGGATTAGGATGATGTTGATGATCAAGATAGGGAGGGTGAGGGGGGATTCGATGTTAGATAGAAGATATGGAGGACTAGGACCGAGTCCTATGGAAGAAGAGGAGTAAAATAGAGTATGCATTATTATGACTATATATGCATGATATGCAGCTATTATGAATGTATGGATGGGTGGAATGCAACGAAATGCAATATATACATATGAGATGAGATGACGATCCATAGTGCTCTATTTTCATCATTGAGCTTTAAAATGTTGTAAGAAAATACAAGCAACTTGACATAAAGATTCAAGATGACCAGAGTATTTCTTACATGGATTTGATATAGCAAGTTAATACAAGCAACTTGATATAATGGATCAAGTTGACCTGAGTATTGCTTGCGGAACAGACAAGGATTATCTCCTTTCATGCATGACCTGGATCATCCTCCTTGATCTTAGGCTGATCATATCCTGAGACAAGTGGATACCATAATAAGAGATAAAACCTTTATCCAATTTGGATGAGGTAGGAGGAACCAAAGAAAGAGCATTGTACCTGCAAACAAACAGTATATACATAAAGAATAAAGAATATGGATCCTTGGTAATAGTTCAAGCTCATATGGTCGAGGTATATGCTGTAGTCAGCAAGCCGTAGTGATCTATGACTGCATTTTGCATAAGATCACGTAGCTTGGTGAACTTCCCACATAGACACCATTAGTACATGCCCCAGTACTTCATCGGAAATAATGCGCAAACGATACAAAACAATGCTGCAAGATCTTGATACAGATAAACGAACGATTGTACTCACAAATCAACTAAGTATTTGATAGCTTAACATAATTTTCTTGTCAAAGAAAATGTCACGTTTGTCTTTGTTTTGGTAAGGAAGGATGCATCCTTGTTGAAGACAGTTTGATTGTTGATGTTGACTGTGTGGTTGATTGGTAAATGGTCATTTTGTGGAGTATATCACAATGTTTGTTTGGTATTTGTGCGGATGAGTATGTACAATGTGTTGCCATGTTTTTGTTTTATTTTTGATGTTTTTGGATTTTGTGAGACATTTTTTGAATATTTTTGGATTTTGTGAGACCTTTTTGAATGTTTTTGTCAATGAATCACCAGTAATGTAGAATCCACTTCCATCATCTATATTGTAAGGGCATTGCCCCCAAGTTGGACATGATTTATGAAAAAGCGGGATGCCAGACGCATGAAGTACTTTCTTTGATTACAGATCAAATAACAAGCCATGGTTAGATGGATGGATGCGTGTATGTATGAATGTGATCGCAACGAGCCTGAAAGATACTGGAGCCATTGTCTTTATGAGTGGAACTTGTTTGCCAGGTTTTCACCATCACACTTACCCAAGGTGCCACCGGAGTGGTTGTTCACCATTTGGATGCATGATTTTTCTTTACTTTTTTGAATGTTTTTGTATTTTCTTCAGGACATTTTTCTGAATGTTTTTGGTATTTTCTGGTATGCAGGGGAGCCTGATGCTTTGTTCAGCTTAGGTATAAAACCGTTTGAGGTGCATGCTGTTAATTGGATCTGCGAGCGGTTCTCCTTCTGAAGTAGCCAACTGATATGCCCCGGACCCGAATACAGTAGTGACAACATATGGGCCCAGCCAGTTTGATTCAAACTTGCCCTGATGTTCTCTGTTTGGTTGGTTGCGAGGATTCTCTCGAAGAACAAGATCACCTACCTCAAATGTACGAGGTCTAACTCGGTGATTGTAGCTTCTGCTCATGCGCTGCTGATAGGCTTTGAGGTGATTGTATGCAGCTTGTCGCTTCTCATCAAGTAATTCTAAGTCCTGAAGACGGGATACTCTGTAGGATTCATCATCTATTAGATTATGCAAGGAAACCCGTAGTGATGGTATCTTGACCTCAATAGGCAAGATAGCTTCTGCACCATAGACCAATGAATAAGGAGTTGCACCTTTAGGGGTTCGAATGCTAGTTCGATATGCCCATAGTACCGGATTTAGTTGAACATGCCAGTCATGGCCGGCATCATTGACTGTCTTTTTTAGGATCCTCAATATGTTTTTATTGGATGCTTCGGCCTGACCATTGCCTTGTGGGTAATAGGGAGTGGAAAAGCGGTGTTGGATATGAAATTTCTCACAAAGTTCGCGGACATCCTGATTTTTGAAAGGAAGACCGTTATCTGTGATGATGGACATGGGTACACCATACCGGCAGATGATGTAATTGAGGATGAATGAGGCGATCTGCTTGCCGATGACTTGGGTAAGTGGAACAGCTTCGATCCACTTTGTGAAATATTCGGTGGCGGTAATAATGAATTTATGGCCATCGGATGAAGATGGATGAATCTTACCCACAAGGTCAAGGCCCCATTGACAGAAAGGCCATGGTGTTGTGATTGGTTGCAGTTCCTGGGCCGGTGCATGTATCAGGTCGCCATGAACTTGACATTTCTTGCATTTTCTGACAAAGTAGTAGGAATCCTTTTCCATAGATAGCCAATAATATCCAGCTCGCATGAGTTTCTTGGCTAGTGACAGACCACTTGAGTGAGTCCCACAAATTCCTTCATGTACCTCTTCCAAAGCCTTTGTTATCTCATCTTGTTCCAGACATCAAAAGAGAGTACCATCAAGACCACGTCGGTATAGGGTTTCGGCAATAATGGTATATCGAGCAGTTTGGCGAATGAAGGTTTTTCGTTGGTTGGGAGGAAGGGTGTGATCGCGGAGATAGGTGTAGAACTCACCGTACCATGGGGATTTAGAACTGACAAGGCGACATATCATTTTGGATTCGGGGATATCATAAGCGGGATCCAAAGCTATTCTACCAAGAACTCATAGCGTGTTGAATTCTGCAGAAGATCTAGGAGAGATGCGATGGTAGCCATAGCATCAGCAGCTCGATTTTGATCTCTTGGTATCTGCTCAAAAGTGATAGTAGTAAATGATGTCTTTAGGTTGTCCACCATTTGCTTATATGGCATGAGTTTATCATCCTTGGTCTGATATTCATCTGTTGCTTGTCGAATGACCAGTTGGGAGTCACCATATACTTGCAGTTCTTGTAATTTCCATTGTACGGCTAGCCTGAGTCCTGTGATCAAGGCCTCATACTCTGCGATGTTGTTGGTGCATGGAAATGTGAGCCTGTAAGACTTCGGGATGCTATCACCTTGGGGTGTGATAAACAGAATACCTGCCCCCGAGCCATGCCTAGTGTATGAACCATCAAAGTATAATTTCCATGGTGGTGTTTTTGTGATCATGAATATCTCTTCATCTGGAAAATTGGAAATGAGAGGATGATCGCCTATGAGTGGTGCATCGACCAACTGATCTGCAATAACTTGACCTTTGATAGCTTTACGGTCTACATACTCGATGTCAAATTCACTTAGAATCATCACCCATTTGGCCAAGCGACCTGTCAATGTTGCTTTGCTGAGTAAATACTTGAGTGGATCAATCTTTGCAATAAGTTGTACTTTGTGTGTTAACAGATAGTGCCTCAATTTGGTGGCTGCTAAGATTACTGCTAGGCAAGCTCGCTCAATAGGTGTGTAATTGAGTTCATAGCCTACCAGTGTGCAAGAGATGTAGTAAACAGTACACTCTTTTCCTTCTGCATTATGTTGTGCCAGTAGTACACCCAATGCTGTACTTGTTGCTGAGATATAGAGTAACAATGGTCTACTTGGATCTGGTGGCATCAACAATGGTGGATTCATGAGATAGTCTTTAAGCGTCTGAAATGCTTGCTGGCATTTGGCATCCCACTGAAAGTGGATGTTCTTATGTAGTAGGTGTGTAAATGGGTGACACTTATCAGCTAGTTGTGCAATGAATCTTCGGATGGATTGAATCCATCCTTGTAATGTCCTTAGCTGACTGATATTCTTTGGAGGTGGCATGTCCATGATTGCCTTAACCTTTGCTGGATTGACCTCAATGCCTTTGCTTGAGACAATGTATCCTAGAAGTTTCCCGGAGGTTACTCCAAAGACACATTTCTTTGGGTTGAGTCGAACATGGTATTGTTCCAATCTATCAAAGATTTTATCTAAGATGTGTAGATGCCCTTCTCTAGTGAGTGATTTTGCTAGTAAGTCATCAACATAATCTTCCATCATAGTATGCATCATGTCATGGAAGATGGTGGTCATTGCTCTTTGATAGGTCGCTCCTGCATTCTTTAGACCGAAAGGCATTACATTCCAACAATATGTGCCCCATGGACATGTGAAGGCTATCTTATGTTGATCTTCTGGTGTGATCTTTATCTGATTGTATCCTGAAAAGCCATCCATGAGTGAAAGCATGGCATGTCCTGCTGTCAGATCCACTATGATGTCGATATTTGGTAGGGGGAAGTCATCCTTAGGACATGCCTTATTCAGATCTCTGAAGTCAGTACAAATGCGGATGCCCCCTTTTGGTTTGCCGACAGGAACAATGTTGGATATCCATTCTGCATAATCAATTGGTCTAATGAAACCAACATCTAGGAGTTTCTTGAGTTCTGTTTTGACTAGTACTGCAATTTGAGGATGCATCTTACGAAGCTTCTGCTTGACAGGTTTGGCTCCTTCTGCGATGGTGAGGTGATGCATGACTAAATTAGGATCAAGCCTAGGCATGTCTGCATATGACCATGCAAAGTTGATTTGACGCTTCTGGAAGAACTCTATAAACTTAGGTTGTTCCTCTGGAGTGAGAAGAGATGCTAGATATATGAGATGAGGATTTTCAAGAGTCCCCACATTGTATTCTTTGGTTTCCTCGATGAGAATCGTTGATCGTTCCTGTTGTGCATTAGCAGGGAGAATGTCAAACCCTTCATCCTCAGGTGCCTCAGAGAGGTTTTCACCATTGGATACGCTCTTTCTTTTTACTTTCGTTGGATCAAACAGTGCCACAGTGTGGTTTTCACTGGAAGATCCATGTTTTATTGTTATATTTTTGCAGCTGAAAGGTTTGGCATCCGCCCTGAAGTATGTTGCGCTATTAAGTTCAATGGCGAATCCAGCTTTGTGATCTTCACTTGGTAGGTTATCCCTTAATTCCAAAAAGTCAATGATGGCCTCATCGTTTTGGAAGAGGTCAAGACATGGGGGATTTGGTTGGTTCCATTCGATGAGTTCAGGGTGGATAATGGGCATTACTTCATTGATTATGTTAAGTGCGGGAGATGTATCAGTGAGGGTTAAGACATTATGGTGAAGGTCGTTAATGGTACTC
Source organism: Cryptomeria japonica (assembly GCF_030272615.1). Classification (NCBI taxonomy): domain Eukaryota; kingdom Viridiplantae; phylum Streptophyta; class Pinopsida; order Cupressales; family Cupressaceae; genus Cryptomeria; species Cryptomeria japonica. The sequence continues at coordinate 991,693,051 of NC_081407.1, read as the reverse complement.
TCCCTATCAGAATCAGGCGTAGGATGAGACATAGGGTCTGTGGAAGATGTTTCCAGTTTGGAAACCCAAGTGGTCTTTATCTGTGCTTCTCCATAAACAGAGATATCTTTGCATGGCAGAGGTAGTGATGCATCTTCCTCATCTGAAGTATTAAGTTGTACCGAATCAAATTCCCATTCATGTGAGTCGGTCTCTGAATCACTTTCTAGCATCCGATTGCTATACCATACTGGGATGTCTTTGGAGTTAAATACTGCAGGCGTGATTGGTTGATGTACCTTTGTAGTGATTGGTGCTGCAAGAAGGTTGATGGGGATAAAAGAATATGGCACAGGGAGTATCGGCAGTGCTGACTTAGTGGCTTCTGCTGGAACTGCTGGTGCCATAGATGCTGTTGTGGGTTCTGATACAGTTGCTGCTGCTAATGGTACTATTGATGTGATGGTTGTTGCAGATGGGATTACTGGTTCGCTTGATGGCATTGGTAATGGTTGTGTTGGGATTCTGAGCCTCGGTGGGGCAGTTGTGATGGTGCTTGATGCTGCTTTGATAATGAAAGGTGTCCTTTTTGTAGTAGGCTGACATAATGGTTTGCTGGGTTTTCCTTTGAATTTGAGTTTAGGAAAGATCTCTTTTTCAAATCCTACGCCTGTATTACCTTTGGGTTTTAATTCTGGCAGTAGAGGTTCATGTCGTCCTTGTTTGCAATATCCTAAAGCACTCTGACCATCATACCCCATTCTTTGCATAATGAGGAGACCTTTGCCATACTGATCCGTAGGAAGTTTAACTGGCAGGATATCAGTGGTGATGGGATCTTTATAGATCCATTCCGCTAGGTCCTCATCTTGGGTTTCTTCCTCTTGACTCTTTCCAAGGATGAAAGGTGTCAAAGCACATGCTGGTGTGATCAGTGGTTACTAGAGTAACTGCTGTGGTTTACCATGTGTTCTAGGAGAAGTGGGCATCTGTCCCACACAAAAGAGTTGACTCAGGTTGTATTCCCCAGGACCTTCCTCTGCTATTTTCATTTTAAGCTTTTCTTGCTTTGGGATAGTGGTGTTTGAACTGGCAAGAGAGGCTGGACTTATATATGATGTGGAGGAAATGGCTTCTCTATTATTAGGAACAGTAATCTCTGGTTGATGGCTGATATTATGACAGTACGCAAAGGGATTTGCATCACCCAGAATTGTGATCTCTACACCATTATGTGGGAACTTGATACATTGATGGTAGGTAGATGGAACGACTTGCATGGCATGTATCCAAGGTCTCCCTAATAATAGATTGTATGACAAAGGAAGGTCCAGAACCTGACAGATGATTTGATTTACCACAGGGCCCACGTGGATTGGTAGTACCACAGCTCCTTTGGATGAACGCTTTGCATCGTCATAGGCTTTGATTGTGATCTTCTTACGAGGATCCACTGATTCTACCGCATAGCCCAATGATGTGACCAACTGTAGTGTACAAATGTTCAGGCTTGCTCCATTATCTATCAAGACTCGCTTGATCCTATGCTGGTTAATAAATCCTTCAATGTGGAGTGAGGCATTATGAGGTTGCTGGAAGGAAGAGTTGTCACTTTCGAAAAAAGTGAGACAAGGTGAGGACTTTAGATTTCCAACCATGGCTTGAAATTGGTCTGTATTTAGATTTGCAGGGACTGATGCCTCTTGGAGTGCTTGATCCAAGATAGTTTTATGAGATGGCGATAGACTCAAAAGCTCTAAAATGGATATAAGCACAGGGGTTTTGTCTAATTGTTCCACAAGATTGTACTGCTTTGGGATGGAGGTGGTGCCTTGTGGAGCTGCCTTTATGGTAACTTTGCCGCGACGCGTAACAACATTGCAATTTGATTTGGGATTTTTGAAGGTTATAGTTGCAACTTGTTCATTGGCATCATACAGATGATTTACAGTGTAATTATACGCAGCCTGTGTATAATCAGTGGTATCAGTGCCTCACCTAGAAGTGGAAGGACCCCTTTGATCTTGTGATGGAAGTGGATTTTTGAACATTAGATGATCATTATTTGTTGTTTTTGGGTCATGTCCTTCAATTTCAATTTCTCCTCGATCAATAAGATCCTGAATGAGATCTTTCAATCGGTGACAATTACTTGTCTTGTGCCCTCTTCCTTGATGGAATTCACAGTCTTCAGTATCTCTCCACCATGCCGGTTTGACCTGAGGCTCATAGTTTGATAGTTTAGGTAGAGTGACCAAATTTTGAGAAATGAGTTGTCGCAATACTGTTTCAATGGGTTCCCCTAAGGGAGTGTATGTGCATTTTTGTTTTTGCTGACGAGGTCTTGGTTCATCATGAGATGTGATGCGACCTTGATTTGTAGGACCATTTGTGTTGTTCTGAGGTGGAGGATTCTGTCCTGCAAACCGAACCACAGGTTGTGCGTTTTGGATAGTCTGGGCATCCACAACCCCATCGTTGACGATATTCTTGTTTTTATTCCAGAAGCTTGGTTTATCACTATTGAAGCACGAGCGAGGACCATATTTTGGTTCATTAAAGATTTTGATGAGTCCTTTCTTGATGAGTGCCCGTTCACATTTTAAACCCTTGGTGATCATATCATTAAAAGAGTCTGTGTCTTTGACATCCAGGTGAAATTCCATTTCTTCATTTAAGTTGGAAATGAATATTTCCACTAGTTCTCGTTCAGGTAACTGAAGAGAACGTCTGCTAGACATTTGGCACCATCGTTGCAGGAATACTAAGAATAGTTCACTTGATTTTTGTTTGGTGTTGCATAGATCAGCCATGGTGATGTCGCGTTCAATGTTATGAGAGTAATGAGCAAGGAATTTTTGGATAAGTTCCTCAAATGTTCTAATGCCACCTGGTAGTCGGGAAAACCATGATGTGGTTGTTCCTCCCAAGCTTTGGGGAAAAAGGTGCATTAGGTATGTGTCTTCATATGCTACTTCGAGACAAGCGAAATGAAATTCTCGGACATGATCGCGGGGATCCCCCTTTCCTCTATATTTTTCAAATTTGGGTGTTTCGAATCCTCGTGGAAATGGTGGCATGTAAAGATTCCTATCAAAAGGATAGGGACATATGTCATTGAGTGAGAATTGGTTAGTCTTGACACCACTATGAAGCTGTTGGGTGAGATTCTCGACTTGTTGCCGCAACATCTCCATTTCATTTGGAGGAGGAGGTGGTGGGTTACCTCGAGGAATGTTATATCTGATGGGATCTCTACCTCTTTCCTCTTCATGGCGACTTTGTCTTTCTGATGCTTGTCTTAATTGGGCAAGATCAAAGTCAGAGGGGAGTTTTGCTCCTTCTTGAGCGAGTCTTAAGAAGTGAGCATCCGCATTGCTCCTGAGTATTTCGTCAAAAAGTCTATTAAAGAGAGGGTTATGCTGAGCCCTTTCTATTGTTGCAGGAGTGGGAGTACTTGGGTTTTCGTCATCTGCATTTCCTCCAAGTGCTTCTTGAAATTCATTGAGATTTTCCTCTTCTTCTTCTTCCCTTTCTATTTCTCGTTGCCTACACTGTGATCGGGTTTGGGCCATTTTGTTTATAAGCTTTTTGTTGAAGTTGTGTGAAAATGATGATGAGTTTTTGTTGAAATGAGAGATTGATGGTTGGTGAATTGTGTTGCACGTGGATCTCTAGCACCTTTAAGGTGGATGTAACCGAAATTCCTTCTTTGAATTGCTTGTTTGTTTGATAAGTTTTGATGTGATAAGGTGTAGAGAAATCTAAGATGTGTTACAGATTTAAATACCTAGTAATGAGAGGATTCACTCATGAACTAGTTTTAACCTGCGTAGATGTGTCTCTTAGGATGAGCTTATCCTAGATGTAGAAACAATCTAAAAAGTGATTTGAGGTGGTTGATTTCAAGCAATATCTAAAGGAGAACTTGGGACAAGAACCTCTTAATGTTTTGAGAGTTGGGACGGATTGATGATGAAGTGATGATGTATGAGTGAGATGATGGATGAAAATGTTTTCAACTTCAATAAAAATTTTTTGTTACAAATGGGACAAACTCTATCTCTTCCCTTTCGGGTGTTGGTGGTATTTCTCGAGCTGTGTTGTATGTGATACATACGTTTGGGAAGAAGTTGGGATTAATCTTTCCTCCTTGGTTTTTGTGATAACTCAGAGCTCTATAATGCATAAAAGATCTACGGTTCAATGATTCGGAATCAAATTCGTTTGTTTTTTCTTGAAGGTAGAGACGCATGTGACGCAAAAAGACTCTATGTGAGACAAAGATTTGTCTATTTATATAGAAGAATTTTGTCCTTTTGATCAAAGCCTTTGAGCTCAATGGTCTTCTTTTCAAGTTGATATTCTGATGACGCTTCTTCTTTCGCAAGATGTGAAGAATGGTCATAAAATTTGACTCTTTGTTGTTTGTACCTTGTTTTTGATGTTTTTGGTTGTTTTGACAGATGTTTGGTTGGATGAATACTTTGTTTTTGGGAAGTGATTTTCTGATTTTTCTTTGACAAGAAAACAAAGCAAGCACACAAACATAAGAATGTAGCCTTAAAGGCACAAATGAGTATGGGTCTAGATCAACCCAATCCTTGGACTTGTATATGACCCTTCCTTTAGATGTATTTTAAGGTGTATTTCCAAAGCCTGGAGTCGGCTCAATTTGCACTTGGTCTTTGACTAAAATGAACACACTTCAAACACTTTTTATCCCTAAGGTCAAATGGCCAGTTGTGATAAATTTAGCCCACATCTTGATATTTCTTCGACTTTGGTACTACATACCTTATGAATCCCGCCGTGGCAGGTAAGGATGTGATATACTAAGTCTTGCACGAGCATAACAAATAGATGATCCCTATGATGGGGGAGTCACCACTTTTATCAAGCCACAAGTGACTTTTCAAAAAGCTATGTTTCTACTCAAGGAAATATGTATGGTGAGTATCTTGGGAGCAAAACCATCTATGCTCTTGCACTAAATTATATCACAAATATCCTCAATCAATAGAACAGGTGGGCTACTACTTAAAGGTGTTTAGTCATGTTCGATGTTTTTGGACATAAGTTCATTCTGCAGTGACTCACTTAAGAGCCTTGTAACTGGTGGTGGGGCCCATTTGTCCTTTCGGCCAGTTACACTGTAGGAACAGCTATACCCAAGGCTACAGCTTTCGCTCTCACCTGATTTCTATAGCGGCTCGAAGGATTTACCGCTCGAGGTCGTTCCCAAGAGTATCGATCCCTTGGCAGGCCTCTCTTAAAAAGATAAAATTTTGAGTGTTACTAACACTTTTCTCTTGCACCTAGGACCACGAAAGCCAAGGGAGAGGATAGTGTGTGTTAGAAGTAGGACCACTCGACCAACTCTTTGTACAAGTGTGCCAAGCACGAAAAACACTTGTTCTTTTTAATCTGTCATTGCAATGTGATCTAACTATTTGGAGATGTTGCTCCAACAGTCATGGTGTTCTTTTTAACTTCAAAGGCAAAATATTTTGTAAACTAGAAACTTTGAAATCCTAGTCAACTGAATTGAAAACACGTCTTGCTTGAAGTAAAATTGTTTTTTTGAGCTTGAAGGAAAAATGGCTTGTTCTTTTTAGATTTCCCCAAAACAAAGTGTTGATTGTAAATTTCTTTTAAGTTGATGCAAGAAAATAAATTTTGTTTTGTTGATTTTAAGCACCAAAACGAAGTTTGTTTCCTAACTCGCAAGAAATAAAGTTGTTTTGTATAAGTTTGTGGTTCTTTTTACCTTGGAACAATGAAATTCTTTTTAAGAGCCCCAAACAAATGTGTGATTCTTTTTTTAAAAGCCCAAATTTGAAATGTGAAGTTAAATTTAAACCAAAATAAAAAGTGAATTCATTTTTTAAAAAAAGTTAGTAAAAAATATAAATCTAATTTTTAATCTATTTTAAATCTGCACAAAAGAGAAAAATAGTTAGTAAAATCAGCCTTTTTGGTGGGCTTCTACAAGCCTAATTTTTTTTTTGGTTACAAGGTGATTTGTACAACGTTCTGTTACAATAGCACTAGTCTGCGTTTGAACAGAGGCGCTATTTAACACAAACGCACTAAAAGAAAGGGAAAGACAAGAGAAGGCAAAAGCACTGAAACAGGGTGGATAGCGCCAAAATAATGTCAAACGCGCCAAAACAGCGTCAAAAGCACAACCTATGTGACATTTTCAACATTCAAACATGTTATTGGTTTAAAAAAAAAAAGTTGATCTTTTTGGTGTTTGGATTCACGTCGGGTTCACCAAATGATGCTCTGCAAAAAGGATTAGAAAATCTGTTTGATGGCAACACACACAAGAGCACAAGAAACAAACGTTAGTGTTAGCAACAAAAGATTATCCTAAACAGGCATATCAAGAGAGAAATTAAGCATGAAATAGAAAACATATAAACATAGAATAAAATAGCTAATCAAGATGCTCATAGTTGCTCCTCCCTTGTTCCTCTCCTCTCCAAGTCCCAAATGAGTGTAGCTCTCAGCTTTTAGCACTAGCCATGGATGCCCTATGGAGATTCAAGATAGTTGAATATGATGAGCAAATGCTATGCAAGTGTAGATAGTGATGCTATGAGAAAGCTCTATGCTAATGTCAGTATAACAACAATACTCTAATGCTTCTTTTTGCTTGAGGAGAAGGGTTCTATTTATAGAAGAAATGGGGAAATGAAGGGTTAAGATTGAGTAATCTTAACAAGGGTTAGGATTGAAAGATATTCAATCCATGTGAGACTTTCAACCCAATCCCATGTTGACAAGTGTCACCATGAGGAGGCTTGAGAGGAGAGATAAGGAGCATTAAATGCTTGAGGGGACATGATGGTTACCCTAGTCAAAGAAATAAATGCTTTGAAGAGACACATGGGTTACATGAGGGTTAAGTTAGGGGTCAAAGTCCTTAACCATGGGTGCAAGTGGAATTAACCATTAATGGTCATGTAAGAGCCATAAGTGGTTTGGAAGACTTTAGAGGTTAATTTGTTGAACACACAAAGCATTAATTGTTTTTCAAAGACTTTGGAGTCTTTGAGAAGTGACTCCAATTTGCTTAGGAATGTGACAATATTTAGGGGATGGATTAGGTTAATTAGGAAGGGTTTAGAAGAATCTAGAAGGGGTTTAGGCATGCAAGTGGATTTTGTAGGAAAATGCAAGTGGGAGAAATTTTGGTATTTTCAATTAAAATAAAATCATTTATTTCAATTAAATGGTGTAATTTACATTTGGATAAATATTCAAATAAATATTAATTTATTTAAATGAGAAAAAGGAAGATAAAACATTAAAATGCTTGAAGACTTTGAGGGAAACCATTAAAGGCTTGAAGACTTTAAGGAAAACCATTAAAGGCTTAAGAAGACTATAGAAGGAAGCCATCAAGTTTGAAAACTTTAAAGCCATCAAGTTTTGAAGACTTTAAGGGAAACCATTAAAGGTTTCAAGTGGGTGAGGATAAATAGGATTTTAAATAAATAATTTATTTAAAATAGTTGTGCAACTTGCATTTGTAGGAAAATGCAAGTGGGTGAGGATAAATAGGATTTTAAATAAATAATTTATTTAAAATAGTTGTGCAACTTGCATTTGTAGGAAAATGCAAGTGGGTGGAGGATAAAGGTGATTTAAATAAATGATTTATTTAAAATAGTTGTGCAACTTGCATTTGTAGGAAAATGCAAGTGGGTAGAGGATAAAGGTGATTTAAATAAATGTTAATTTATTTAAATGTGAGAGGTGGGATTTTGGGGGATTTAAATAAATATTAATTTATTTAAATGTGAGAGAAGATTTAATTAAATAAATATGATTTATTTATTTAATTAATGGTCTGAATTTGGTTAAGTGAATTAAATCAAATAAATTGAATAATTTATTTAATTAATAGGAGAAGAGGGTTAAAATGAATTAATTAAATATATTAATTTAATTAATTATTAATTGATGGTTAAATAATCAAATAAATATTAAATATTCATTTAATTAAGTGGACAAATTTATGTGACTACAGGTAATGTAATAGAACCAATTGCAGGAGAAGAAAATGCATCAAATAATTTCACAACCACATTTGTTTCATCATAGATCACTTGATTCAATTGCAAAGTAAAAAGAAATTCTTCAGTAATGACATTAACCATGCAAGAAGGATCAATAAGCACTCCACGGCAAGGTGTATTTTTGACTTTTGCAACTATATATAGAGGACCATCAGGTGCCCTGATAGTTTCACTGGAATCAAATGTGATGGAAGGTTCTTTAGGGATTTTCTGTTGCTCCACAAAGTTAATCACATTCGGAGTCATAGACACAAGATCATCATGTGAGATAGAGGAATCATTAGTATCAATCACATTAGAGGTATGAGAAGGTAATGGTTCGGTAAAAATCTTAAGATTTTGGTTAGGAGGAGCTACAGATGTGTTGCCTTTATCATTCACACCAGAAACAGAGATAGTATTATTATCAATCAAATCTTGAATTTTACCCTTTAAAGCAAAACATTTTTCAGTATCATGCCCAGGTTGACGATGAAATTGACAAAAAGATTTGTTATCAAAATAGGGTGAATTAATCTTTGCAGGATCTATTTGCCTTATAGGAGGAAGAGTAAGCACATTTTGTTCCAATAACTTATTCATAATACTATGCAATGATTCATTCAAAGGAGTAAACTTTCTTTCTTTCTTGAAAAACTTAGAAATAGGAGGCACACCTAATGCTGCATTCACATTGTTGTTGATGATGTTTTCACTGAATTTAATGGACTCTCTGTTCGGTTTAAACTTCCCAAATGGTTGTTGACTACTATCACCCTTATCACTCGGAGTCATAGGATTTGCTTGTTCCATTTGACTCACAGTCAGTTGATAATTGTGAAGAGTTGCGCACAACTGTTGGAAATAAGTAAACTCAGAAAACAGAAGTTTTTCTCTAATATCTTTTTGTAAATTAGAAATAAAGATTCTTTGAATATCATTGTCAGGTACTGGAAAAGAAATTTGAGCATACAAATCTTATATCTACCAATGAAATCAGTCACTTTTTCTTTAACACCTTGTTTACAATGCATTAAATCAATCAAAGTAACTTTAGGACTTATATTGTTTTGAAATTGTTGAATAAAAGAATTGGCAAGTTGTTCGAAAGAAGTAATAGAATAGGAAGGTAACGAACAATACCATTGTAGGGCTTTATCTCTTAATGTTCTAGTAAACAGTTTTGCAAGCAACCTTTGGTCATAAGCAAAATCAGTACATATTGTTTGAAAGGTCTTAACATGTGTTAGAGGATCACCCTTACCATTATAAAGCTCCAAATGCGGGATTTCAACATGTTTAGGGGGGATAGCTCGAACAATGTCAAGAGAAAGTGGGCTCGCAACATCAAATGTGGGCACACTAAACTTAGATTGATTCATAGAGACAATTTGTTGCTGTAAAGAAGAGACAGTTTGTGCAAGATTGTTAATGGTCGCTTCAGTCGAAGAGTTCATATTAGACGTGTTAGATTGTGATGGAGGTATTATGTTATTGAAAGAAGGTATTGATTGAGAGTAAGGTGGTGGGACACTATGATAGTTATTCATAGGAGATGATTGGAAAGGAGGAACACTACGAGGAGGAATGGAATAATTAAATGAATTGCCCCCTTGCGTGGTGTTTATTTGTGGAGATGAAATAGGAACACTCATTGAAGGAATGAATGAAGAAGTTGGATTGAATGAAGGAAGAGGGTTGATTGAAGAAGAGGGATTGCCCCCATGACTGGTGATCATAGGTGGGATGTCTTGTATTGAAGTAGTCATTATGTTTGATGTAAAAGTAGGTATACTAGCAATAGGAGTTGTCAAAGGAATAGAATGATTGACTTGAGTAGGAGGTTGTGTATAACCTAAAGTTTCGGCACAACTCTTCATAGGCATCACATTCGAATCCACAATGTGTGCAATACCATGTAAAATATCAATTCCATTCTTATCACTTTGAACCATACGTTTTAGACCCTCAATTAATGAAAGAGCTTTACTATCGGGGTATTCTTGAGACATCCATTGTCGAAAATCATCAAATTGGTTATCCAATTTCGAAAGTTGTTCTACAGAAACCTCATGGAGAGCTTCTTCATCATTAAGAGGATTAGAAGAATTACCCATGTCCTCGTTAAAAAGGCCATTCAAATTAGGTTCCATCTCCTCAGTAATTAAACCTTGGAAAGACTTAATTCTAAGGCTTCGTCTAACGGGAATAGTGTAAGTAGGGCTTATTGTTGTAAAACTCATGCATTAGAGAGAGAGAGAAGATTTTGAATTTTAGAGGTAGCAAATTTCAATAAAATCAGCCAATCTCCTAGATTTAAGCTGTTAAATACAATCAGGACAATCTCCCGAAATTTCGAAAAAAATGTCGGGGACCGTGGCGAACGGAGTGCACACGGTCCTCGCAACTTTTTTTCGAAATTTTCAGGGATGAAAGTTATGATGGTTTTAAAGCCAATCTGAAAAAATTGAGTGATTTTATGATCTGTAGATAGGCCAAATTAAAGTTGCAATCTCAAAATTGAACCCTACTAAGATTGTTGAAAAATGTAAAATTTGAATTTTGAAAAAGAGGGGGAAACTGAAATTTTGAATTTTATGATTTTAGAGGGAATACTGAAAGCAATGTAGGCTTTGAATTTTAAAAGTTGACTCAATTTTATGCAAAATTCAGATTTGAAAGTGGAAATCAAAGTTGTTGCAATTAAACACTTAATTTCAAAAGTCATAAATTGCGAAAATTTGAATAAAGCACTAAAATTTTGAATGAATTCCAACTCACTTTTCAGATTTAAGACTGTAAGAAACACAATTTTAACACAAATTTCAATTTCAACAATTTTTGAATGATTATAAACCTTTATCCAAGCAATCACTAGACCAACTTGGACTTTAATTTTGAAAGTGTTAGAATTGATAAAATCAGCCAAAATTCTGGATTTTAGCAGAAAAATACAGTAAGATCTAGCTCCCAAAATTTCAGAAAAAATGTCGGGGACGATGGTGCTCGGGGTGCACACGGTCCTCGCAACTTTTTTCCAAATTTTCAGGGATGAGAGATATTATGATTTTGTTGCGGAATCCAAAGTTACAGCCGATTTGGAGGTGTTTTGATCAGTGAAATTATCAGCCAAAGGTTGAATCAAGAAGGGTTTTAAAAATTAGGGTTTTGACACTTAACCACTTAATTTTTAGAATTAAAGCACAAATATGAATTAACAATTTGTAATAGAAGGATAGATCTGAAACAAGCATTAACAATTAAACACTTCACAAGCTCAATTACTAAAAAGAAAATTTTAGGGTTTTTATGCAATTAACCTCTAAAATTTGCAAAAGGATCAAACATGGAAATGTAATTAAGGAAGCAAATTTTTTCAGATCTAACCATGAATAATCAGAATTAGGATGTTCACGTCAGGTTCACCAGAATGTAAAGCGGAAAAATCGAACCCTAGTTGTTTTCCCTCCCCAACTCCAAGGAGAGAGAAGGGAGGTCACTAGGGTTGATGCTTTTCACTTAGGAGAGACTTTACATTCAAAAGAGGGGTTGAAACTTACAAGATCCAATCCCACACAATGCAAGATTGGATTTTAAATGAGTTTCAAGGGTTAAGACATCAAGGATACCCTCTTTTGTAAAGAATGTAGATAGAATGATTGAACTAGGAATGCATGTAAAGTAAGAAAGATTCGCTTATAAACAGAGATAGGGATACGGGATGAAGCTATGGACCTGGAATTAGCAGTAAAATGTCGAGACAATGTTGTTCTACAAATTTGAGCAAAAGTTGACGGGACGATGGCGCCCGGAGTGCACACGGTCCTTCGAAAAATCCGTGAAACGAAGGTGGATCTATTCGTCTCTGCACAAGGATTCCAGATCTTCAATTACAGCCGCGTACCTGCAACCTACACATAGAAAAGAGAGGACGATTGGGGGGTTAGGGATTAGGGGTTTGCCTTTAGGTCAAACCCCAGTTTTGGAATTAACCAAGAAATGAGAATGCTGTAAATGTAAATGTTTGTAATGTAAACAAGTACTGATACCTTGTTGTAAGAATGTTTGTATTCTTACATGCGAAGGTGTAATGAATGTTGTATTTTGTATGTTGTAAATGATCTCCTCTTCAATTTTTGAATCCTTGTCTTGAATGCAACACTTGGCCTTGAATGGAGACTTAGAATGCTCAATAGCTTGAAGGAATGCTTGAATGCTTGAATGTTTGAATATCGCTTCCACCTCTTGCACACATATGTTTTTCCTCCTTTTTTTTGGAAGAGGAAATGTAGTTTATATACTTGTCAATTAGGGTTGAGAGACTGATTTTCTCGACCTTAGGCCGACCTAGAAACAATATTTTCCAATTTGCAAACTTGAAGACCCGATGCCCAACAAGAGACCGAGCCCAAAATAGGGCCAGGGACCAGGGCGCTATGGTCCCACCTCCCGGGGCAGCAGGGTGCAAGGAGGGATCAGGCCAAGGTGTGAAAAGATGCAGTTTTTGGTGTCGTAAACAGGTTTCGGGGTCTCCATTCAGGTTCAACGTTGTGCCGCCATCGTGAAGACCCAAATGCAGTCGAAATTGCAAGTGTCGCAATTTTAGGACGCTACAAGATTCAACAAATGAAAGATGGTATCTTTATCACTCAGTCCAAGTATGTCAAAGAGGTGTTGAAGACCTTTGGCATGGAAGAAAACAAACTGGTTGGTACACCGATGATGACTAGTTGTAAATTGTCAAAAGAAGATGACTCAGCGTTGGTGAATGAGAAAGATTACTGGTCAATGATTGGTAAGTTGCACTGTGTAGTACACAATAGATCGGACATTGCACATGCAGTGGGCATTGCTGCATGTTTCCAAAAAAGTCCAAGAGAATCTCACTTGGTAGCAGTCTAGCGGATTCTTAGATATCTGAAGGGAACTATAGACTATGGATTGTGGTATCCATACAGTAATGATTTCAATCTCAAAGTATTTACAGATGTCGATTGGGTTGGTAATGTGGATGATTGGAAGAGCACAACCGGTGGTGCATTCTTTCTTGGTGGTAGACTAGTCTCATGGATAAGTAAGAAGCAGAGTTGTATCTCTTAGTCTACAACAAAAGCAGAATATGTTGCAACATTTATGAACTGCACTCAGACAATTTGGATGAAGCATGTATTAAGTGGTTTCAAAGTCCCTGTATCTGAACCGGTGAGTATATTTTGTGACAACACAAGTGTAATTAATATCTCTAAGAATCCGGTATTGCATGCTAGAACCAAGAACTTCGAGCTCAAGTATCATTTCTTGAGGGAGAAAGTTCAGAACAACGAGGTTGTATTGGAACATGTTTCCAGTGAGGACCAGTTAGCAGATATATTCACCAAGCCTATACCGAAGGCTACATTTACCTATTTAAGAGGTGAATTAGGGGTGCTTCCCCTTCAAGAGGTGAACTAAAGGTATGTGCTCCACATCAATCAGGTATTGCATTGTCAAATCTTTTTAGGATTGATGTGTTGAAGGATGCTACTCCTCAGGGGGAGCAGCATATTAGATCATGAATGTTTGTGCCTCCACTTTGGCAATGTTGTCAAAGGGGGAGAAGATGTGAAGCAGAGAAGATATTTGCAGTTTTGAAGACATAATATGAAAGAGATTGGGGAGAAGATGTGAAGCGAAGAGATGTCTTTGTATATTTCCATCAATGCCAAAGGGGGAGATTGTTGGCATATGTATAGAGTTTGATGACATGATGATATTGTATGTTGTCATTGATGTCAATATGCTAAAGTATGAACCAGTATATTGAAGAAAGAAAACTGGCAAGAGAACCGGTATGATGGTATGAAGTGAACCGGTATGATCTTGTGAACCAATATATGCGAAATGGTGAACCGGTATGTTGGAATGTGAACCGGTATCGAGGTTTCATTTGATATGACTACCGGTTGGTAGTCTCAGCTTCAGGGTTTCCGGTTGATGCATTTCAAGTCTGTGTGATTCGACCGATGACATCCTGTGATGAGTTAGCATTGAAATGAAGATCAAATCGTGTTTCCATGTCAGCCTTGTGCGTGTGAAGAATTTCCTTGAGGATCTTGCATGAAGAAGATTGATCCTATCTACCTTGAGAATGTGCGAAGTCTCAGTAAATAGTGGAGAGCGCGTGATGGGTTATCAACTTCCAGAAGCATCCAAGAACGAATGATGGAGAACATCTTGAGATTTTTTCAAGATTGTTTTACACTATGCAATGTGATTGAACGGTCAGGATTGGACTGACTGTATTGATAACCTAGATGCTTAGGGTTTTAGGTTTTGGCTACCGACCTAATTGTTGTATATAAGGTCAATGATGATTTGCATTGTGAAGTTGTTGGCAAATGGTTGTGTGTGTATCCAAGTGAAGAGATACTTGATTCTTGCCAAACCGGTGCAGTGAGTAGAGATCTGCAGAGTGTGATTGCAGATGTGAAGGAACTAATGTGGATCTGCCTTGGCATTGAGTGTTGTTATCAGATCAATGTTTTACCTGTTGACTTCTAACCATTTCAGCAGTTGGAAAATCCCTTGACCGGGTAGCTTTAACAGGATTTTTGTAAATCCTTTAACAGGGTGACTCAAAATCATTGAGTTCTTCAAATCCTCTTGCGAGGTAACCTTTAGGATGGTTCTAACCTTTAAGTAGGTATTTAGCCATCCCTTAACAAGGTGATCTCTAGCAGGATCAATTCCTAGTAGAACCTGTTGTAAAGTCCTTAAACAGACTAGGCTCCTAACAAAGCGGACTTCAAAAGGTTCAAAGAACAACTTGTGGGTATTAATCCCCACCATGGTTTTTCCCAGTTGGATTTCCTTGTGAAAAGTCAATGTGTTATGTGTGATGTTTTTTCATGTGATGTCTTAGTGTTTTCTGTTAAGTAGTAATGCATGTTGATCCAGTGGTTATTATAATTCTGATGATGTATTACTTGTTTAAGCATATGGGTGAAGTGGAAATGAGATATTAGGTTGTGTGGAGATCTAAGTGTTACCGGTTTATGTCTTTCACAGTCTCACTGTGTTTTACCGGTAGTGGCCTGTTTTAGATCGGTGATACCTGTTTACCAATTAGTGCAATCTTTATAGTCAAAGTGGTTTAAGGAAGTTTTTGTCTATACTGATTCATCCCCCTCTCTCAGTATCTGTTGAGTACTTACTGTTCATCATTATTCATCAATTGGTATCAAAGCGTCCTCCAAGTACTCTGTGTTATAAGATTAACCGCTTGAGGAAAAGATCCTATTCTAATGATGAAGAGGGAAGGTCCTAAGTTCAACAAAGATAACTTTAAGATATGGAAGGATAGAATGAAGATAAACATTAAAAGCATGGGTGCTCAACACTGGCGCAATGTTGAGAATCCTTATATTGTCCCTATCGGTACTCTCACCGATGATCAAAGAAGAGAAATTCAGGAGAATGGGCAAGTCATGGAAGCTCTTATCAGTAGTCTATCTGATGTTGAGTTTATAGCTGTTCAGGAAAAAGACAATCCTAAAGATGTATGGGATTCTCTAGAGTCTATCTATGGCGGTGATGAGCATGTGAATCAAGCTAAGGAAGAGAGCCTTAGAGGAAAGTTTGAAGACATGCAGATGGTTGAAGGAGAGACCATCCAACAATATGGGATAAGGATTAAAATTGTTGTTGGAGACATCAAGAGTGTGGGAGGTACAATGGATGATTCCACCGTTGTTAGCAAAGTTCTAAGAACCTTATTACCAGTCTATGCAATAAGGGTTGCCGCTATTTAGGAGTTGAGTTCTATTGACAAGACAAAGGTGTCCCTAGATTCCATCATTGCTAAGTTGACCGCATATGAGCTAAACAGTTATGATGGTAGTATTCAGAAGACTAATTCAGCCTTTAAAGAATCTACTACACTATCTAGAAAGGGTAAAGAAGCTAGTACCAGTTGTGAACCAAGACAAAGCAGAGATATGGATGATGAGGAGATCTTGATGGAATTTGAAGCTCTTCTTGCTGAGAGACTTCCTAAGGGAACTGGAAAATACAGAGGTAAGCTCCCTTTGAAATGTCTTTCTTCCAATAGGATAGGACACATTGTTGTAAACTATCCTAATAGTGATAATAAGGACAAACCGGAGAGGTTCAAAAAGTTCAAAGGAGGAAATAGGAGAAACTGTCTTGTTGCAGTTGATGAAGTTGTCACTGATGATGAATCAGAAGATGAAGAAAGTGAACACATAGTATTTATAGCTGTTAAGGAAGATGTGTCAGACAAGAAGGCTCTTGTCTCCCACTTTGATAATTACAATGAGTGGATTATTGACAGTGGTTGTTCTCACCACATGACTGGTGACTAGAGAAAGTTTCTATCTCTAGAAGAGTATGATGGAAGTGTAGTTCGATTTGGTAATGATGCACCTTGTATGGTAAAAGACAAAGGGTCCGTCTCTCTAAATGGAAAAAGAAGTGTTGATAATGTGTATTGGGTAGAAGGTCTCAGGCATAACCTTTTGAGTGTTGCTCAGCTGAATGATAAAGGGCTCACTCTAGAATTCAAAGATAGAGTGTGCAAAATAAAGGGAAAGAGTGGTGAACTGATGGCCACCGGTATGCAAACCAAAGGTAACCTATTTTAGTTAAATACAAATATCAGTCAAAGTCTAATGGCTAAGTTTTATGACAGTTGGATATGGCATAGGAGATTCTGCCATGTAAATTTTGATAATATTGTGAAGGCTAGTAAGATCAAGGAAGTTAGAGGATTGCTCGTGCTGAACAAACCGGAAAATCCTTTGTGCAGAGAATGTCAACTGGGGAAAATGTCTTCCTCAACCTTCAAAGGTAAATTTTTCACAACAGATAATTTACTTGATCTTGTGCATACTGATTTGTGTGGTCCTATGAAAACTAGGAGTGTTCAGGGAGATAGGTACTTTATGATTCTTACTGATGATTTCTCAAGAATGATGTGGGTCACATTCTTGAAAGACAAGTCTGAAGCTTTTGGAAAGTTC
This sequence comes from Cryptomeria japonica, assembly GCF_030272615.1. NCBI lineage: Eukaryota > Viridiplantae > Streptophyta > Pinopsida > Cupressales > Cupressaceae > Cryptomeria > Cryptomeria japonica. The sequence goes on along the minus strand of NC_081407.1, from coordinate 991,675,980 downwards.
AAAGCCTTCAAAGCACTAGTTGAAAAGAAAAGCAGTAAGAGGATCAAATGCCTTAGAACCGATCAAGGAGGTGAGTTCACCTCTGGAGAATTCAATAAGTACTATGAAGAGAATGACATCAAGAGGCAACTGTATGCCCCCCAGACTCCACATAAGAATGGCCTAGTAGAAAGGAACAACCAGACTGTAGTTGAAGCAGCCAGAATGATGTTGATTCAAGGGAAGGTTGCTCACACCTTTTGGAGAAAAGTGGTGAGCACTGCAGTCTACACTATGAACCGGGTACTCATCAAGAAAGATAAGGATAAAACTCCTTATGAGTATTGGACCGGTAAGACTCCTGTAGTAAGCTACTTTAGAGTGTTTGGTAGCAAATGTTATATCAAGAGGAGTGAACACCAGAGCAAGTTTGATGCAAAATGTGATGAGGGAATATTCCTAGGGTATTCCACCAAGAGAAAAGCTCTTAGGTATTTTAACAATAGGACTCAAAGAATTATTGATACTGTTAGAGTTTATGAAACCTCTGAGAAACCTGAGGAAACCGACAGTGAGTAAGTAGTAGATGAACCTGATGTAACCTTCTAGGAATCGGTTGCAAAACAACCAAATACCAGTAACAGTGCTCCTACACTAGTAGTTGCTGATGAAGATGAGGATGAAGAAGAAAAGAAAGAGGAATCTGTTAAGATCATTCCTAGGTATGTAAAGCTACATCATGATCCAAAGCAGATCATAGGAGATAAGGATGCAAGAATTCTTACAAGAAGAAAGGTTAGAGAAAATTCTTGCATGATTTTTGAATTTGAGCCTAAAACATTTAAAGAGGCACATAAAGATGAAGACTAGGTTAAGGCAATGGAAGAGGAACTTGACCAGATAGAAAAGAATGGTACATGGCCTTTGGTACCCATACCTAAGCATAAAAATGTTATTGGAACCAAAGGGTTTTTTAGAAACAAACTAAATGAAGATGGCATAGTGGTAAGAAACAAAGCCAGATTGGTATGTAAGGGATATGCTCAAGAAGAAGGAGAAGACTATGGAGAAACTTTTGCTCCAGTAGCTAGATTGGAAGGAGTTCAAATGCTTCTTGAATATGAAACCTTCAAGGGATTCAAAGTGTATCAGATGGATGTGAAATTTGCATTCCTGAATGGAATACTTGAAGAGGAAGTGTATATAGAGCAACCAGATGGGTTTTCCCTATCAGAAGTTAGTGATATGGTGTGCAGGATACATAAAGCCTTGTATGGATTAAAACAAGCACCTACAGAATGGTATGAATGCTTATAGTCCCATCTTGTGAAGATTGGATTTGAAAGAACAAGTGAAGATAGCAATATCTATCTAAAGTCAGAAGGAGATCAGATTCTGATCTGTGAAGTGTTTGTTGATGACATAATTTTTGGTGGAGATGACAAGATGATCATGCATTTGCAGATGAGATGAAGAAGGAATTTGAGATGTCACTAATCGGAGAGATTAAGTTCTTCATTGGACTACAAATTCAACAAATGAAAGATGGTATCTTTATCACTCAGTCCAAGTATGTCAAAGAGGTGTTGAAGACCGTTGGCATGGAAGACACAAACCGGTTGGTACACCGATGATGACCGGTTGTAAATTGTCAAAAGAAGATGACTCAACGTTGGTGAATGAGAAAGATTACTAGTCAATGATTGGTAAGTTGCACTTTATAGTACACAACAGACCAGACATTGCACATGCAATGGGCATTGTTGCACATTTCCAAAAAAGTCCAAGAGAATCCCACTTGGTAGAGGTCAAGCGGATTCTTAGATATCTGAAGGGAACTATAGACTATGGATTGTGGTATCCATACAATAATGATTTCAATCTCAAAGTATTTACAGATGCCAATTGGGCTGGTAATGTGGACGACTAGAAGAGCACAACCGGTGGTGCATTCTTTCTTGGTTGTAGACTAGTCTCATGGATGAGTAAGAAGCAGAGTTGTATCTCTCAGTCTACAACAGAAGCAGAATATGTAGCAGCATTTATGAACTACACTCAGACAATTTGGATGAAGCATGTATTAAGTGGTTTCAAAGTCCTTGTAACTAAACCGGTGAGTATATTTTGTGACAACACAAGTGCAATTAATATTTCCAAGAATCCGGTATTGCATGCTAGAACCAAGAACTTCGAGCTCAAGTATCATTTCTTGAGAGAGAAAGTTCAGAACAAAGAGGTTGTATTGGAACATGTTTCCAGTAAGGACCAGTTAGCAGATATGTTCACCAAGCCTATACCGAAGGCTACATTTACCTATTTAAGAGGTGAATTAGGGGTGTTGCCCCTTCAAGAGGTGAACTAAAGGTATGTGCTCCACATCAGTCAGGTATTGCATTGTTAAATCTTTTCAGGATTGATGTGTTGAAGGATGCTACTCCTCAGGGGGAGCAACATAGTAGATCATGAATGTTTGTGTCTCCACTTTGGCATTGTTGTCAAAGGGGGAGAAGATGTGAAGCAGAGAAGATATCTGCAGTTTTGAAGACATAATGTGAAAGAGATTGGGGAGAAGATGTGAAGCGAAGAGATGTCTTTGTATATTTCCATCAATGCCAAAGGGGGAGATTGTTGGCACATGTACAGAGTTTGATGACATGATGATATTGTATGTTGTCATTGATGTCAATATGCTGAAGTATGAACCGGTATATTGAAGAAAGCAAACTGGCAAGAGAACTGATATGATGGTATGAAGTGAACCGGTATGATGATGTGAACCAGTATATGCGAAATGGTGAACCGGTATGTTGGAATGTGAACCAATATCGAGGTTTCATTTGATATGACTACCGGTTGGTAGTCTCAGCTTCAGGGTTTCCGGTTGATGCATTTCAATTCTGTGTGATTCGATTGACGACATCCTGTGATGAGTTAGCATTGAAATGAAGATCAGATCATGTTGCCACGTCAGCCTTGTGCGTGTGAAGAATTTCCTTGAGGATCTTGCATGAAGAAGATTGATCCTATCTACCTCGAGAATGTGCGAAGTCTCAGTAAATAGTGGAGAGCGCGTGATGGGTTATCAACTTCTAGAAGCAGCAAAGAACGAACGATGGAGAACGTCTTGAGATTTTTTCAAGATTGTTTTACACTATGCAATGTGATTGAACGGTCAGGATTGGACCGACTGTATTGATAACCTAGATGCTTAGGGTTTTAGGTTTTGGCTACCGACCTAATTGTTGTATATAAGGTCGATGATGATTTGCATTGTGAAGTTGTTGGCAAATGGTTGTGTGTGTATCCAAGTGAAGAGATACTTGATTCTTGCCAAACTGGTGCAGTGAGTAGAGATCTGCAGAGTGTGATTGCAGATGTGAAGGAACTAATGTGGATCTGCCTTGGCATTGAGTGTTGTTATCAGATCAATGTTTTACCTGTTGACTTCTAACCATTTCAGCAGTTGGAAAATCCCTTGACCGGGTAGCTTTAATAGGATTTTTGTAAATCCTTTAACAGGGTGACTCAAAATCATTTAGTTCTTCAAATCCTCTTGCGAGGTAATCTTTAATAGGGTTCTAACCTTTAACCGGGTATTTTGCCATCCCTTAACCAGGCGATCCCGAGCAGGATCAGTTCCTAGCAGAACCTGTTGTAAAGTCCTTAACCAAACTAGGCTTCAAACAGAGTGGACTTCAGAAGAGTTCAAAGAACAACTTGTGGGTATTCATCCCCACAGTGGTTTTGCCTAGTTGGGTTTTCATGTAAAAAATCAATGTGTTATGTGTGATGCTTTTTCATGCTATGTCTTAGTGTTTTCTATTAAGTGGTAATGCATGTTGATCTAGTGGTCATTATATTTCTAATGATGTATTACTTCTTTAAGCATATGGGTGAAGTGGAAATGAGATATTAGGTTGTGTGGAGATCTAAGTGTTACTGGTTTATGTCTTTCACATTCTTACTGTGTTTTACTAGTAGTGCCCTGTTTTAGATTGGTGATACTGTTTACCAGTTAGTGCAGTCTTTGCAATTAAAGTGGTTTAAGGAAGTTTTTGTCTATACTGATTCACCCCCCTCTCAGTATCTGTTGAGTAGTTACTGTTCATCATTATTCATCACATAGAACACCAATGACCCCTAAGGACACTATATGACCCCTTAGGACACCATATGGTGTCGTTAGGGGTCATATAGTGTCCTAAGGGGTCATAGAACACCATATGACCCCTTAGGACACAATATGACCCCTAACCACACCATATGACCCCTAACAACACCATTTGACCCCTCAAGACACCATATGGTGGTCTTAAGGGTCATATAATACCATATGATCCCTTATGACACCATATGACCCCTTAGGATACCATATGACCCCTAACGACACCATATGGTGTCGTTAGGGGTCATATGGTGTCTTAAGGGGTAATATGGCATCCCAATGGGTCATAGAATACCATATGACCCCTTAGGACACCATATGACCCCTAACGACACCATATGGTGTCCTAAGGGGTCATATGGTTTCCTGAGGGTTAATATGGTATGCAATGACCCCCTAGGACACCATATGACTCCTTTTAATATCCTAGTACATGAAATGACCACTTGTGACATTATATGACCCCTCAAGACACAATATGGTGTCATTAGGGGTCATATGGTGTCCCAAGGGGTCATATGGTGCTGTTAAGGATCATATGGTGTCCTAAGGGGTCATATGGTATTCTATGACCCGTTAGGACACCATATGACCCCTAACAACACCATATGACCCCTTAGGACACCATATAGTGTCCTTAGGGGTCATATGGTGTCCTAAGGGGTCATAGAACACCATATAACCCCTTAGGACACCGTACGATCCCTTAGGACACAATATGATGCCTAACGACACCATATGATGTCATTAGGGGTCATATGGTATCCTAATGGGTCATATAATACCATATGATGCCTTAGGACACCATATGACCCCTAACGACACCATATGACCCCTAACGACACCATATGACATGTCCTAAGGGGTCATATGGTGTCTTAAGAGGTCATAGAACACCATATGACCTCTAAGGACACCATATGACCCCTAAGGACACCATATGACCCCTTAGGAAACCATATGGTGTTGTTAGGGGTCATATAGTATATCCTGAGGGGTCATAGAACACCATATCCCTTAGGTCACAATATGGCCCATAACGACACCATATGACCCCTAACGACACCATATGGTGTCCTAAGGGGTCATATGGTATCTTTAAGGATCATATGGTGTTATAAGGGGTCATATGGTATTCTATGACCCATTAAGACACCATATGACCCCTTAGGACACCATATAGTGTCCTTATGGGTCATATGGTGTCCTAAGGGGTCATAGAACACCATATAACCCCTTAGGATGTCGTATGATCCCTTAGGACACCATATGACCCCTAACGATACCATATGATGTTTCTAGGGGTCATATGGTATCCTAATGGGTCATAAAATACCATATGACCTCTTAGGACACCATATGACCCCTAACGACAACATATGACATGTCCTAAGGGGTCATATGGTGTCTTGAGGGGTCATAGAACACCATATGACACCTAAGGACACCATATGGTGTCGTTAGGGGTCATATCATTTCCTAAGGGGTCATAGAACATCATATGACCCCTTATGACACAATATGACTCCTAACCACATCATATGACCCCTAACGACACCATATGACCCCTTAGGACACCATATGGTGGTATTAGAGGTAATAGAACACCATATGACCCTTTATGACACCATATGACCCCTTAGGACACCACATGACCCCTAACGACACCATATGGTGTCGTTAGGGGTCATATGGTGTCCTAAGGGGTCATATGGAATCCTAATGGGTCATAGAATAATATATGACCCCTTAGGACACGATATGACCCCTAACGACACCATATGACCCCTAACAACACCATATGACCCCTTAGGACACCATATGACCCCTAACGACACCATATGGTTTCCTAAGGGGTCATATGGTGTCATGAGGGGTCATATGGTGTTCTATGACCCCCTAGGACACCATATGACTCCTTTTAACATCTTAGTACATGACATGACCACTTGTGACACCATATGACACCTCAAGACACAATATGGTGTCATTAGGGGTCATGTGGTGTCCTAAGGGGTTATATGGTGTCGTTAGGGATCATATGGTGTCGTAAGGGGTCATATGGTATTCTATGACCCATTAGGACACCATACAACCCCTTAGGACACCATATGACCCCTAACAACACCATACAACCCCTTAGGACACCATATGACCTCTAATGACACCATATGGTATCGTTAGGGGTCATATGGTGTCCTAAGGGGTCATATGGTGTCATAAGGGATCATAGAACACCATATGACCCCTTAGGACACTATATGGTGTCGTTAGGGGTCATATGGTGTCATTAGGGGTCATATGATGTCCTAAGGGGTCATATGATGTCCTTAGGGATCATAAAACACCAAATGACCCCTTAGGAGACCATATGACCCCTTAGGACACCATATGGTATCATTAGGGCTCATATGGTGTCCTAAGAGATCATATGGTATCCTAAGGGGTCATGGAGCACCATATGACCTCTTAGGACACCATATGACCCCTTAGGACACCATATGACCCCCAACAACACCATATGATCCCTTAGAACACCATATGACTTGTAACGACACCCTATGTTGTCCTAAGAGGTCATATGGTGTCCTAAGATAGATAGTAATGGTTTCCTAAGGGGTCATATGGCCCACCATTCTCCCGCACATACATAGATGGGTTATATAGAGATATAAGATACCTAGAGGGGGAGAGAGGTATGAGAGACCTAGATAGGGTGAGAGAGAGAGGGTTGAGATAGTTGGAGGGGGATAGAGAGAGGTTGGTAATGAGATATGGATGGAGATGTAGAGAGATGGAGAGGGAATGAGGGAGAAACCTAGAGAGAGGTAGAAATGGTGTTATAGAAAGTTGATGATGTAGATGGTAAAGAGAGAATAAGAATTACTAGGGAAGGGAGAGAGAGATGGGGATAATAAGGGAGAGGGAGATAGAGAGGGAGAGGGGAAGAAAAGAATGGAGATGTCTATAAATGGGAGAGAGGGATAAGAGGAGAGATGAAAGAATAAAGAGAGAGAAGAGTATGAGGGGATTGAGGGAGTGGTAGATGTGGAGGGACTACAAGACCTAGGGAAGGAGAAGATAGAGAGGTGGGGTGAAAGAGAGAAGAGGAGGATAGAGTTCAAAGATAAATAGTGGTAAAGGGGGAGGGAGATAGATGGGAAGAGAGGGAGAGAACTAAAGAGGGGACAAATAGATAGGTGATAGAACTATATTGGGAAAGAGAGATGAGAGACCTAGATGAAAAGAGAGAGGAATGAGATAGATAGAGGGGGGGGGAGAGAGGTGAGTAATGAAACATGATAGAGAGGTAGATAGGTGGAGAAGAAGGAAGTGATAAGCCTAGAGAGGTGAGAGAGAGTTGATGGCCTAGAATGTCGAGAGAGAGATAATAAAAGAGGAAGAGAGAATAAAAAAGTGTGGGAGTGAGATATATATGGGGGTATGTATGGATGGGGAGGTAGAGAGGGAGAGGGGAAGAAAGGAAGGGAGATACCTAGAGAGGGGAGAGAGGGAGAAGAGAAGAGATAGAAGAACAAAGAGAGGAGTAAAAGGGGATGGATGGAGAGGTAGACATGGAGGGAGTGAGAGACCTATGGAAAGAGGAGATAAATAGGTTAGGAGAGGAAGAGAAAAGGAGGGAATAATAAAGGGATAGGGTTAAGGAGGAGGGAGAGAGAGGTAGAAAGGCACAAAGAGAACTATAGAAGGGGCATATAGATAGGTGAGAGACCTAGATGGCCAAAGAGGAGTGAGATAGATAGAGGGGGATAAAGAGAGGTGGGTAATGAGACCTATATGAAAAGGTAGATAGGTGGAGAGGAAGGGAGGCAAAAAACTAGAGAGGGGAGACATGGTGGGATGGAGAGGTAATGATCTAGACAATGAAGATAGAGAATACAAGAGGAAGAGAGAAGACGAGAGAGTGGGAGAGGGAGATAGAGAGGGAGAGAGGAAGAAAGGAAGGTAGAGACCTGGAGAGGGGAGGCAGGGAGAATAGAAGAGATAGAAGAACAAAGAGATGAGTAAGAGGATATGGATAGAGAGGTAGACATGGAGGGAGTGAGAGACCTAGAGAATGAGGATATAGATAGGTTTGGAGAGAGAGAGAGATAAGAGAGGGAGAGAGTTCATAAATATATAGAGGTAAGGAGAAGGGAGAGAAAGGTGGAGAGGGAGGGAGAGAACTAGAGGGTGGACAATTAGATAAGTGAGAAACCTAGAGGGGGAGAGAAAGGTGGGTAATAATATAGGGAGGGAGAGGTAGTGAGGTGAATAGGGAGGGAGGGACAACCCTAGATATGGGGAGAGAGAGGATAAAAGGGATAGGTAGCGACCAAGAGAAAGGAGTGGGAGGGGAGAGAAACAATAAGAGAGTGAGAGAGAAGAGAGAGGGAGAGAGTCAAGGATAGATAAGTGAGAGAGACAAGAGAGGGAGAGAGATAGGTCTAGAGTTTAGGGAAGATAAAGAGAGTGAGATACATAGCTAAATAATGCTAATAGGAGCATGCTGACTACTGAAATTTGACATGCTGATTATTGAAATTTGACTGTCTAAAATTTTGTATGATCCTTTAAAAACTAGAATCTACATTCTAAGTCCTATAGAGGTATACTTAAATTTTATGTTTCATGTATATATTCTCCTTTGAGGGTGGATATAAATTGTGCCCAGATTGGAAAATATACACACTCACAAAACCTTCACATTGGACAATGCAGAACATTTGGCACTCGCCAAATGCAAAAAAATGACTTTTCACATTTGGTGAGCGCCAAATGTGAAAATTCAAAATTTTGCATTTTGCGAGTGCCAAATAGGGTGAGCACCATATTTGGCACTTGCCAAATGGTTTTCTTGGGAGAATACCAACCCTTTGGGTTGGATTTACCTTGGGCATCCAATATGTAGGTTTGGACGACCTTTTCATGCCAATGACGTATTTTTATGAAAAGATAAAAAGTGGCACCTTTTTGGTACCACAACCTGGTGCACTTATCCCAAGCATTGCTAATAATTCTTCATGAGACAATTCAGGAAAATATTGAACAAAAATTCTATCAATAACCTCTTGTTCCTGATCTATAATCGGCTTCCATTTATTTTTCAAAATTGAATTTAAAGAATCAAAAATTTCCTTATGAATTTCATGTGGTAACCGGTTCATAGTGTTGGTTAACAGATTTGTCTCCTTCCTGAAATTTTGATTAGTATCTTCTTAAGCAAAATGTGACTCCGTTTTACCCTTTAGAAGGAAACAAAAATACCAACAGTTGGAAGAATTAATGTTAATTCAACCTCTGCATTAGAGGGCAACTCCTCATATGATTTACAATGAATTAACTGTACAATTGATTTTTTTTTATAAGACTTTTAACCAGAAAGTATTGAAAAGGCTTCAGCATTTATCCATCCACACAAATAAACGCCTAAATTTTCCTGAGAAATTGCTTAAAGAAGAGTTCACAAACTTTGATTAATATATATTTACTGCATACATTCAAAACAAAATGGAAACTCAACACGAGAAACTAGAAGCTTAATCGAGACTCTCTCATGCCTCACAGGGCAAGGGGGATCAAGTTGATCAACAACATGCGAGTCATCCAACAATCTATAATAAATATGAACCAAAAGGAAATGCAGAGATAACTGATTATCAGATTAAATTATGCCCACATAACAACTTAAGAAGAATTATGAATCTCAGAATGCACAGATTCAAAGATGTCTCAACATTCCATTAATAATCAATCATTACTTCATTTTCCACAATTCGTATAAAAAATAAGTCTTCTATTGTTTCTAAAATCACCATTTCAGAACCCTTTCAAAAGCAAGCTTAAATAGCCACCAGGCCATATTTTTTACATAATTAACAAATAACATTTACTTTCACTTTAGTGAAAGAAAGATAAAATAATAGCCGCTGAAAGGCCAACATTTCATTGTAGCATAACTAAGCATCTACTGCAACTAAGGAAGTTACGGGCTTGTCTTGTTTTGTCGTGGATCCTCGCCATTCCAGATGTGCAGTCAAAAAGTTCAGGATAACATGGAAATAGGGCAGGCCAATGTGTATGATCCTCTGCTTCCACACTTCCTTGTCCATATTCACCTGTGTGACCTTCGCTTTGTGAACCTCCAAGTGATCCGAACAGACAATGAGCATTGATTCAATCCTTGCTACTTTCAAAAAGTCATCGGTAGTCAAAGATTTTGTGGTCTGAATGGAATGAACTCTATCTTGAAAGACTTTAATCATGTCTGCAACTTCCTCAATCACTTTAGCTCCCTCCTTCATGAGTTGGATATCAATACATTTAAGTTCCTTCTGTATAGTATCAATCAAATCAGTCAGCCCCCTGAGTAGCTTAGTGGACTCTTCATGGCCCTGCCTGATGATTGAGTTGTGCCATTCCACATTTTTCTTTGACACATATAGCACATTATCATCTAGGTTCTCCACTGGTTTCTCAGGTAAGAACTTCATCACTCCATACTTCTGAACATCATTCATTTGTGCGAGAACCACTACCCACTTAACCCTTTCCTTTTCCCAGGCGACTGTCTCCAACTCAAGTTCTTTTCTTACAGTCTCTACATCTTTGACCAAATTAGTAATATATTCCAATCCTTGTTGAATTATTAGATCCACCCATTTGTTGAACATCTCTGTCACTACCCTGTTCCTTGAACTTGATCAAGCATCTTCTGGTTTGTTGGAGACTTAGGGTCAAATGACACTGGTATCTGTGACAACTGTTGAGGATTTGGATTATGAATAGACTTGATGTACTCTGCCATCTGTGCGATCATTTGTTTCATTTCTCTCATCTTTTTTATCTTTCCAAGTCCTTGAGATTATCCTCTTTGTAGAAGATTCCAAATGTTTTACATCCATGGCCCTTGATGTGACGCCCAAATCTATTTTCTCCATAGTAAAATATTCCTCCGTAGCCTTATCTACATCTCTCCCAGGAATGGGCTTGGCCACTTCAGCTGTCCAGTGTCCTGTTGTGTCATCCATACCAAGCATTGCTTGTGTTTTGAGCTTTTTGGGCTTTAATGCTTTTCCTAAGCATTTACTAACCATATCCTCCAATGGGATGGTAACCGGCACCACACTCATTTTCTTTCCAATGGCGGCTCCCATCCATTTTGGAGCATTGGTAGATCCTTTAGGTGGTGGGGTGACTTATGTATCTGGGGAAGTAACGATTACCAGGGCATTCATGGGATCCTATTGAGTTCCCACTCCTTCATTTGTATCCACTTCTTGCATTGCAGGTTCACTTTGATCTTGTGGGTCCATTATTTGTTCAGGCTCTTCACTGGGGTCTAAATCCACCACGACCTGTTGCAGAATAGGCTCTCTACACTTCTTCTTGCTTCTTGACTGGGTTACTCGGGCAGCTGTAAGACTGGATGGCGACCTTCTTGACCTTCTTGGTGGTATTTTCTCTACAATGAGCTTTGAGACACCTGCAATATCAGTAATTTTATTAGTGGCAGAAATAGGAGATTGAACTAGGATGTGTGAATCACTTCTTGATTCGTGTGGGGACATGGAAGGACTCTCCTTGAATTTTAGTTTCCTCAACCATCTCTCTATTCTCCTGACAACATTGAAGGTCCTTGTTTGAATGCTATCATCTTCTTTTTTGTTCCAGTCAATTTCTGGAATCAGTTTCCCTGAAATCTCAGTACCAAACTTAGGGTCTAGGACATCTTCCTCTGTATCTTCCAATACACCTGATGTATTAATTGGGAGCCTCAAGATAGCTATCTGTCACAAAGTAAATCTTGACCACAACCTCTTTCTCACTTCATGCCCATCCTTGCAATTTTCCCAATAATCTTCTATATGGGGTTAATGGCAGAAATGATTGTCTATGTTAAGGTTTTCCCTTGCATGACATTTGCTGTCAAATCTTCGCCTAGCTACATATGGCTGCAGATTCATCCTTTTGAACTCCAGTTCCAGATTCAAAGCATCTGATACCGACTTGCAGCTATAATACCCAAGCTCAATGGGAAAAACCACCCCGGATTGTCCCTTTGCCCCTAGTCTTTTGTCTATATAGGCTAGCTGCCTGCTCACCTCTGTAAGTATGAAGCTATCAAAGGTGTACTTGGGAAATTTGAATGGTTGGCCTTCAAAACCTCCTACTCATATGTAAGTAAACCATGGAAACTGGATAAAGAAGCTTCCATAAATACTCACAAACTCCATAGCCTCTGCGGACATTCTCTTGTTGGCATCACCCTGGAGTTCAAAGGCCAGTCTTCTCGCAAAGACTCCATTCCATTTGTCAATTTGTTCAACATATCTCTATTGTCGCAACAAAGGGTAAAAATCATAAACCCTCATTCCATCAATCCAAAGTTCATTGGGTAATCCGGGCCAATCCTTTGTGCAGGCTAAAATATAAAACAGGTAAGAAGACATGCAAAACCCACTCATACCCACAAAGTTTCTTATCCCTTCGTGAAGCCTCTCCGTAATTACCTCAGTGATAAGGTGTTCTCTGGTTAAGGGTTTGGGTAGTCATGATCCTCCTTTCTGAACCCTCAAGAGCCAATTTCTTGCAATGACACACTCGCACTTGTGCTTCTTCTCCGAGAAATAGGTGTATGAATTTCCAATGGTTCAATCCTCATAATCCTCTTTATGAAGAATACCCATTGTTGCCATCACTGTTTCCCTATTAATATGAACTAACACTTCACCATCACAAGTTCTGATACATCTGTTCTCATAATCATACCTATTCATACAAGCCAACACTAAATCTGGACACGACGCAACTAATGGAAATGCAGTAGCTTCCACAAGACCACTCTTAACTATCTTCTCCATTAGCGACCCAGCCTGAGGATTCTTAGTCCTTTCAAGGAAATTCCCCGAATCTGCATGAACTAAGGAGGTTTCTTCCATTTCCGGCAAGATACTCACTAAACATGAGGTTCGGTCAAGCTTTGGCAGCATAGGCCTCATTTTAACTATCTATTCCCTTAACCAAGAAATTCTAACAACAATACAATATGCTACCCCAACAATTTTTCAGATCTTCCCCTTTTCTATATTGATTAAACTTTAGTGCACAAAGAAACACAACATAGGAGAAGGCAACTGAACTTACCCAATAACGCCATGAAAATTGGAAATTCTTCCAGAGAACGGAGCTGGATTTACCTTTGGCGCCTCCAATTAATTGAAGTCAGGCAACTGTGACCTTCCTAAATATGGAAATAAACTCATACATCTTCCTTTAACCAGACAGGCAAATATCAATAGGGTTGCACATGCTTCATCATGATTTACTCAAGCATGTGAAGTAACAGTGAAATGACAAACCTGACACCTTCTTAATTACCCATCACTTCCGCATAGGAAATTTGATATTTTCATGATTACTTTCCACATTTAGAATTTCAAAAAGTCGAATAAGGGAATAATCTTTCTTGTCGCGTCGCTTTTATTTCCACCAAAATGCTCTTTTTGGATTAGTTTGAAAATAACTTATGAACCTTGAACCACTTGAACACGAGGTTCAATGATTCAAGTTCATTCAAGTAATAAAATAGTAACGGTCGGCACATAAACAACACTAGGAACGAGCGACAAAGAAAAAGGAATAATTAAAGTGAACCTTGAACCTTTTGAACCGCTTGAAATTTGGTTCAAGGTTCAAGACTGCATATCAACTTAACATAAAAAGAAAGACTCGCGCTCGTCATATAACAATACATTTCTGCGACCCACTAAAAAGACATTTTTGAACCTTGAACTCTTGAACCACTTGAACACGAGGTTCAATGGGTTCAAAACTTCAATGACCGAAAACCAAGTAAATGCGTTTGAAAATTTGGTGACAAAGATCGGAACAACAGACTTTCTCTTTTTTTAAATTGCGCTTTGAACCTTGAACCCTTTGAACCTTTTGAAAAAGAGTTCAACGGTTCAAGTACAAAGAGAACAAATGACTCGATGGAAACAAAAGGCACAAAAAGATAACCCGCAAATTGGAATATATATTTTTTTTAAAAGGAAAACTTACGGGTGGACTAACACATAGGTAATTGATTACCTCTTGTACCACTTCTTGTTTCTGAACTTCATCAAAAGAGTCAAAATACTCCTTTACATTATCAAATTTCTTTCTTTTTAATGTCTTCAGAGTCCTCTCAAAATGACTCATTGGCTTGAAAGATGTAATATCAATAGGTATATTTGGTTTAGGGATTTCCCTTACTGATTTAGATTTTTTACTAGTTGTCTTCAACTTCTTGTTTTCTTCTTCAAACTTAGTTTCCTCATATTCTTCTTGTAAGATGAGATGTTTACCTCTCTTTCTAGTGGCAGTTGGATTCTTTGTGTACACCTTAAGCTCTGGTTCTTTCTTGGTTTAAACGCTCCTTGTTATTGTTGTACCAATTGACACAGAAGCTGCTTGCTCATCTTTCTTCTTTTTCCCTTTCATACTATTGGGCTATGCTAGTGCAATCCTTTCTTGATAAGCACCTAGTCTCTTCTTCTTTATATCCTTAGGTGATGCCAGGAGGTTGTTGGCATAACCGATCAACAAGTCATAACTAACTTCATAGCCCATTTGCTCAATCTCTTCTTCTCTCAGTTCAATAGCCTCCATAAGGTAGAAATCAGTGGTCACTGTGAAACAGATATCATTTTGAAAGTGTTTCACCACTTCATCTGATAACCTCATTCTCATACTGATCTTCTTCCTTCTGATTGTTGTCCTTCTTGATCGATTCAAGATTCAACATCAAATGACCCTGCATTGTGTCACACAGATCATAATCTGCATCTTCCTTTATCATTCGATATGCAACATCAATGGCAACCGATGTCACACTATTCATTCAGATAGAATGAAATATTTTGTAACTGATAATCATTGTAGCATATTTGACTGCTTCATCTTGAATGTTACTGATAGACATAGTACGACCATCACAAGTGGTCTTTGTCAGTTCAATGACAGTATTCTGCGAGATTTTCCTCAGTTTAGGAACTTCACTAGTTTGAAAGAATCTGGTCACAGCATGAATAGCCTCCTTAGTGATAGTATGTGACCCATCTAAATACATGTTCCCTCCATGTACACAGCTGAGGATTATCTTGACACGTTCTTCCTCAAATTCCTCAAGAAAATAAACTGCATTGTGAAAACCCTTCTCATAAACCCTAATGTGTTTGGGTTTAGTCTTCCCATTCTTGTCACACAAAGATTTCAACTGGGAATAGATTGCTAATGAACCTAAGTCTTCAATCTTACAATCTATGTAACTTGATAGATCACCTTTAATAAAAAAATCCTTGGGGTACTTGTGATAATGCATCATACGATTCTATTTTGCCTGGCCCCATTGACTCAATGGCTTCAGCAGTGATAAAAAGACTCTTTGCCAGTGTAGATGATGATGCCATTCCAAATAACTTTGATTCAAGAGAGGAGATCGACCAAATAACTTGTTTCCTTCACGCTACTAGGGTTTCCAGTTTCTCTCTCGCTTCCACACCCGATTCACTTTTCTTTTGCTTCAAATCCGATCCAACTTCTCACTCCGTTGATCAAATTCATTCACAATCTACTGCGAATGCTCTGTTTCGCTCTGCAAGTGCTCACAAAATTTTTCTTCGAATGCAATAGGATAAAAATGACTTAGTGAAACTGCTTTTTATTAACTTCACCCACTGCATTTATTGCACTACCAATAGGGTGAAAAACCCTAATTACCACTTAACAAACTTTCTTTTACTGGTAGGTATACTAACCGATTGATCAATTGATAATAATATCAAAATTCTCATATTCTAACTCAAAATGCAAAATTCACTTACCATTCTTTCTTCAAGGGGGTCCGAAAATGGATTTACCGATATGCTCCCCCTAAGCTTGTTGAAAAGCTCAGTTTGTCGGTGTAGAATTCTCCACACTAGGTGAAGTATTAGGATCCTCTAATGCTTTGTCATCACTTTTCTTCTTCCAGATCCTATTCATCTAAGCTCTAGTTTCTTCAACATCAACCTTCTGCTTTCCTTTCCAGTTTGTAGGATGACTTACCGATTGGTTCTTCTTTGTTCTGCAAAACTTAGCAATGTGTCTCAGTTTATGGAAATGATAGCAGGCCATTCCAGATGCTCTCCAAGGTCTTGCATTGCCCCTTCCTGTTCTTCTTCTGTATTTCATAGCCACATGTCCAAAGTTGTTGCAAATTGAGCAAGTCACATTGACTCTCTTTTCCATCTCATAAGGACTAGACCGGTTAACATAGGGTATTTGCCAATTTGTGTTCCTCCGGTCAGTGAAATTCCTTCTCCCGTCACCAATAGGTCTTGGATTCATGTGAGGTGCAAGATTATTTACTCCATATCTGCATTCAATTGATCTATGCCTATACATGTTGCATGTATAACAATAACCTTCAAATCTTCTAGGCACATACCTAGTATTAGGTCTATAACCGATATTACCATCAGATATGCTTCTACAAACATTAGTAGTATGTCTTGGATTATGACAATTAAAGAAAACAAGTTTGTAGGCTTTCTTACTGGTAGGCTTCTGAGCCTTAAGAGCAGTTTTACCTTCATGCATGTCGCTCTTGGTACCAAAAGATTCTCCCTTCTCAGATGTATTGTATCCTAACCCAGATGTATCATCTTTCATCCTTTGAGATTGGATATGTTCATCCAACATAGCAGACCTCTTGTTGAATTTATCAAGCTTCTCATTGGCTTCTGTAAGCTCTTTAGTAAGATCTTCATTTTGCTTCATAAGAGTCTCTCTAAGAGACATTGCCAATTCAAGATTTGCTTTGATTTCTTCTTTCTCTTCTTTCTCCTCATGCCAGTGTTCATACATAGTTGCATTCTCCTACTTGATCTTAAATATCTCATGATCTTTCTCTTTGATCCAGTCTTCAGCTGCTCTCCTAGCTTCAAGTTCTTGACTCCTACGGATTGTAAGGGCTTCAAGTTATCTCCTTAGGTTAAGTTTCTCACCATTCAGTTTCTCCACTTCTTCAACCAGTGCATCAATGTTCACCTCATCTGAAGAGTTGTTGTTAGAGATCTCTAATAATTGCTCAGTCAATTCTTTCCTTTTTTCTTGTGAAGCCTTGAATCTGCCTCTTAGGGTTTCTAGCTCATCCCTGGTTTTAGCAAGTTCTCTACCCATCTCTCTATAACTCATATCCCCCATAATGACTTTAGGGTTTCCTTCCAAGCGGTTAAGCCTTAAGGAAGTTAGGCTCTGATACCAATTGATAAACTTATATAGCACTGAGAGGGGGGGGGGGGTGAATCAGTGAAAGCAAAAACAATAACACTTTAATTGCAGACCAGTAAAAACACTTAGCCAATTTACCAATGACTTTGCATGTAATCCAAAGTGTTATAAAGCATTCACCATAACACAAATATTTATACGTGGAAAACCCAACTGGGAAAAACCACGGTGAGATGGAACTCACACGTTAACTATTTGCAGAAATAGATATCTGGCCGGTTAAGGTCTACAAATTCTCTATTAGGAGAAGATCCTGTTAAATATCTCAAGCCCTGTTAGGAGCTATACCTAGTTAAAGGTAACCTCAGTGGAGGATTTAGATCCAAGTTAATGAATCACCTTGTTAGAGGATTTATACAATGAAGCTTGTTAGAGCTTACCCGGTTAAGGGATTTTATTGTTGTAGTTGTTAGAGAATAACAATGGGAATGATCTAAGAATAACACCTTCTGCTTGTTTAGATCCTTTTCTGTGCATACACTACTGCATCACCGACATAATCTACAATACCTTCAACAAATGGCATCAACTCCAACTCATAACATAACTTGTATCTTCTATATAAAATAACTCATCACAATGTCTTTTTATAGACATTAGATTTCATGTCGGCTCCTGAACCTTGACACAGTTTCCTAGGTTTGGTGAATCTAGACAATCTTCCTTAACACGACACAAATCACCACCATAGCATTGGTTGGTGGTAAAACATCACAATCGATGATAACTCATCACACAAACTGGGAAAACTGGTTGGAACACCAATATCGGTTAAGTGTTGGTTGCTTCAAACTCACAGACCGATTCACTTGAATTCATATTGGATGATTGTCTCCATGCACCTCCTTGTCTCTCTCTGCAACATCTCAAAATTGGTAACTGTGGAACTGATCAAAACCGATTGTCTTATCTTCATATACCGATTGTCTACATATACCAGTTTAGACATCTTCATACATATGATACCGGTTAACAATACAATGAATCAATAGTATACTGGTTTATCTTAACTATGACAATCAAAACAGATGTGCCATCAATGACAACACATGAAGTTCTCAAATACAAAAATCATCATCAAGCCAACAAGCTTAGCTACTAAATATCCTTCACCTACTCAAGGTCAATTCTAATCCATTCTTTTGAAATAATTTGACTAAGACTAGTTAAGGTGATTTTTACAAAGGATGGCTCACTGCTGAGGTGCTCACTGTAGGTGGGCTCACTGCCCTGAAAGGCTCACTGCCGAAGAAGAAAGAAAGATAAAGAGAATCCACCACAAAAACACAATCTGAACTACCATAACTTCTTTTGGTAATAATCCACAATAGTATCTCCACACAATGACTGGATTCCTTCAATCTTGCATGTCTTCAATACAAAAATCCATATAAAATCTCATCAAACCATACTCCTACATATACTATCTCTAGAAAAACATAATTCTCATTGTTGGCTAAGACAAAGATCTAAAATAGGTCTCCACTAAACATTATGGTGGTGGGAAGGAATGAGAAGTAGACCATAATACATCATTCCTCATCAAACATATCAACATGTTGCATACATCACCAAAGCCAGACCAAAAACACACATCTGCACGTTATGTTACACAACTTCAATATTTGGTCCAAAACCTCAAGCTTCAGACTAATTCAGACCCAAAGATAACACTGAAAAATATCTTCTAAAACACCAAAATGATCTAGTAAAACTGGGAAACCTCCAAACATACAACATGCCTTAATCAAACACTTATGCTCAACATACCACATCCAGACTTAATTTGGACCGTAATATTTGACATCCTTGACAACACATAATGTAATGCTAACAACAAGGATGTCCCAAATGCTCTTGTCTAGGACAAGGATGTCCCAGATGCCCTTGTCTAGGACAAGGGCACCCCAAACATCCTTGTCCACCCAAAACAAGGTGAACATGCCGAGGAAGGGGTGCACACAACTTGAAATAGGGTTCTAGGTCACCATGCAGACAAATGACATCCGATCAAGGTAAAAGGTTGGAAATAGGCTTGGATGAGAGCTAAAATGGTATACACTAAAGCAATGGCACAAAAAGTGGTACAAATTGTACAAGGTTACAATTTACGATGCTACGTTGGGTTGTCAGTCAAATAATCTTGATGTATTTTTTCTTGTTGTGGATAAACTCTTTAAGTATGCATATAATGTGAAGTTTCTCATCCATTTAATTCTAGTACTATGGAGAAAGTATCCATGCAAAATATACATAAACTTCATGAATTTTTAAAATCAATTGTAAAATAAACTCACCTCAAAATTCCTAGTCAAGTGAGAATTTTCCAATTGAAGATGCAAAATGGAATGATGAGCAATTCATACAAAATATTTTACAACTGCAAGTATTGAGAGCAAATCTTTTCTAAAGGGGAGAGAATGTTATGATCCCAATATGATACATTCTTAAGTATATATTATATATTCCTAAATATAATAAGGATTTAAGCTCTTGTGACATACTTAAATCTAACATAACTATTAGTTAATACATCAATCCTTCTTAATTAGGATGAAGATGTATATATCCCTACATAATTAAGCATGTAAATAAGGTCAAGAACTCTCTCTCATATCATCAAATCATCATAAATTGAATTCATATATTGTATTCTAATTATTGAAGGTTGCCCACTCGAAGTGGTCTACAATATTTTATTTTTTTACAAATATTTCTAAGAAATATCATAATAAAAACCTCTAACATCTTTTGAAAACTCATTCCACCAATTTCCACTTCATTTCTTCAACCAAAATATGAGTAGGATATCTTCATTAACACCTAAGCTCTTCAAAATATCTTGCCACCTTGTTCATATGGAATTTGCACAATGCTTTAGGCTCAAACATTGTTAGAAAAACCTTGTCAAATTTCGATGGGATTGTGATAACCTCATCGAATGCTGAAATGAAGTTTGAAACTTTGAACAATGACCCACTTAGAAAATATTCCTTTCAAAGACCATTTGTGAGAACATTGACATCAACCCAAGAATATAACATGAACTTTAGCCCTTTCTTGAATAAGAGGTTGTGATAATATCATAGACTTTCAACACAATTAGGGTAACTTTTTCAAAAGTTGAAAGGGTTGTTACAACCTCTTCAAAGATTGACAAAGGTTTTGAAACTTGGGAGCTTTGATGACAACACAAAATTTAGCCTCATTTTTTGGGAAAAAGAAAGATGCAAAGATATATAAAAGAAAAAATAAAGGTAAAAAGACTCATTCAAGAGACACTAACAATCTTCAAGTCAAATTCCACTCCAAAGACCTCTAAAAATATAATTTAATAAAATGTTGAAAATATCATCCATCAATCAAATAAGATTTATAAAAATGTATATTTAATTTAATTTTAATAGAAAGAATTAAATGCAAATAATCAAACAAAAATAGATTTTAAAGAAAAACTTTGTTTAAATTTTTTTAAATAGAACATTGTTACCACAATCCAAATTTCAATACTCTTATTTTGTAGTCCCTAAATGCCCAACCAAATTTACTAGAAGAAAACGTAAATTGGTCATATCGGAGTCTTGTGGACTTAACTCCAATCATTTTTCCATTTGCAGAGCTTGTCCATTCATATTTGTGTCGGCTACACGTGTCGATATCTGATCCATTTGCTGCAAACTTGCGAAGTGGATAAGCGTTCGGATTTTCATCTTCTTTACCCATATGATAAAATTACAGAAAATTTGAAATTATCCATCGGAATGTTTATTTTTCTGTCTTGGCTTTGTACTGAACAGTGAACACCACCACGCGCTTCATGCTTCCGTAGAATGTTGGTACACAAGTCATTTTCAGTCTAAGGACTTTTTTCGGAATATAAAACAAAAAGTTGAAAAGTTGGGTAAATTTTTAATATATTTGCACAAATGATATTCTTTTACATGGTGTATTCAGGATTATTTGAAAGAAAATATGAATATTATTATTTAATAGTAAATGTTGAATTTTAGGCTTAATTTCTTCTTCCAATCAAGAAGACTTGATAAATGTTAATGTGGTTTTCATGTGGACTCACAATTATTGATTGTGAATTATTGAAATTGATAATTTAATTATATTTAAAAATTTTATTGGACGAATTTTAATCTATTGGGTTTATTGAATATATTTTGTTTTTATTAATGATCTTATTGCAAGATATTTTGTATTGGAAATTTAGAAAGGCGAACCTTGCAATTTACAAATAATATATATGAAACTTATTTTTAATAGGTAGCCTAACAATAATATGATATCTATAAAAAAACACAAAAGTACTTAAATAATAAACTATATATTTCTTTTAATAATAAATTGTTGTTTTCAACAACTCTATCACATTAACAATAAAAATTGAAATTAATTTTTTTAATAATACTATAATAATTAATCGCTCAATTTTTTAATTATATTAAATTATTATTATTTTATCTAATTATATTAAATCGTAAATAATTTATGGACTTACATAAATTGTATTTCTAATCCTAAATAGAAGGAAAATGTTATAAAAGCTAAATTAATATTAAATTAAACAAGAATATCTTTGAAACAAAAATATCCACAATGTAATTTTTTGTTGCCCCACTTAAAATCTTTTTAAGATCAAAACGTGTGTGAAGAAAGTGAAAGTGAAAGAGCTGAGCATAGTTTAGATTTGATGAAAATAATGGCAGCAATGATTACCTAGATAACATGGCTCTTTTTTCAAAAAAGTAATATTACTATATATATTCAAGAATCAAATGAGCATGAGGGATAAGGAAGAATCGTATCATATCCCTCAATTCATTTTTCTGCTGCTTTCTTACGTGGATATCATCGTCTTATCCATTTCACATGCCTCTCAAGAGAAAAAAACTAAGGTGGTTTCATCATTTATGTGTCTTTCAAACTGTTTAATCATTTAACTTTATATGGAAATTAGAGTACTCATAATTTGAGATGATAAGAAAATCTAATTGTGTTTTTAAGATTGTTTTATAAATGAGCACTTTCCCAATTAAAAGAAGACAATATAAAGCTGTGTACAAAAGATCATTTGTCTTTTTTTTTTATTATTATTATTATTATTTTTTAATTTATCTTTTAGTTTTTTCCCTTCATAAGATGAAGGTAAAGAAGATTTTGATTCATTAATTATTTATAAATTTGGATTCTAAATCTTCATTCTTTTCCTTAATGACAATTTATTAGACTATTTTAAATTTTAAATTTTATAAGAGGTTGAAATCTTTTGACTTTTACTTATTTTAATGGAATAAAGTTATTAAGTTTGTGACAGGTCTTATAGATATTTTGTTGAGAATGAAGGTGAATGGGGCAGGTTGGTTATTGTTAAATTTATGGAGATTATTGTATTTTATAATTATATAATTTTAGAGTTGAAACATATTAATTGTTATTTTAAAAATTAGAATAATTATGCAATAATTATAAACGTTTAATCAATAAAATACCTTCAACTTTGAATTTCAACTTGGTCATTATATACTACTATTTTGGGTACTCTCTAATGCATAACTACAATACATATGCCTTGAAAGTATATTATCTCTAACTATTGTTGAATCGTATGTCCAAATTGATATTTAATAACTAATCTATTAACTAGACAATTTTTTCATTATTGCAATACTATAAAGAGTGCAAATACTAGCTGTAGACACCTAAAAATGGTCAACGCTTGCGGAGTCATACTTTAACATTTGCGCATTGCCTCATTTTAGGTTTTTGCGTCGCATTAACATTTCTCCTATGATTCGTACTTGGTTTTTATCATTTGCGAACATCGAGTCATTCTTCTACATTCTTCATTTATCTCGCTTTCGAATTTGGTCTTGTCGACAACAATCTCCAATCATGATTTTAATCGATCTTATCTTATTGCATCAATGTGCGTGCTTATTTGTCATCATTTTGGACATCGTCAATCCTAATTAGGGTTTTGTCCTCCTGTCAATCTTGCGATCGATTTGTCATCGATCGTTGTCCTCTTGTCAATCTTGTCCTCTGGCGATCGATTTATCATCAATCCTTATCATTTTCAATCTTGTCGTTTAACGATCGATTTGTCATCGGTCGTTGTCATGTTCGATCTTGTCATTTTGCGATCGATTTGTCATCGATCGTGGTCATTTTCAATCCTGTCGTCTTGCAATCTATTGTCATCTTGTCAATCTTGTCATTTTGCGATTAATTTGCCATCAATCATCGTCGTCCTTCTCAATTGTGTCAATTTGGATCAATTTGTCATTGTTCCTCGTCAATTGGCACATTTATCAATCAAATCATTTATCACATTGGTCATTTATCGATTCAAAATCATGATCGATATCAATTATCTTCAATCAAGACCTAATTGTCATTCTCGCATTGCTAATTCGTCTTTTAGGGTTTTATGATTTAATCATTTAACCTTGTGTGTCATTTTCTTCCTTTAGGATTAATAAATTGTTTATTTATCCTAAGTCTTCTCATTACAATTAAATGTTCATTTAATTGGCTAATTATTCCTCTTTGTGAATTAATTAATAAATGACAAATTATTAATTAATTTACCTAATTTCTAATTTCTATTAATTTACTTATTTCTTAATTCCTCTTTTTCTAATTTTTTAATTTTCTAATTCTTAATTTCAATTTCCTCCTATTTCTCTCCTAAATTCATGGAAATGACATGTCAATTTGTCATAAATTTGTCATAATTGACAATCAATCAATTTTGACATAGAAGTTGTCATAATTTGTCATAAATTATCAATCAACAAATTTTGCATAGAAAGTGCATAATTTGTCATAATTTGTCATAATTGACATAATTGATTTGTAATTTCCATTTGAATTGAATCATGCTAATCTTGTCATCTCTCCAATTCTTCTATAAATTGGATGATCTTCATCAATCAAAGCTAATTGGTAATCAGACTATCGAATTTCTAGTCAATCATATTTCTAGTACTCTTGATCAATAATCTTGTCTACTTGCTTTCAATTATGTGTGTACACTTGTAGGTGAGATCCACAACCAAAACATTTGAAGAGGAAAGAAGAACAATGGAGCCGCATGAAGGAGCATTCAAATCATACCTTTGGTTTGCTTAATTTCTAGTTTTGAATGTTTTTATTTCATGTCTCTATTGAGTGTTGTTTAGGATAGATCATTGCAATGAGTGCTTTCGTGATTGAGCTAATTGATTAATGTTTATAATGCTTGTGATGATTCCCTATTTCCTAACGTACATTAATTGGTGAACCCGGTGTGAAAACTAACCATCTAACCTCTTTATGGTGTTTGTGAGTGCTTTCAAGTTGATTTGCAGGCCAAAAACCCAAAAATAGGGTCGTGCAGGGTTTTCTGGAGACTTCTGCGCCTGTGTGAAGCAACTTGCGCCTATGTGAAGCAACTTGCCCCTATGTTGAAGACATTCTGCGCCTGTGTCTTGCATTCTGCGCCTGTGTCCTGAGTTCTGCGCCTGTGTAAAGTCCAGAACAGAGGTAAAAATGCAGTATTTTACTTGAAATTTGTTTAGTTTTTGCATTCTGTTTTCTGTGTTTTGGATTTTGGTACTAATTATCTGTGCAGAATCTTGGCATACGCATGGCAAAGACAACAAATCAAACTACTAACATGTGTTATGCAGAATCGATAGTCAAAGACAACAAATCAAACTTCTAACTTGGGTTTTACAGGTTGCCTTGGAGAAACAACTAAACTTGGTGTTTGTTATTAATGTTTTAGGCACCTAGTGATTTCTAATAGGTTGGAATGAACATGCTTTTTCTTTGATTGTTGAGTGTGACATTGGAGTAGGAGAGTATGCTCTCATCCTTTTAGGGTGATCAGAAATCCATATCTTCGATACCATGCTTTTGTCTTTGATTGTGTGTCTCTTTTAGAGGGCCTGCCTTCCCGACCACTTTGCTTTTGCAAGCAAGTGATAATCGTGAGAAGGGAATGACCCAAAGTGAGTACGGCTAGAATTCCTTGGCATTCTAACTCACTATAAAAAAATACCCGATGAGCGAAAGCTTTGAAGGAAGTGTTACGTGGGAATTGCAGTTACTTGGGAAGTGATGACCCTTGAACTCTTTCTCATATCAACATCTAAGTAGGACCTCACGGTCTAAATCGTGCTTGCACAACTACATTTGTTTGGTATCTTGATGGGCTTAATGTCTCAATCACGCTTGCGTGACATCAAGGAGTAATGCTTAACAGAAATCCTTACTAAACACCTTGTTTTTAGAGGCCAAAAACCCTTCTAGTTGCTTGATAAGGACAAGTTCGGATACTTGGAAGAGATACTAAGTTCGCCATGGGGAGATTTCCATGGGGACTGATGCTTGGCTGCCCTGAGAAGTGAGTGTCATGGAGGGGAGCCCGTGGGGTCAAGCATCTATGTATTCTCCTTGAATCCCATAATGAGTCTACCTCTCAAGTACCTAATGTCCTTGCCTACCATAAGAAATGTGGAAATGAGCATGATTGTCTTGAGTCTAAGTTGCAATATCTTGTATTCTTTGCTTGTCAAAAGTTGAATTGTATCTCATTTCAAAAGCAAAACAAATTGATCCAACATAAGATTAAACACAAGAGACATTCATCCAACAAAGGTTCAACATGATTCAAAAACTCATCTTCAAACATGGTTGTCAAATATTGTTCAAAATCTTGTCTCAAGAAGCATGTCATTTACATTTAGGTTCATCCTAGGTTGTATTTTGCAAAGTTCATTGTCAAGTACCAAGGTTAGGTTTCACCTAAGTCATACCCTTTTCAATAAAAGTCATCCATTTGCATATGTCCTCTTGCATTAAAGTCATACCATTGTCATACTTTGCATACCCTAGGTCTCTTCATTAAGCTTAGGTCATTATCATATCATATTAGGGTCATTTGCATAGTAATTGTCCCTTTGCATATAGTGCCAAAACTAGGTTTTGTCATACTTGAGTAATCCAAATCTTTGATAAACCCTAAGTCATTGTTAAGAAGTCTAAACCTTATCAAACCTTTTGTCCTTTTGTCATCAATGTCATTTGGTCAAACCTAGCTTAGTATCCAAGCATATAGGGGAGACTTTGTCATTTGTCCTTTTGTCACTTAAGTCCTTTTGTCCTTTGAGGTCTAGATATCATTCCAATTTCCTAAGGGTCCCTCTCTTAGATTTGCATTCAAAAAGTTTGTCAAAATCTTCAAAAAACAACCAAAAACATAGATTGCATTTTCATCTATTCAAGTTTGCATTTAGTTGCATAGCATACATTATCTTTGAAAATTCCAAAAACATTGCATTTGCACAAGTGACATGCTTGTTGAGACAAGATCAAAATCTAAAAAGATGGGCGAACCAATGTATCAACCCATGGACAACATAGCAAATTCGCAGTTTCAAACTAGTCAAACAACACAAATTGAAGGTTCATCAAACACATCTCTACCACCATATGGAACGGTTCAACTTGGACCACCTCCATTATATGAACCAGTGTTTGTACCTATGAAACCAGGACATGGGAGTGTTCCACCAACTCCAAGAGGAAGTGCGCCTTTCAATTGGAATCAACCAAACTTGTAACATGACATTCAAACTCAAACATTATATGAAGAACAAACCCTCTCACAAGGATTTGGTTCAGATCAAGGCATCCAACAAGAAACGAATCCAAATGTCCAACCAGATTCTTCATCCAATTCTGATGCTTCTGATGATGTTGACATGTTCCTTCAAGATCCAAAGATAACAAAAAAGATGGATAAGTTCTTGAACAAGGTCTTTAAGATGTTTCCACAAAAGTATCTTAACATGATGAGTAATGTGACCTCTTCAAGTGACCAAATCAATGTGCAAGAACAACAAGGCGGTGGGTTGTTAAGTTGCTCTCCACATCTAAATGAAGAAAATGCACAACAAGCAACTCAACCTACCTTGATGAGCAAACGTGCTTCAAAGGCATTGACAGTGACTATTCCTCAAAAGTCACCATTTGAGGCAATAAATAATCCACTATTCAACACAACACCTGTAACACAAGATCAAATGACAAACATGCAAGTATTCACAGTTGTCCCTCAACAAGAAGTGGTTCCTTACATGCATAAAGTGGGATCAAAATCTAAGATGCAGGAAAGCTTCACAACTGGAATGCCTAATGTCACCAATGTCCAAAATAATTCCACGATGCAACAAAGTTCTTATGTCCCATTAAGTTCAATATCTTTGCCGAACACTATTGCGACAAATCCTTCGATAATGGCGACACAAAGAGCTACAGATAGTGGTTTGCACCAACAACAATTGAGTAATATACAAAAGGTACAATCGAATGTGCAAACAAGTAATGTGCAACAACAACAATTTTGCATTCGACAACAAATTGCAGCACCTTCGGCACCATTACAAGTTAATGCAAACTTGCAACCATCACAATGGATTGGACAAACAACACAACAAGTTAATGCAAGTGCTATACCCCATCCTAAGGAGAAGCAACAAAAACCATCTAAACAAAGTTTTTTACAAATGATGGGATATACACCACGACAACAATTGGCACAAAGTCAACAAATTCCGATCCGTCAGCCTCAACACCAACATGTGCCACAATATGTGCCAAGGCAAACAAGCTATCCTACTTCACAACCGCAATTGGCGCCTGTGCAATATCAACAACCTACTCAATTGCAATATCAACCTAGGCTCTAAGAAGCACAACAACAAAGTCGATATCAAGGCATAGCACAACCGCAACAACAAGCGATGTACCAAGAACTTTATATGCCGGAGACACCAAAAATGGCCATTTCAGAGTATCAACAACCGATCGGAAATGCGATGTATCGACAAAGAATACCAACCGGGATTAATGATGGACCTCCGTAATCTGATACAATTGCGCAACAACTTGAGAAGTTGCAACGAAAAGTTGACGCATTAGAAACTAAAGGAACAAAGAAGTTGTATACAGATCAAGATTTATGTCCTAATCCTTTTGACAAGAGTGTATACATGCCTCCATTCCCTAAGCATTTTGAGGCACCTAATTTTGAGAAATATAAAGGGAATGGTAATCCAAAAGATCACATTCGCGCATTTTTCGCGGCATGTACTGAAGTAAGTTATGAGGACACCTATTTAATGCGCTTATTTGCACGAAGTCTCACAGGACAAGCTATGGATTGGTATTCACATCTACCAGAAAATATAAAGACTTGGTCTGAATTGGCTCAAAAGTTTTTATCTCATTTTGCGTTCAACATCGACAGTGACGTGACCATGTCAGATTTATGCAACACCAAGCAAAAGCAAGGTGAATCATTAGTGACTTTCTTGCAACGATGGCGAAGCTTGTATAGTCGTTCTTCCCTTGATATACCCGAAGAACAACAAGTGAATCTATTTATCCAGAATTTGGTCCTAGAAATGATGTATGAGCTAAAATTGAAAAGTCCCAGTACTATAGAGAAACTCATTAAGAAAGGAATGAGCATTGAAATGGCTCTTGTAGCTAAAGGAATTATCAAGCTCAATAAAGACAATGATAACACCAATTATTCAGGGGATAGAAACAGATTTTGGTATAAGAACAAGAATGTCACTAATGATGGAGTTGTTGATGCAAGAGTGGTAAATGCAAATCAACCCCCATTCACGATCAAGAAATTGAGTGTTCCTAATATGTCAACTATGGAAAAAAATCAAGCACCAATGAGCAATGTTACTCAATAGCCGCAATACCAACAACATGCTCAACAACAACATACTCAACAATATAATCAACAACAAGGCCAACAACAAAACCAGCAGTGCAAACCCTTTCGATCGCGTGATGGGCCTCCTCGACAATTTACGCCATTAGGAGAGCCTATTGAATCAATAATGAGACAATTGATACAAGAAAAATTTATTAAGCTACCAGATATCAAGGCAGAACCAGCGGTAAAACCGCATTGGTGGAATGATAATGCGTATTGTGAATATCATCGGTCCAAAGGACACAAAACTGCATCATGTTTTCAATTGAAACACATGATTCAAGATTTATTAGAGCAAGGAGTAATTGAGGTAGATCCACCCCATCCGACCTCTAACACTAATCATACTATTTTCAAAACTCCTTTGCTTGATCATGACAAGGGTAAAGCGTCTTCTTCCAACTCTGCCCAAACAGCAAATTATGCAAGTTCTGGTTATAATAATGTCATTAATTGTTTTCGCGCATCAACTGAGTATGTTTCTACCATAAGAATAAAGGGACAAGATCCTTCTTGCGCAGTCACCACTCGTCGATCCAAGATAGTCCTGAAAGGAGCTCCTGCAGCTCCTCCCAAACCAACTCCTGCAAGCCAGTATAATCTTCTGGATCATCTAGGAAAGACACGTGCCCAAATATCAATCCTTGAGCTATTAAAAATGTCCCCCATGCATCGTGCAGTCCTGGATAAAGCTTTAATTGAGTCCACTGTCCCGACAGATATTGATGTTGACCAGTTTCAAGCCCGGATTGGACATTTAGCTGGTTCCCAAAATTTTGCATTTTCTGACAATGATATCTCACCTGATAAGTTCCCTCACAATGATCCTTTACACCTTGAAGTCTTTGTTCATAACTGCAAAATCCGACGAGTCTTGATAGATGGCGGAGCCGGTCTTAATATTTGTACCTTGAGAGTGGTCATTGGCCTTGGATATACAGAAAATGACATTGATGCTTCAAAAAGAATAACAATTAAAGCCTATGATGATGCTGAGCGCCCATCCAAAGGGATAATTACATTGCCTATCAGAGTCGGTCCAGTGACAGAAAACACTTTCCTACAAGTCCTAGACCTTGATCTCCCTTATAATATGATCCTTGGCCGTCCATGGATCCATGCAATGAAAGTAGTTCCATCCACCTATCATCAATGTTTAAAATATCCTTACAATGGAATTGAGATAACAATTCCGGGAGATCCTAATCCATTCCAATTTTGTGCTACGCTAAAGGATACCCCTCAGCAGCAAGTCCCAGTCAATAGAGAGGCCAAATTACATAGCTATGTGGATCCTAATCAATTGTTAGATGTTGTCAAAGGAAAATTGAAGATACAAGACCAAGGATGTGGAGAATATTCAATGGATCAAACATTCCTCATCGGGAATTTGCCAATATCTCCAAAATCATATGGCAAACCGCACTTATTGCAAAAGGAACCTAAGGTCATTATTCAATATCAGCCTCCTACTACATTTACAAGATGGGGAGAACTTGACAAAGAAACTGTAGATGATGATGTCATAGATTGGCTTTATAAAGATCCAATTGAGACCCCACCTGTCAGATTGCTAGTGGAATGATATGGCAAAGGATTTACTATGTTGCAAAAGAAAGGATATGATGGTTGCAGTGGCTTAGGCCTGAACAACAATGGAAGGCTAGAACCTGTCATACCCAAGAGGCGACCTCCAACTTTAGGTTAGGTTTTGTACCGTTGTGAATTGGATCCACATCTACCAAAGTGCCCATGTGTCGAAAAGGGCGTGATTCTAATGATGACATAACACCTGAGGATACCCAGCCCGAAATTGATTCCAATGAATGGGAGTGGAGTTCTTTTTCTTCTAGCTCTTATGCCCTCGATAATATTTTCATTGACCCTGATAATTTGCCTATGGAAGACAAACACGAAATAACTCTGCTTCCTAAAACCTGTCCCCATGCTTGGATAGAGTCATTCTGGGATCCAAGCTCCGAATCTGATACAAGCAGTTCGGATAGTGACACCACAGATGTTCATATCTTTACCATATCAGCCCTCTCTCTCCTTACAACTGATGATGACATGCCCCTCATCTACCCCCAGCTTATCCAACTTGACCAACAAGAACCGCTCACATTGGACTGTTTTCAAAATGACAAAGCAATTGCAGAATTCCTTGGACTACGGGAAGGCATACCACAAGGTGATCATAAGGAAGGATTTGCTATTGACCTAGATTCCACAACATATTTTGGGGAGTCAACTCCCTCTTCCAGTCATCAAAATGAAAAAAGAAAAGAAGTAGTAAAAAATCAAAAGAATAGATCTTTGAGTGAAAACCATAAGGCACTCTCTAATCATACAAAAGTCAAAATAAAAGACGTACCTGCGGGTGAAAACCTCTCTGAGGTGCCCAAAGGTGGAAGAGTGGACATACCCCTATCAAGTCAGGACAAATCAACATTGCTTGTGGAAATGACCGAGGAAATCAATTTGGGTACACCTGACAACCCTAAGGTCATTCATTTTGCCGCTTCTCTCTCACAACAGGAAAAAATAGATTTTGTCAATTTCTTTCTTGAGAAGAAGATCAGCTTTGCATGGTCCTATGCAGATATGCTTGGCCTCGATCCAGAATTGGTTCTTCATCATTTGCCACTAAAAGCTGATGCCAAGCCTGTCAAACAGAAACTTCGAAAGATGCATCCTCAGGTGGCTCTTTTGGTCAAAGTGGAACTAAAAAAATTACTAGATGTGGGCTTCATCAGACCCATTGATTATGCAGACTGGATTTCAAATTTAGTACCAGTTAGCAAAGTAACTGGGGGCATCATAATCTGCACAGATTTTAGGGATCTCAATAAAGCATGCCCTAAAGATGATTTTCCATTGCCAAACATAGACATCATAGTGGACATGACGGCTGGATATGAGATGCTTTCATTGATGGATGGTTTCTCTGGCTATAACCAAATTCGCATTGCTCCTGAAGATCAGCATAAGATAGCATTCACCTGTGCTTGGGGTACCTACTATTGGAATGTGATGCCCTTCGGTCTTAAAAATGCAGGCGCAACATATCAAAGAGCAATGATGACAATTTTTCATGATTTCATGCACACTTTGATGAAGGACTATGTTGATGACTTGTTATGCAAATCTGTCACTAGAGATAGTCATCTAGCCATCCTGGGCCCAATCTTTGACCGAATGGAGACCTACAAACTCAGGCTCAATCCAAAGAAGTGTGTCTTTGGTGTCACAGCTGGCAAATTATTAGGATACATTGTTTCTCACCGAGGCATTGAGGTCGACCCTGCCAAAGTCAAAGCAATAATGGATATGCCTCCACCTTCAAACCTTCGACAATTAAGAAGTCTGCAAGGAAAGCTCCAGTCAATCCGCTGCTTCATAGCTCAGTTGGCTGACAAATGTCATCCATTCCAGCATCTATTGCATAAAGGTGTCGCTTTCAAATGGACTGAGCAATGTCAATCAACCTTTCAAGCTCTTAAAGAATATTTGCTATCGCCACCTATTCTAATGCCTCTGATAGACGGAAAGCCATTTTTATTGTATATTTCTGCAACTAAAATGGCATTAGGAGTTCTCTTGGCCCAACAAGATGAGAACGGCAAAGAGCGAGCCATTTACTATATCAGCCAGACACTGGTAGGCTAAGAGCTAAATTATTCAACTATTGAAAGGGCATGCTTAGCAGTGGTATTTGCAACGCAGAAACTCTGACATTATATGCTAAGCCACGAAACATTGTTGGTTGCAAAAATTGATCCCTTAAAATATTTGCTTAGCCGAGCAGCTTT
Organism: Cryptomeria japonica; assembly: GCF_030272615.1. Taxonomy (NCBI): domain Eukaryota; kingdom Viridiplantae; phylum Streptophyta; class Pinopsida; order Cupressales; family Cupressaceae; genus Cryptomeria; species Cryptomeria japonica. The sequence goes on along the minus strand of NC_081407.1, from coordinate 991,642,907 downwards.
GACAGGTCGCCTAGCAAAATGGGTCATGATTCTCAGTGAATTTGACATTGAGTATATGGAGCGAAAGGCCATAAAAGGACAAGTCATAGCAGATCAACTTGCAGAGGCTCCTATTTCTGATGATCATCCCATGTTGATTGAGTTTCCAGATGAATCAGTCTTTGCTCTCACATCCTCTAATGAATGGAAGTTATACTTTGATGGGTCCCATACTAAGTTTGGATCCGGAGCCGGCATCTTGTTTGTCACCCCTCAAGGTGATGCTATTCCAAAGTCCTACAGAATAACTTTCCACTGCACCAATAACATTGCAGAGTATGAAGCACTGGTTACAGGACTCCGGGTAGCAGTCCACTGGAACATCAAGCATTTGCAAGTCTATGGAGATTCTCAATTAGTCATCCGACAAGTGAATGATGACTACGAAACAAAAGATGAAAAGCTTATTCCCTATAAGCATATGGTAGATTTCTTCAAGACCAAATTCACGGCTATCCATTTTAGTCAAGTTCCGAGAATGCAAAACAAGTCAGCAGATGCGATGGCTACGATTGCCTCCATGTTAAATATGCCAAACAATATGGACAAATGTGAATTTTTAGTTGAACAATTGCTGGTTCCTTCTTTTGACATTCCGACAGCGGATGTGATGTGCGTTCTTGTTGGTCCCAACTCCCCATGGTACAATGACGTCTATCAATATTTGAAACCCCAAACCTTACCACCCAACCTTTCCGCTAACCAATGCCGAGCCTTTATCCGACAGACAGCCAAATATGTCATCATCGCCGACACCCTTTACCACTGTTCCTTTGACCATACCCTCCTCAGGTGTTTGGATTCTGACGAAGCACAAACAGCTTTACACAAGGTTCACGATGGTATATGTGGGGGCCATTTCAATGGTCTAAGCTTAGCTAAAAAGTTGATTCGTGCTGGGTACTATTGGCCCACTCTGGAAAAAGATGTTCATGATTTTGTTAAGAAGTGCTACAAATGCCAGATTCATGGAAACTACATTCATGCACTAGCCCAAGAGCTTCATTCTATCATATCTTCGTGGCCTTTTTCTCAATGGGGATTGGATCTTATTGGCAAGATTCACCCAACATTTGCAAATGGACACAAGTTCATCATTACAGCTACAGAGTATTTTACAAAATGGATCGAGGCTATCCCCATGACCTATATCACAGGTGTCCAAATTTCAAAATTCTTGCTGAATTATATCATATGCCGGTATGGGGTTCCCCTTGCCATAGTCACAGATAATGGTCATCCTTTCAAGAATAAAGATGTTAAAGAACTCTGTGAAAAGTTTCATATCCAACACCGTTTCTCCAGTCCATACTATCCATAGGGGAATGGTCAAGCCGAAGCATCAAATAAAACCATTATCAAGATCTTGAAGAAGGTTGTCAATGACGCTGGTCGAGATTGGCATGTACAGTTGAATCCAGCACTATGGGCCTACCGCACTTCTATCCGCACACCTACTGGCGCAACACCTTATTCCTTGGTGTATGGTGCAGAAGCTATTTTACCCTTGGAAGTGGAGATTCCTTCCTTGCGTGTTTCCTTGCAACATCTGATTGATGACGAGACACACAGAGTCTCTCGGCTGCATCAGCTTGAGATGTTAGATGAGAAACGTCAGACAGCTCTGACACATTTGCAAGCATATCAAAACCGTCTCCGTCGCTCTTATAATAAGAAGGTCAAAGGGCGACACTTCAAAGTGGGAGACCTAGTTTTACAGGCAAACCCTAAGAATGCACAGTCTATTGACATCATCAAAGGTAAATTTGAACCTAATTGGGTTGATCCTTTCATAGTAACTGCAACATATGGCTCGGGGGCATATCAGCTTGCTACCCCAGAAGGTGAACCTCTGTCCGATCCTATAAACAACATGCATCTTCGCAAGTACTGGGCATAATTTTCTATCAGTACTTCTTCAGATATGATCCTGAAAAAATACAAAAAAAAAAAAAGTGAAAAAACACAAAAAATACAAAAAAATGAAAAAACAGAAAAAAAAGAAAAAGAGCAAAAAGAGCAAAGAAAAATGATTCTCCCTCTAGTGAAAACCTGGCAAACAGGCGCTTGGGGCAAGTACCTTGTTGAAAACCTGGCAAACAGGCGCCATGTGTAACATGAGATTGTTGCTCCGTCATCTATCATGACCTCTAAGCTATGCTTTTTCTCCTCACGTCTATCTTTGTCTTGACCCAATGTTCTCTTCCAGGCCTGTTATTGGTCAACATCATTGTCTTGCATATTCCGGTTGCTTGTACATATGTTTTGGTCCTGGTCTATGCATGTCCTTCAGATGCGCATTGGGTGTGTTTCCCTTGTCATGATTGATCACTGGAACTTTTGCATTTAAAAATGTCCTGAAAAAAAATCCATAAAAAATTGAAAAATGTCCTGAAAAAATCATAAAAAATTGAAAAATGTCCTGAAAAAAAAAAAATCTCATAAAAATTGAATATGATCCTGAAATACTCCAAAAAAAAAAAAAAAAAAAGTCCTGAAATAATCCAAAAAAATCAAATAATGTCCTGAAAAAATATCTAAAAAATTGAAAAACTGTCCTGAAGAAATTCTTAAAAAGTCATATAAAGTCCTGAAAAAACGAACAACAAATTTTTCAAAACATTAAAATCCAAAAACACGCATTTTGCAATAAATAACCCCTTTTGTGCATAAGACAACTCACTGAGTATACATCCAACAACTCGCAATCCAACGCTGTGCTTTAATGAAATCACGCTTAAACAGATGAACTTTTTACTCAAACCCGACATTCAAACTGATCAACATTGTCATATCAATCACCCTCAAAATCATTCGTGGCACACTATCATGGGTCTTATATAGGGTGTGGTATACTCGAAACCAGACTGTGTCCTGTCTTAGACGGGGAACCACATGTCCTGAAACCAGATAGCATGATCGTCCTATCAGCACGTTCAACTTTTGACAATGAAGATTAAGGTGTTTGTTTGATTTGTTGGAATTTGTGCATCTTATCTTTCTATTTATTTCTCTTCGATCATGTTCCTATGTTTCTCGATGATGTCACTGAGTGATTTAGAGTGACCGGGATGGATCATGGTCCTTTTCTTTTTGGTTGTGATTGTTGTTTGTCTGTGATGTGTCTGTCTTTTGCAAAAAAGGGTTGCATTTCATCTCTGGCCCTCAATGCCATGATGCTACGCATCCATTTTGCTACATTAAAATAAAGGTTCTCACCTACAAAGTGCATTACTGAAAGCAAGTTTTTCTTCATCTCTAACTGTCCTCTGTCTCATTTTCTTCTTACTAACATTTCTTCCGTCAGTTCGGATAGTCAGTTCGGTCTAGTGCTCCGATTTCCAACCATACATGTTGCATCCTGCATCCATTTGGTTAGTACATTTGCATTATCTCAAACATCACATCACGCATTTTATCCATTTCATATTATCAATGCATCAAAAACACATAAACAAAAATATATCCATACATATTCCACAATGGTAAATAAACAATGCATAAGTCATCCATACATAGAAAGTAACATTAGTCATAACACATTTGCATCCCATCATATCGATGCATATCATATCATATCTCACAATAATATTGGAGTACAAAAATTGGGCTGTCTGTCCTAAGTATGGCCCGCAAGCTGACTACAACATGTCAAACTACATAATGTCTACTGTCTGTCTAAGGAGCACATGCCTCTATCACTGGGTGCTCCCTCAGTCCTCCTCATCCTTGCAAGGTCTTGTGGATGAAGTCCCTCCTGGTCCTGGCTGTGGTGGTCTCATAGGTCCACTCACCCCCATGCTGCTCAATGACCTCCGAGAGCGTGCCCTACTCTCTGTCCTTGATTGTGCCCGATATGAAGGTGCTCTCTGCTCTGGTGGAACTGCACTCTCATATAGTTTCCTCCAATGGCGTATCTCCTCTCCGGTCTCTACTAGCATTTTTGCCATCTCCCGTGCACTGGCATCCTGAATCGACCCAATATACTTAGTGACTCTCTGTTCCTCTCGCTACGCCTGAGCAATTGCTGTATCTCGAGCCGCTATGAGTCTAGCTATCTCCGCTCTGAACTGATCCTGCTATCTCTCTAATGTCGCAATGTGATCCTGCTGACTCGCTATGGTAGCCCTGCACATCTCCATCTCCTCTGTCCTAGCTGTCTCTGGCTCTATGGGTATATCCTGCAATGCCTCATGCTCGCCTGAATCTGGCTCATCCTCGTCATCCCCATCCTCATCTCCGTCCTCATCCCCGCCCTCATCCTCATCACCGTCCTCCCCCTCCTTTTCCTCCTCCTCCTCTCCTGTGGGTGGGAAGTCCTCCTGTCGCCTCGGTACTGGAATATCCGGATCTGTCAATGGCACTAGCCGCCATCGTGCAAACCATCTATCATACTCATCTGTCATCCCAGCATCCATCACATCTGATCTCCAATCCCACTGTCTCTACTGTAGCTGTGAGAAGTTCGCATATGCTGTGTGTGGCTGAATCATACTCCCCCACTGACTAGTCTCTCTGTGAGATCGGGCAAAGTGTGCAGTCCTCCTAGGTACATCCTGCCTCTCTCCAAACTGTCGTCTGACTCTCTCTGGCAGGTACAAATCAATCACTCTCTGGTGATTCACTGGCCGCCCAATCAGGTACCTCTCCTGTCTACAATATGGTAGCTCATCACTATCATCTGACCATCCCGGGCAATCACGATATGGCCTCCATATGAACTCTCTCAGTCGGTCTAGCTCATGTCGCCAGTATAGTATGTATCCAAAAGGACCCTGTCTCAGTGCTCCCCCATAGCAGTACACATATGGTCGGTGTGGTACTACCTGTCTATCTGTAATCGGTCGACATATGGCTATGTGCTCAAATGCCCATACCTATAGCAATGTGACTCCACAGCTCAATGTTTGAACTCCCTGATATGCTATTTGATGCAACTAAAAATACAACATAGCCAGTACACATGGTCCCCATGCATACACTGTCCCCTCTGTCGCCATCCGCTCCAGCACTCTTCCCCATCCAATAGGGAATCCATGTCCTCGTCTGTCTCCTGCCAGTAGACATGCTATCACCACTGCTATCACCACATACCGTCGATCATACTCTGATGCCATAGTCTCCCAACCAATCTCCCTCTCGATGATATCCAGATCATCTACATCGCACTCAAACAATCTGCACAATGCATCTCTCCCTATCACTGGGTCATACTCTATCATCTCTCCATGAATCAGAATGCGGAGGATACGCCATACATCCTCCAGTGTCACAGTCGCCTCTCCAGTTGCCAGATGGAAAGAGGAAGTCTCTGAATGCCATCGTTCTGCCAATGCGGTAAGCAGTCCTATGTTTGCCCTAATCTTAGGCATGAATGTGACATAGTATATCCCAAGTCCTGCTAAGGTATCTCTCTCTGTGCTCCTGATTCTATGTCGTAGCATGAAGCAGTCAGGTCGGTTCTCTCGTGTGATCAACGGATACTGTCAAATTTGCATCACAAATTGGGGCACATTTTGTCAGTTTTAGGGTTTGCTTCTACGGGTTGCATTTCCTCATTTTCATGTCTAATCAGGGGTTTTTTCATCTACTCTGACCTATCCTACCCTTGTCCCCTTTTTTCGGATCCTTTGCATGTCATTTTGACCAAAATTAGGGTTTGCATTGCACAATTGCGCTTGTGTAAGGTAACCTGCGCCTGTGTCTCCCTACACAAGCATAGAAGACGCCACACAAGCGCAGGATTCGCCCTACACAAGCGCAGGAGTCCTTTTCTGCATCCCCTATGGGCCCCGCAATGTCCCGCATGCAATCAGAATTCATGAAATTGAAAACATGGGTTTTTGAGATCCATACCACTACTCCCACGTTGTCTGGTCGTCTGTAAGTGAATACACGTTCCCCGAGGTGATCCGCCATTGGAATGTTCGCCATCTCTCTGCAAGTGTCCTTGTCCAGAGCAACAAATCCTCCTCTTTGTCTAGTGCAAATGAGCAATTTTCCCTCTTTTGGTCCCATTTATAGATCTTTGTCAGTGCATAGATGGACGTGCACCCTCTCCATCTTATGTTGGTCACGGTCTTTTGCACCATCAATTGCTTGTCCTTCATGCATCCGGTATCCGATTGTCAGTCCGTTCGATCCTATCATTTTTATCGATCAATTGGCCTCTTTTCTGCATGTTTCCGGCCAATTCCTCGAGGGGGCATGCATATGTCATTGTCATTGTCTGGGGCATTTTCATTATTGTTCCTTGAAACAACGCTTAAAATCACATTGTCTCAAAGAGGGGCAAAATGTAGACACCTAAAAATGGTCAACGCTTGCGGAGTCATACTTTAACATTTGCGCATTGCCTCATTTTAGGTTTTTGCGTCACATTAACATTTCTCCTATGATTCGTACTTGGTTTTTATCATTTGCGAACATCGAGTCATTCTTCTACATTCTTCATTTATCTCGCTTTCGAATTTGGTCTTGTTGACAACAATCTCCAATCATGATTTTAATCGATCTTATCTTATTGCATCAATGTGCGTGCTTATTTGTCATCATTTTGGACATCGTCAATCCTAATTAGGGTTTTGTCCTCCTGTCAATCTTGCGATCGATTTGTCATCGATCGTTGTCCTCTTGTCAATCTTGTCCTCTGGCGATCGATTTATCATCAATCCTTATCATTTTCAATCTTGTCATTTAACGATCGATTTGTCATCGGTTGTTGTCATGTTCGATCTTGTCATTTTGCGATCGATTTGTCATCGATCGTGGTCATTTTCAATCCTGTCGTCTTGCAATCTATTGTCATCTTGTCAATCTTGTCATTTTGCGATTAATTTGCCATCAATCATCGTTGTCCTTCTCAATTGTGTCAATTTGGATCAATTTGTCATTGTTCCTCGTCAATTGGCACATTTATCAATCAAATCATTTATCACATTGGTCATTTATCGATTCAAAATCATGATCGATATCAATTATCTTCAATCAAGACCTAATTGTCATTCTCGCATTGCTAATTCATCTTTTAGGGTTTTATGATTTAATCATTTAACCTTGTGTGTCATTTTCTTCCTTTAGGATTAATAAATTGTTTATTTATCCTAAGTCTTCTCATTACAATTAAATGTTCATTTAATTGGCTAATTATTCCTCTTTGTGAATTAATTAATAAATGACAAATTATTAATTAATTTACCTAATTTCTAATTTCTATTAATTTACTTATTTCTTAATTCCTCTTTTTCTAATTTTCTAATTTTCTAATTCTTAATTTCAATTTCCTCCTATTTCTCTCCTAAATTCATGGAAATGACATGTCAATTTGTCATAAATTTGTCATAATTGACAATCAATCAATTTTGACATAGAAGTTGTCATAATTTGTCATAAATTATCAATCAACAAATTTTGCATAGAAAGTGCATAATTTGTCATAATTTGTCATAATTGACACAATTGATTTGCAATTTCCATTTGAATTGAATCATGCTAATCTTGTCATCTCTCCAATTCTTCTATAAATTGGATGATCTTCATCAATCAAAGCTAATTGGTAATCAGACTATCGAATTTCTAGTCAATCATATTTCTAGTACTCTTGATCAATAATCTTGTCTACTTGCTTTCAATTATGTGTGTACACTTGTAGGTGAGATCCACAACCAAACCATTTGAAGAGGAAAGAAGAACAATGGAGCCGCGTGAAGGAGCATTCAAATCATACCTTTGGTTTGCTTAATTTCTAGTTTTGAATGTTTTTATTTCATGTCTCTATTGAGTGTTGTTTAGGATAGATCATTGCAATGAGTGCTTTCGTGATTGAGCTAATTGATTAATGTTTATAATGCTTGTGATGATTCCCTATTTCCTAACGTACACTAGCCACTATGTGGCACTTGTTTATATATAGTTCATAACTAATTCTCAATTTTATAAACAAAATTATATAGTTTATAACAAATTTTTTAGTATTTTTCGCCTCAAAAGTTGTAAGCCAATTAGATTGAAGTAAACTATTTTTTCAATAATTGTTTGTTAAAAAAATTGCATCTAAACTTTGGTAAAGTAAAAAAAAATGAAAAAGAATCTTGATATCCGATTGGTTGAATATATGGTTTTTAATTTAAGGAGTTAAAAACAACGAGTTAAAAATGTATTTGATTTAATTTTAATTAAAAAAAATTAGTACAAATAATCAAATAAAAATATTTTTATAAGATTAAACATTTTTTAAGAAATATTTTGATAAATAAATTTATATTTTAAATAAAACATTTGATACCACAAACCAAGTTTCATATGTACTCTACCTATTTTTTTTTGTAGTCCCTAAATGCCCAAACCAAATTTACTACCAGAAGACATAAATTGGTCTTATTGGGGGTCTCGTAGACTTTATTCCAATCACTTTTCTATTTTAACAACTTGTCAATGGAATGATGGTGTTACACGTGTTAATATCTCATCCATTTGCCGCAAACTAGTGAAATTGATAAGCGTTTGGATGTCCATCAAATTTACCCATATCTAAAATTGCAAAAAAATTGAAAATATTTGTTTGAATATTCCATTTTTTGTGGCTTTTTACATTCATTTTCACCACACGTTCGAGAATGTTGGTACACAAGTCATTTTCAGTGCAAGCAAGGAGCACACAAAGCAGGACTTATTTTGGAATATAAAACAAAGAGTGGAAAAGTTCGATAATTTTTTTTTTATGAATAGGATTTTCCATTAAAATAAGTATAAAAGAGTACACTATTCACCAAAAAAAAAGTGGGAGGAAAGAGTCACTCCTCGAGACTCACACAAGAAGAGCCTAGAATCAAGTTGAAGAATCCTCAAAAAGCATCTAAACAGACTGGATAAAGCAAGGACCAAATCCTAATGCTTTCAGCATCACAAAAATAAACGGCCATTCAATGCGGTCATAAGCTTTGGCAAAATCAATTTTAAGGAAGAGGGCTTTCTGTGAAGAACATCAAGCCCACTCCATACCTTCCCAAACCGCAATAATGTTATCCAAGATAAACCTGGATTTGATAAAGCCAGATTGTTAAGGTCAAACAATCTGAGGAAGGAGATGTTTGACTTTAAGGGCCAAAGCCTTGGCAATGATCTTGTAAGAAACATTCAACAGAGTGATGGTCCGCTAATTACAAATATCCTCAGGGTCACCAGCTTTAGGGATGAATTTGATATTCCCCTTGCTAATAAGTTGTCCCAATAATTGTGAGTGAAAAGCCTCCAAATAAACCTTGTGCAGGTTAGAACCAACACAAGGCCATAAGGCTTTATAAAATTCACAAGGGAAGCCATCACAACTAGGAGCTTTATCATCTACCATTATGAGTGTGTGTGAATATTGAAGATCATTGTGAAGAGCAGTTCCTTGTGCGAATATGCAGTTATTATTTGAAGGTTGAAGGAAAGGTTATGAAGGTGTTTGGCACTCATGGTCAGAGCTTAAACCGGTACTGAATCCAGCATTGCAGATGCTATATTGAAGCAGTACATTGTTATTGTATTTAACCATCCAATTGTAGTCAGTGTGACTCCTATTTTGTGATTGAGCAGTGAGCTCTCGGCGGTTGACCTTTCTGCATGTGCAGACCCCATTATTATATTCACTTACTATCTGCAGTAGTATCATCTGATTGCGGGTAAGGTTTCCCACCATGTTTTTTCCCCTTATAGGGTTTCCATGTCAAAATCTCTATGTCATGTGTTGTTGATGTTGTTTCTCTTTCTGTTTCATGCATTAAGTTATACCAGTACTGCTATTACGGTTAATCTGTTTTACCAACATTTAGTTTGTTTTACCGACACTAAGTTTTAAGTTGGATTAATTGGTTTTGGGTTGTAATTTATTAACAACTGATTCACCCCCCTCCCCTCTCAGTTGTCCTTCCCGGTTCCTAACACCTTGAGCCAGTGCAACCTAGCCTTAATCTAAGCCTCTCTAGCAACATGATTATTTGTTATCTATTTTTGATGTCAAAGTTGGGCAACCCAAACTTGTAACTTAGGATTGAAAGGGTTAGCCATTAAAGCTTCAATAGCATATTTCAAATCTTTGGTGGTAGCATCATATGACCGCCTATGATAGATAGCCAGTTGTCTACCATAAATTTGAAGAAAGCGGGTTGTGTGTTGGATAGAATCATTCCACCACATAATCCAACCATCAAGATGAGTGGGACAAATTTCAAGAGTCCAAACCCGTTGGATGTGGGCCCTTGTGGGCGGATGACTAAGCAAAGAAATATTGAGAAAAAATTTTGTTTTAGAAGGATGCATACGACCTGACTGCCATTCAATACTAAACTTGATGGGAAATTGATCTGACAAGTTGACCTCAGCAAGGGGTAAAACCAGAAGGGCTTGATTTTCCCCAAAAGAAAAAAGGATTGGGTTGAGATCATAGAACGATCAAGGCATTTAAAAACCATGTAAGAGTCACCCCTGTAATTACTCCAAGTATGCCAATTACCCTGAGAAGGGCAGCGGTTGGTGTTGGGATCGAAAAGACCCAATTTATTGCGCATATGAAACCACACCTCCCACTCACCAATTGTCCAATGAAAAGGCAGAATACCATATTTATCGAAGGCCACTTCAACCATATTAAAATATTTGCACATAACCCAAGTGACAGGTGGCAAAGAGTCAACAATCCACCACCACAAGCAAGATCACTCCACAGTATCATTAGGAGCATAAACATCAATGATCTCAAAAGAATGATTATCGATTGGCAGTAGGATCCACACTAGCCGCTGAGTGGGATCCGACCCATGATCAACTATAGAAGAATGCCAACATGGCGAGAGAAGGGTGACAACACCTCCTCGACTACCTTCATGTTCTAAAGCAAAAACCAGGCCATTTGGTCAAATCACACGACATGCAACAAGTAGCATGAAGGATGCAATTTTCACTTCTTGAAGGCAAAAAACATCAATAACAGGATACTTCTATCTAATATTCCACACGGAATATTTCCTGGCGCGCTCAGTGAGACCTTAGATATCCCATAATAAGAAATTCATCATTAAAAATCTTGCATATTGTCCTCGTCCTCAAGAGAGGAGTATCTATTTTGTAAAAAAAATGTAGCAAGTCGAAAGCCAAGGTAAGAATCCCCTAAAAGAACCCTACGTTTGTCACGAGCTTCACCATCACTCACATCCCACCTAGAAGGGCTGCATGAACGATGCAATGAAACTGGTCGAGTAGCTATAACTGAAGTCTCTTGAGGGGTACACACCCAAGCAGAGCGAGAGATCCCCTCAGCGAAACCCTTCCCCTTATCAACAGGGTTTGAAACATTTGGTTGCATATTAGTTTGTGACTGAATAGAAGCCGATTTGGTTGAAACAACAAGATGTGATGAGGGTTGTGAAGCAGCAGAAGCATTTGGTTTGGGCTTAGTTTTTCAGCGCACAGTGGTCCATCCTTTGTCTGACCTAGACTCCGAGGGATGAAAAGGCGTGGCTTCTGTGGGTGGAGACTTAGTACGTGGTGCGACAAGAGGGCAATCCTTAATCTTATGATTAGAGGATTGGCATCGATAACAAGTTGATGCTCTGCAAAAAGAACAAGGTTAGGATAAACAAACACCTCAACAAGAAACAACAAGAAGTTGATTATTAGATGTTAGAAAACCATAAATTAAAAACTATCCTAAGCAAGCATATCAAGAAAGACACTACTAAGCAAAAAGAAAGCTTAAGGAATCTACAAAAAGCAATTAAGCTCCTCCAAATGCTCTCTACCATGCTGGTAGTTTCTCCTTCTTTATTCCTCTCCTCTCCAAGTTCCAAAATAGTGTAGCTCTCAGCAGCTTTTTGCACTATGGATGCTTATGGAGATTCAAGATTAAAGTATTTGCTCTAAATATGAATGAAAAACTAATACTAGATGCTATAGATACTAAGATGATTTGTTTTAAACCAAAATGACAATTATATGAGTTTATTATGCTAAAATGCTCTCTAAAATTCACTATAGATTAAATGCATGCAAGTTTTTAGGATCTAGATTATGAAGAAATGGGCTCTATTTATAGGTAAAATGGAGCAATGGATGGTTGAGATTGAGTAACCTCAACAAGGGTCAGGATTGAATGATTTGAGATCCATGTAAGGGCTTTCAACCCAATCCTAGGATGACAAGTGTCAATGTGAGATAGGTTGAGAGGAGAGGGAATAAGCATTAAATGCTTGACATGACCTGAGAGTTAACTTGGGAGTTAAGGTCAAGGTTGGGTTGAATGAATAAATTCTTTACTCAAAGAATAAAGCTTTTATCCAATGGATAAACTCTTGTGCAAAGGCAAAAGGGACAACTATGGTCAAAGCAATAAATGCTTGAGGAGACACATGAGTGCAAGTTGAAATAACCATAAATGGTTATGTAAGAGCCATTAATGGTCATGTAAGAGCCATTAGTGGTTTTGGAAGACTTTAGAGGTTAAATTTTTGAACACACAAAGCATTAAATGCTTTTCAAAGACTTTGAAGTCTTTGAGAAGTGACTCCAAGTTGCTTAGGAATGTGACAATAATTAGGGGATGGATTAGGTTAATTAGGAAGGGGTTAGAAGAATCTAGAAGGGGATTAGATTTGCAAGTGGGTTTCGTGGGTGAGGGAAAATAGGATTTTATTAAAACAAATTAATTTATTTCAATAAATGTGTGCAAGTTGCATTTGTAGGAAAATGCAAGTGGGGGGGAATAAATGATTTAAATAAATGTTTTATTTAATTTATTTAAAAGAGGAATAGGGGATTAAATGAAATAAATATGATTTATTCATTTAATTGATTTAAAATAAATTGAATAATTTATTTAATTAATAGGAGAATGTTTGAAGATGAATTAATTAAATATTAATTTAATTAACTGATGGCTAGTGGTTTTTTAATCAAGTAAATAGGAAATATTCATTTAATTAAATTGGACAAATTTATGTGACTACATTTGCCTCTCTTTGAGACGGTGTGGTTTATCATGTCGTTTCAAAGAAAGAAACATAGGTGTGAAAGAATGCCCCATAAAATGTAAATTTAATGGGTGGTATGCCCCCTCAAGAGATGAGCCAAAAAATTTCGAAAAATCGGGCGATCTCTCGAAAAAAAATGAAAATTGGCAGGGTGATAGAAGAGAAGAAGTTAGCAACGCGATTGAAAAATAGAAGAAATCAGAGATAAAATGGAGAAAATGGGAGGCTCGGGAAGTTAACGGGACCACGACGGTGTGCGGGGGAAAGTTACGGTGACGGCGAAGGGTTTATATGGGGAGAAAGGGGTGAAAACATGATCATTTGCAACCGCGACCAGTGTGAATTCAGAGCTCTGATAGTGACATTTTAGAGGAGCGAGCAGCAGTTACGATGCCGATACCCATTGCAGAGAACCGTTTCGAGCGAGTCCGTCGATTCCATCGGCCTGACGACTACAGACCAGTGGTACGCAAATTTGAAAATTTGAATTTTACGCATTTTTGTCATTTTTTTGTTGAGTCCAAGTTGAGTTAGGACAATAGCACTGAAACTATGTTTTGGCGCTTTTGTCTAATTAACTAGTGCTTTTGTGCTGCAATGGTGCTATTGTGCTATTGTTTGAGCGCTATTGAAAATATTAGCGCTATTGTGTGTATGTTTAAGCACTATTGTTTGTTTAGCGCTATTGAGGGGTCAATTGAGCGCTTTTGTCTTTAAGCAGTGCTATTGCATAGGTCTTGTAGTGCTTTTGAAATTTGAGCACTTTTGTTGGGTTGATTAAGTGATTTTTCTAGGGGTTTAGCGCTATTGTTGGCAAGATAGCGCTTTTGTTTAAGAAAATAGATGCCCCAGTTTGTGTGAACAAAAATCTCCCAATGCCAATGATGGATGAAAAGATGTGAAGTGAGAGTTGTTTTGAACCATAGCAGCCCTGATGAGACTTAGGTCATTAGGATAAATGCCTATTGAAGTCTAGGTGTGCCATGATTGTTTACTTGTTGAGACCCGAAGATACTTGATCAAAGTATCTGTTGATAGTCTAGGTTTAAACTTAAGAAAGTTTGAAAATAAAACAACTAATAATGATTGATTGATGCCCGTGTGCAGGAGGGTCTACGCGTGTTACTGTTACGCAAGAGACATCCAGGGACACATAGGTTATGGGATCGACTGATAGAGGCCAAGATTGATTGCATTGCAGCGACTGGGCTGTATGATGTGATGCATATGCCCGTGATTCGGATGAATCACAGTTTGATTACAGCCTTGGAAAAGCACTGACATAGTGAGACGTGCATGTTTCACCTAGCATAGGGGGAGATGACAGTGACTTTGGAGCATGTGTGGCGTATCCTTCATATTCCCATTCGGGGTGAGCTAGTCACATATGATAGATCATGGGGGACTGTAGCAGTGCAATGATTCTTTGATGAGGATGTGTTCATTGATGACGGCTCCATAGCCTGGGAGGACATCACGGTGTTGTACGAGCCATTGCCAATAGTTTTATTTGGGATCATGGGAGGGCTACTGTGTCCTGATAGGTGCTCGCATGGTCTTGTCATTGGATGGGGACAGGTTATAGAGCATATGATGATGGAGGGGATCCAATTTGCCTGGGGACTATGCGTGTTAGTGCACATGTATCAAGAGCTGCATGAGGTAGCGTACCATGGGAGAGGCTCTTTCGCAGTGGGAGTGACGCTGTTGCACATTTGGGCGTGGGAGCACTTACCAGTGAGTCTAAGATTTCAGGCAGCTGATCAGCTCTATATGTTCATGTACAGCAGCATGATGAGTCAGCCCCACCTGGGGAAGTTAGAGTGGTGGCGATGGGTGCTAGATGATCTTGATGTGGTGATCTAGAGATCTTATTTGGAGTGTGAGCCTTGGGAGGATGATGTGGAGGCCTTGTCGTATGTATTCATGACCTGATTCCTCATTGGGTGGACATCCTACGATGTAGAGAGACAGGTACCAGGCAGGGTTCTGAGGCAGTTTGGACAACAGCAGGGATTGCCGAGGGGATCAGGAGAGTACGCAGAGTGGTCCGAGAGAGATATGCATGGGGGCCAATACTTCTATATGATCAGGCATTGGCAGAGTTCTGGACACTTCAGGTGAGGCCATGGGATATACAGTTGAGGGTGGTGGATGCTGGGGTGTCAGATGAGTATACACAGTATATGGCAGTTCATCTGATTCTGCGGATATCAGATCCAGCAGAGCCTATTCCTGATTTTGAGGAGGAGAGGGGACAGAGACAGAGGAGGGGAGGAGGTCAGGGACCGATGATAGGTTGACAAGGGAGGGGGGATGGTGGTGATGGAGGAGGAGGAGAGGGTGGAGGTGGTGGAGGAGGTGGCTTAGGTGGTTGGGTCTAGTGGAGAGGGAGAGGCGGATTGCACTATGGATATCACAGGGACCATTGGTGCCAGGCGAAGTCAGATTAGGTGGCCAAGGTATGGAGAGGGAGATACCGATGGATAGAGGGGAGGGAGCCACTGGAGAGGTACCTATGGAGACAGGGGAGGGAGTGACAGGGGGTGGTGATCCTTGGGAGCATATTTGCATACTCGATTGACAACAACTGAGACACGGGTGGAGGATCTGGAGGCGGAGGTTGCAGCGAGAGATGTGCAGCTATTTGCACGAGAGTCAGAGCTGACTATAGTGCTGCAGGAGAGAGATCAGGCCGTTGACAGGGTGGTCTAGTTGCAGGAGAGAGTGAGGGTTTTGGAGGGAGTACAGGGACAGGGGCCATCTATGGAGGCATTGGTGAGGGAGGTACGGAGAGCAGGTGGAGAGGTTGATTATTGGCGGGGTTTATATGAGTAGGTGGTGCCAGCTAGTCAGCGAGCACTGAGCTATTCACAGATGCGACAGGCCAGATCAGAGCAATCTTAGAGGATGTAGAGCAGTGGGGGTGTGATGGGTCCTCTACGGAGAGATAGGTTAGGGGGTGCAGGAGCTAGTGGAGGTTTGATGGGGCCTCCATAGAGAGATAGATCAGATTGTGCGGGGACTAGTGGTGGAGCAGGTGGCGATGGTGGTGCAACATCTGGTCAGAGTGGCATCTGAGAGAGCATTTTGCATGCATGTATTTTATCATTGTTTTTTTTGGATTGTATCTTGGATGTCTCTTGGTAGCCGATTTTTTGTAGACTTCATTGTACTCTGATACATGAGATGATATATATGAGGAGATCCCATATTTTGATGATATGCATTTGATATGTATGCAGGATGGTGATTTTATGAGTTTATGCTTAGATGGATACGTGTATATGTATGCATTTATGAGATGATTCCTATATGCATGTTTTTATGATAATTTATGATGTTGGACACTGACATATGAATGCAGGTTTATACATGTGTGCATGTTTTGTTTGATGTATTGCTTTATGTATGTAATGCCATGATGATGATGCATACTTATGATGATATGGACAGGATCTTTGTGCTTTCATGTTTGATATAATGATGAGATAATGATATGCAATGATGTTAATGCAATGTTTTGAAGGATTGATTCTATGTATGTAAATGCATCTAGATGGTGTTTTGGATGAATGTAATATGGATAAACAAATGTAAAGTACAAATGTTTATATGATGACGTCTAAATGAATGCATACGTATAATGTAAATATAAAATGGTATGAACCAATGTTTGAGACAAATGGTTTTATGATTCTAAATGCCTAAATATGATTAAGTAAAATGATAATGTGATGACAATGCAACTTATGGCTAATAATTGCACCTTAATGCAATTAAAAAGGGATAATGAATGCAATTTTAAATGAATCCTAAAATGAGCCTAATAAGACACTTAATAATGGATGAATGAATGCACTTTTTTAACTAATGAATAGATAAATGAATGTATGCAACGATACATGATAAAGGATAATAAAGGATGATAATATGATAATGGATAACTGACACTAAATGAATGCATAGTAAATGGCTAATATAATCAGGGATAATTGGTTTATATGAAGGGATAATGAACTATATGCATTTTAAACAACTAAAATGATATGAAATGTACTTGTTGTAAATGCAACTAAATGTAATGATGATGATATGATCATGATGGATGAATGCAAGGTGTTTTAGACTTTGCATGATGCATTGATGATGTATCATAGTACTTGGTCGCGATTGTATCCAAGACCAGCTTAATTTGCACATAGCTGCTCATTTTAACTTTGTTCACATTTGCATACAAATCATACATATGAATGAGTGAATGGATGGGTGATATACAACATAATGCAACATATAAACAAATGAGATGAAATGACGATCCATAGTGCTCTATTTTCATCATTGAGCTTTAAAATGTTGTAAGAAAATACAAGCATCTTGACATAATGATTCAAGATGACTAGAGTATTTCTTACATGGATTTGATATAGCAAGTTAATACAAACAACTTGATATAATGGGTCAAGTTGACTAGAGTATTGCTTGCAGAACAGACAAGGATCATCTCCGTTTATGCATGACTTGGATCGTCCTCCTTGATCTTGGGCTGATCATACCCTGAGACGAGTTCACACCTTAATAAGAAACAAAAACCTTTATCCAAATTGGATGAGGAGGAACCAAAGAAGGAGCATTATTCATGCAAACAAAATAGTATATACATAAAGAATAAAGAATATGGATCCTTGGTAATGGTTCGTGCTCATATGGTCGAGGTATACGCTGTAGTCAACAAGCCGTAGTGATCTATGACTGCATTTTGCATAAGATCACGTAGCTTAGTGAACTTCCCATGTAGATACCATTAGTACATGCCCCAGAACTTCATTGGAATGATGCGCCAAAGATACACAAACGATGATGTAGGAACCTGATACATATAAACGAATGAATTACTCACAAATCAACCAAGTATTTGATAGCTTAACACATAATTTTCTTGTCAAAGAAAACATCATTTTGTCTTTGTTTTGGTAAGGAAGGATGCATCCTTGTTGAAGATAGTTTTGAGTGTTGATGTTGATTGTTTGGTCAATTTTGAGAAGTGATCATCATGCGAGTATTTTTCAATGCTTGTTTGGTATCTTCTCGGATGAGTATGTACAAGGTGTTGCCATGTTTTTGTTTGTTTTTTGATTTTTTTTATGTTTTTGGATTTTGTGATCATTTTGAATGTTTTTGGTATTTTGTGAGAGACAGGTTTTTGAGTGTTTTTGGATTTTGTGAGATAGTTTCGAATGAAGAACCAATGAATCATAAGGAATGCAAAATCTACTTCCATCAAAAGGTTAAGGGCATTGCCCCCAATTTAGATATGACTATGAAAAGCGAGATGCAAGACGCATGGAGTACTTTCTTAATTGCAGATTAATAACAAGCCATGGTTTGGATGGATGGATGTGTGGATGTAGTGAATGTGATCGCAACAAGTCTAAAGGACACTGGAACCATAGCCTTTACAAGTGGCACCTGTTTGCCAGGTTTTCACCATCGCACTTACCCAAGGTGCCATCGGAGTGGTTGTTCACCGTTTGGATGTATGATTTTTCCTTACTATTTTGATGTTTTTGTATTTTCTTCAGGACATTTATCTAGATGTTTTTGGATTGATTTTCTAGCATGTATGAGAGCCTGATGCTCTGTGCAACTTATGTATAAAACCATTTGAGGTGCATGTTGTTGATCGGATCTGCTAGCGGTTCTCCTTCTGAAGTAGCCAACTAATATAATACAACAGTGATAACATATGGACCCAGCCAGTTTGATTCGAAATTTCCCTGATGTTCTCGGTTGGGTTGGTTACGAGGATTCTCTCGTAGAACAAGATCACCTACCTCAAATGTACAAGTTCTAACTCGGTGATTGTAGCTTCTACTCATGCGTTGTTGATAGGCTTTGAGGTGATTGTATGCAGCTTGTCACTTCTCATCAAGTAGCTCTAAGTCCTGAAGATGTGATACCATGTATGCTTCATCATCTATTAGTTTATGCAAGGAAACTCATAGTGATGGTATCTCGACCTCAATAGGTAAGATAGCTTCGGCACCATAGACTAGTGAGTAAGGAGTTGCGCCTATAGGGGTTCAAACGCTAGTTCGATATGCCCATAGTGCTGGATTCAATTGAACGTGCCAATCATGATCGGCATCATTGACTGTCTTCTTTAGGATCCTCAATATGTTCTTGTTTGATGCTTCAGCCTGACCATTGCCTTATGGGTAATAGGGAGTGGAAAAGTGGTGTTGGATGTGAAATTTCTCACAGAGTTCACGGACATCCTGATTTTTGAAAGGAAGACTATTATCTATGATGATGGACATGGGTACACCATACCGGCAGATGATGTAATTGAGGATGAATGAGGCGATCTGCTTGCTGATAACTTGGGTAAGTGGAACAACTTTGATCCACTTTGTGAAATATTCAGTGGTAGTAATAATGAATTTCTGACCATTGGATGAAGATGGATGGATTTTACCCACAAGGTCAAGGCCCCATTAACAGAAAGGCCATGGTGTTGTGATCGGTTGCAATTCTTGTGCTGGTGCATGTATCAGGTCTCCATGAACTTGGCATTTCTTGCACTTTCTGATGAAGTAGTAGGAGTCTTTTTCCATGGATGGCCAATAGTATCTAGTGCGCAGGAGTTTCTTGGCTAGTGGCAGACCGCTTGCATGGGTTCCACAAATTCCTTCATGTACTTCTTCCAAGGCCTTTGTTATCTCATCTTGTTCCAGACATCGAAGGAGAGTACCATCAAGACTACGTCGATATAGGGTTTCGACAATAATGGTATATCGAGCAGTTTGGCGAATGAAGGTTTTACGTTCGTTATTCGATTGATTAGGAGGAAGGATGTGATCACGGAGATAGGTGTAAAACTCACCGTACCATGGGAATTCGGAACCGACAAGGAGACATATCATCTCGGATTTGGGGATATCATAAACGGGAATCCAAAGCTATTCAACCAAGAACTCATAGCATGTTGAATTATGTGGAAGATCTAAGAGAGATGCGATGGTAGCCATAGCATCACCAGCTCGATTATGATCTCTTGGTATCTGCTCAAAGGTGATAGTAGTAAATGATGCCTTTAATTTGTCCACCATTTGCTTGTATGGCATGAGTTTATCATCCTTGGTTTGATATTCATCCATTTCTTGTCGAATGACCAGTTGGGAGTCACCATATACTTGTAGTTCCTGTAACTTCCATTGTAGGGCTAGCCTGAGTCCTGTAATCAAGGTCTCATACTCTGCTATGTTGTTTGTTCATGGAAATGTGAGCCTGTAAGACTTCGGGATGTTGTCACCTTGAGGTGTGATAAACAAAATGCCTGCCCCCGATCCATGCCTAGTATACGAACCATCAAAGTATAGTTTCTATGGTTGTGCTGTAGTGATCATGAATATCTCTTCATTTGGAAAATTGGAAATGAGAGGATGATCGCCTATGAGTGGTGCATCGACCAACTGATCTGCAATAACTTGTCCTTTGATAGCTTTACGGTCTACATACTCAATGTCAAATTCACTTAGAATCATCACCCATTTGGCCAAGCGGCCTACCAATGCTACTTTACTGAGTAAGTATTTGAGTGGATCAATCTTTACAATGAGCTATACTTTGTGTGTTAACAGATAGTGCCTAAGTTTAGTGGCTGCCAAGATTATTGCTAGGCAAGCTCACTCAATAGGGGTGTAATTGAGTTCATAGCCAACCAGTGTGCGAGAGATGTAGTAAACAACACACTCTTTCCCTTCTGCATTATGTTGTGCCAATAGTACACCCAACGCTATACTTGTTGCTGATATATAGAGTAATAGAGGTTTGCTTGGATCTGGTGGGATCAGCAATGGTGTATTCATAAGATAATCTTTAAGCATTTGGAATGCTTGCTGGCATCTGGTATCTCACTGAAAGCGGATGTTTTTGTGTAGCGGATGTGTAAAGGGGTGACACTTATCTACCAGTTGTGCAATAAATCTTCAAATAGATTGAAGTCGTCCTTGTAATGTCCTTAGCTGACTAATGTTCTTTGGTGGTGGCATGTCCATGATTGCTTTGACCTTTGTTGGGTCGACCTCAATACCTTTGCCGGAGACAATGTATCCTAGAAGCTTCCCCGAGGTTACTCCAAAGACACATTTCTTTGGGTTGAGTCGAACATGATATTGTTCCATTCTATCAAATATTTTATTTAATATGTCGATATGACCTTCTCTTGTGAGTGATTTTGCTAGTAAGTCATCAACATAATCTTCCATCATAGTATGCATCATGTCATGGAAGATGGTGGTCATTGCTCGTTGATAGGTCACTCCTGCATTCTTGAGACTAAAAGGCATTACATTCCAGCAGTATGTGCCCCATGGACATGTGAAGGCTATCTTATGTTGATCCTCTGGTGCGAGCTTTATCTGATTGTATCCGTAAAAACCATCCATGAGTGAAAGCATGGCATGTCCTGCTGTTAGGTCCACTATGATGTCGATGTTTGGTAGGGGGAAGTCATCCTTAGGACATGTCTTATTCAGATCTTTGAAGTCAGTACAAATGCGGATGCCCCTTTTTGGTTTTCCGATAAGAACAATATTGGAGATCCAGTTTGCATAATCAATTGGTCTAATGAAACCAACATCTAGGAGTTTCTTGAGTTCTATTTTGACTAGTACTGCAATCTGAGGATGTATTTTACGAAGCTTCTGCTAGTGTGAGGTGATGCATGACTAAATTAGGATCAAGCCTAGGCATGTCTACATATGACCATGCAAAGTTGATCTGACGCTTTTGAAAGAACTCTACAAATTTAGTTTGTTCCTCTGGAGTTAGAAGAGATGCTAGATGTATGTGGTGAGGAGTTTCAGGAGTCCCATGTTGTATTCTTTTGTTTCCTCGATGAGAATCATTGATCATTCTCATTGTGTGCTACAGGGAAGGATGCCAAACCTTTCATCCTCAGGCACCTCAGAGAGGATTTCACCATTGGATATGCTCTTTCTTTTTACCTTTGTTGAATCAAACAGTGCCACGGTGTGGTTTTCACTGGAAGATCCATGTTTTATTGTTATATTTTTGCAGCTGAAAGGTTTGGCATCCACCCCAAAGTATGCTGCGCTATTAAGTTCAATGGTGAATCCAGCTTTGTGATCCCCGCTTGGTATGTTATCTCGCAGTTCCAAAAAGTCAATAATAGCCTCATCATTTTGGAAATGGTCAAGACGTGGGGGATTAGGTTGGTTCCATTCTATGAGTTCAGGATTGATAATGGGCATTACTTCATCGATTAGGTTAAGTTCGTTAGATGTATCAGTGAGGGTTAAGACATTGTGGTGAAGGTTATTGATGGTACTCTCCATGTCATAATCAGGCGTTGGATGTGACGTAGGGTCTGTGGAAGAATTTTCCAACTCAGGAACCCAAGAGGTCTTTATCTGTGCTTCTCCGTAAACAAGGATGTCTTTGCGAGGTGGAGGTAATGATGTGTCTTCCTCATCTGAAGTATTAAATTAGATGGAATCAAATTCCCATTCATGTGAGTCAGTCTCTGAATCACTTTCCAGCATCCGTTTGCTATACCATACTGGGATGTCCTTTGTGTTAAACATTGTAGGTGTGATCGATTGATGTACCTTTGTAGATGAAATGATCAGTGCTGTAGGAAGGATGATGGAGATCAATGAATCCGATATGGGGAGTATTGGTAGTGTTGACTTTGTTGCTTCTGCTAGAATTGCTGGTGTTGTAGATGCTGTTGTGGGTTTTGATGTAGTTGTTGCTGCTAATGGTGCTACTGATGTTATTGCTGCTGTTGATGGGATAACTGGTTTGATGAGTGGGATGATTATTCTTATAGGTGGTTGTGCTGGGATTTTGAGCCTCGGTGGGGCAGTTGCGATGGTGTTTGATGTTGTTTTTATAATAAAAGGTGTCCTCTTTGTAATAGGCTGATATAGTGGTTTGCTGGGTTTTCCTTTGAATCTGAGCTTAGGAAAGATCTCCTTTTGAAAGCCTAGGCTTGTATTATCCTTGGGCTTTAATTTCGGCACAATGGGTCATGTCTTCCTTGTTTGCATGGTCCCAAAACACTCTAACCATCGTAACCCATTCTTTGCATAATGAGGAGGCCTTTGCCATACTGATCTATGGGAAGTGTAGCTTGTGGTATATCGGTGGTGATGGTATCTCTATAGATCCATTCCGCTAAGTCCTCATCTCTGGTTTCTTCTTCTTGACTTTTCCCAAGGATGAAAGGCGTCAAAGTACATGCTGGTGTGATCAGTGGTGTTTGAAGTAACTGCTAAGGTTTTCCATGTGATCTAGGAGACATAGGCATTTGTCCCACACAAAAGAGTTGACTCAAATTGTATTCCCCAGGACCTTCCTCTGCTATTTTCATCTTAAGCTTTTCTTGCTTGGGTATAGTGGTGGTTGAACTGGCAAGAGAAGCTGGACTTATGTATGATGTGGAGGAGATGACTTCTCTATTGTTAGGAACGATAATCTTTGTTTGATGACTGATATTATGACAATATGCAAAGGGATTTGCATCACCTAGGATTGTGATCTCTACACCGTTATGTGGGAACTTGATACATTGATGGTAGGTGGATGGAACGGCTTGCATGGCATGTATCCAAGATCTTCCTAACAATAGATTATATGGCAGAGGAAGGTCCAAAACTTGACAGATGATATGCTTCACCACAAGGCCTACTCAGATAGGTAGTGATGCTCTACAAAAAGGGAAGGTTGGTCAATGATATCAAGACACAAACAAGAAGAAAATGGAAACCGTTAGTGTTAGAAATCACAAACAAAATACTTTCCTACACAAGCATATCAAAAGAGATATCAAAAGCATGATAAAATATCTAACTAAGAAGGTAAATATGATGAGGCATCTCCAAATGCCTCCTAACATGCTCTTGGTTTCTTCTCACTTGTTCCTTTCCTCTCCAAGTTCCAAAATAGTGTAGCTCTCAGCAACTTTTTGCACTATGGATGCTTATGGAGGTTTGAGATTGAAGTATTGCTCTAAATGTAAATAAAGAAGCTAATACTAAGTTATTGATACTAAAATGATTTATTTTAACCAGAATGACAATATTATTAGTTGATTACACTAAAATGCTCTCTCAAAATGCCTATAGCTTAAATGTATACAAGTTTTCAGGATGCTTGAGGATTTGAAAATGAGGAATGTGAGCTCTATTTATAGGTAAAATGGAGCAATGGATGGTTGAGATTGAGCAATCTCAACAAGGGTCAAGATTGAATGGTTTGAGATCCATGTGAGGGCTTTCAACCCAATCCCAGGATGACAAGTGTCAATGTGAGATAGGTTGAGAGGAGAGGGAATAAACATTAAATGCTTGACATGACCTTGAGAGTTAAGGTCAAGGTTAGTTGAATGAATAAACTCTTTATTCAAAGAATAAAGCTTTTATCCAATGGATAAACTCTTGTGCAAAGGCAAAAGCAATAAACATGGTTAAAGCAATAAATGCTTGAGGAGACACATGAGTGCAAGTTGAAATAACCATAAATGGTTATGTAAGAGCCATTAATGGTCATGTAAGAGCCATTAGTGGTTTTGGAAGACTTTGGAGGTTAAATTGTTGAACACATAAAGCATTAAGTACTTTTCAAAGACTTTGAAGTCTTTGAGAAATGACTCCAAGTTGCTTAGGAATGTGACAATAATTAGGGGATGAATTAGGCTAATTAGGAAAGGGTTAGAAGAATCTAGAAGGGGTTTAGGAATGCAAGTGGATTTGGTGGGTGAGGGAAAATAGGATTTTTATTAAAATAAAATTAGTTTATTTCAATAAATGTGTGCAAGTTGCATTTGTAGGAAAATGCAAGTGGGGGGGGGGGGGGAATAAATGTTTTATTTAATTTATTTAAAAGAGGAAAAGGGGTTAAATGAAATAAATAGGATTTATTCATTTAATTGATTTGAATTTGGTATAATGAACTAATTAAAATAAATTGAATAATTTATTTAATTAATAGGAGAATGTTTGAAGATGAATTAATTTAATTAACTGATGGCTAGTGGATTTTTAATCAAATAAATAAGAAATATTCATTTAATTAAAATGAACAGATTTATGTGACTACATTTGCCCCTCTTTGAAACGGTGAGGTTTATCGTATCGTTTCAAAGAAAGAAAAATAGGTGGGAAGAAGTGCCGCATAAATGTTAATTTAGTGGGTGGTATGCCCCCTCGAGAGATGAGCCGATTTTTTTTGAAAAATCGGGCGATCTATTGAAAAAGAAGGAAAATTGGCAGGGTGGTAGAAGAGAACAAGTTAGCAATACGGGTGAAAAATAGAAGAAATCAGGGGTAAAATGGAAAAATGGGAGGCTCGGGAAGGGCATGGGGAACATGACGGTGAGCAGGGGAAAGTTACGGTGACTGCGAAGGGTTTAAATGGGGAGAAAGGGGTGAAAACAGGATCATTTGTTACTGCGACCAGTGTGAAACCAGAGCTCTAAGATTGTCTTTTGAGAGGAGCGAGCAACAGTTAGGATGCTGGTACCAGTTACAGAGCACCGATTCGAGCGAGTCCGTCAGTTCCAGTGGCCAGATGACTACGGACAAACAGTACACAAATTTGAAATTTTAATTTTTATGTATTTTTGATATGCTTTCTGCTGAGTCGAAGTTAAGTCGGAACAATAGTGCTGAAACTACGTTTTGGTGCTATTGTCCAATTAACTAGCACTATTGTGCCGCAATGGCGCTATTGAGGTGTTGTTTGAGCGCTTTTGCAAATTTTAGCGCTATTGTAGGCTTGTTTAGGCACTTTTGATGGATGAGCGCTATTGAGTGCTTAATTGAGCGCTTTTGTCGTTAATCAGCGCTATTGTGTTGTTGTTGTAGTGCTTTTGGATAGCTGATTAAGCACTTTTGTTAGGGGTTTAATGCTATTGTAGAGAAGTAGCGCTTTTGTTTGCAAGATAAAGAATGTCCCAGTTTGTGTGAAAAGCTCTCGATGCCAAAGATGGATGGATAGGGAGGCGGAGTGGGAGTTGTTTTGAACCATAGCAGCCTAATGAGACTTAGGTCATTTTTAGGATAAATGCCTATTGAAGTCTAGGTGTGCCATGATTGCTTACCTGTTGAGACCCGAAGATACTTGATCAAAGTATCTGTTGATAGTCTTAGGTTTAAACTTTTAAAAAAGTTTGAAAATAAAACAACCGATGATGAGTGATTGATGTCTGTGTGTAGGAGGATCTACGCATGTTGCAGTTACCCGAGAGACATCCGACGACATAGGGGTTGCAGGATCGGCTGACAGAGGCCAAGATCGATTGCATTGTAGCTACTGGTTTGTATGATGTGATGCACATGCCCGTGATTCAGATGAATCATGGTTTAATTACTGGGTCAGCAGAGCGCTGGCACAGTGAGACGTGCACTTTTTACCTTGCGCAGGGGGAGATTAAAGTGACCCTGGAGGATGTGTGGTGTATCCTACGTATTCCGATTCGGGGGGAGCTGGTGACATATGATAGATCCTGGGGGACTGTAGCAGTACAGAGATTTTTTGATGAGGATGTTTTCATTGATGATGGCTCCATTGCCTGGGAGGAGATTGCTACATTATATGAGCCTTTAATAGCAGTTTTGTCCGGCATTGTGGGAGGATTACTATGTCCTGATAGGAGCTCTCATGGTCTGGCCGTTGGATGGGGATAGGTGATAGAGAAGATGATTACAGAGGGGACCCAATTTGCCTGGGGACCGTGCGTGGTGGTGCACCTTTATCAAGAGCTACATGAGGTGGTATACCATGGGAGGGGCTCACTAGCAGTGGGAGTGACGCTGCTACATATTTGGGTGTGGGAGCACCTACCAATGACTTGACCAGTGAGTCTCAGGTTCCGTGCAGTGGATCAACCGTATATGTTCATGTATAGCGGTATGATGAGTCAGCCCCACCTGGGGAAGTTAGAGTGGTGGCGGCGGGCATTGGATGATCTCAATGCAGTGATATGGAGACCTTACCTGGAGTGCGAGCCTTGGGATGATGATGCTGAGGCACTGCCATATGTGTTTATGACCTGATTCCTCATTAGGAGGACCTCGTATCATGTAGAGAAACAGGTGCCTGGTAGAGTGTTGAGACAGTTTGGATGGCAGCAGGGACTGCCTAGGGGATCAGGGGAGTATGCTCGAGTGATACGAGAGAGATATGCCTGGGGGCTAGTACTTCTGTATGACTAGGCACTGACAGAGTTTCAGATGCTGTAGGTGAGACCTTGGGATATACGACCAAGGGTTGTTGATGTAGGGGTATCAGATGAGTACACGCAGTACCTAGCGGCTCATCTGATTCTACGGATATCTGATCCAGCAGAGCCGATGCCTGATTTTGAGGTTGAGAGGGAATGAAGACGGAGGAGGAGAGGAGGTCGAGGACCTATGGTAGCTGGATGAGGGAGAGGAGATGGTGGAGATGGAGGAGGAGGGGATGAAGGAGGAGGTGGGGATGGAGGAGGAGGTGGTGGTGGAGGTGGTTTAGGTGTTGGGTTGGGCAGTCGAATCCAGCGGAGAGGGAGAGGCGAATTGCCACTATGGATATCGCAGGGACCATTGATGCAAGGAGTTAGATTAGGCGAGAGAGGGATGGAGAGGGATATATCGATGGATAGAGGGGAGGGAGCCACTGGAGAGGGATATACTGGTGAGACAACCATGGAGACAGGAGAGGGATCAGATGGAGATGTGTGAGAGTGATTGATAGTACATTTGCAGTCTCGACTTGAGGCATCTGAGATACGGGTGGAGGATTTGGAGGTGGAGGTGGCAGCTAGAGATGTGCAGCTATTTGCACGAGAGGCAGAGCTGATTGTAGTGTTGCGGGAGAGGGATAGTGCAGTGGAGAGATTAGCGGAGCTACAGGAGAGAGTCTGGGTTAGAGTAGGAGCACAGGGTCCTTTTGGGGAGGTGATGAGACAGTTTGGTCAGGCACAGGTTGAGATAGAGTATTGGTGGGGATTATATGAGTTGTTGGTGCTAGCTGGTCAGTGAGCACTGAGCTATACACAGATGTGACAGACCAAGTCAGAGCGGTCATAGAGGATGCAAAGCAGTGGGGGAGTAATGGGTCCTCTACGGAGAGATAGGTCGGGGGGTGCAGGAGCTAGTGGGGGATTGATGGGGCCTCCACGGAGAGATAGATCAGATGGTGCGAGGACCAGTGGGGGAGCAGGTGGCGATAGTGGCACAACATCTGGTCAGAGTGGCATCTGAGAGAGCATTTTGTATATATGTATTTTTATTTTTGGACTGTATCTTGGATGGCTCTTGGCAACCGATTTTGTAGACTTTATTGTACTCTGATTACATGAGATGATATATATGAGGAGATCCCCTTTTTTTGATTTATATGCATATTGTGATGTATGGATGCTATGCGGGATGATGTTTTTATGTGTTTTATGCTTAGATGGAGATGTGTACATGTATGCATTTTATGAGATGATTCCTATATGTATGGTTTTTATGATGATTTATGATGTTGGATACTGACATATGAATGCAGGTTTATAAATGTGTGCATGTTTTGTTTTTGATGTAATGCTTTATGTATGTAATGCCATGATGATGATGTATGCTTATGGACAGGATTTTGGTGTTTCCAGTTTTGATATAATGATAAGATAATGATATGCAATGATAAATGCAATGAATGAATGGTTTATGCATGGATATGCATCTTGATGTTTTTAGATGAATAAACAAATGTGAAGTACAAATGTTTTTATGATGATGTCTAAATGAATGCATATGCATAATGGATATATAAATGGTATGAACCAATGTTTTGGAAACAAATGGGTTTATGATTATAAATGCTTAACTATGATTAAGTAAAAATGTGATGATAATGCAACTTATGCTTTAATAACTACACCTTAATGCAATTAAAAAAAGATAATGAATGTAATGCAAATGAACCCTAAAATGAGCATAATAAGATACTTAATAATGGATGAATGAATGCACCTTTTAACTAATGAATAGATAAATGAATGTATGCAATGATAAATAATAAAGGATGATAAAGGATGATAAAATGATAAGTGATAACTGACACTAGATGAATGTATAGTAAATGGTTAATACAATCAAGGACAATTGGATCCTATGAATGAATCTAATCATCATGATTATGCAATGATGCAAATGATTAATGAAGACTAATGTCAATAAACTAAATGAACTATATGCAATTTAATTAAAATGACATGAATGTACTTAATGCAAAATGCAACTAAATGTAATGATGATATGATCATGATGAATGCAAGGTTTTTTAGACTTTGCATGATGCATTGATGATGTATCAGAGTACTCGGTCCCGATTGTATCCAAAACTAGCTTAATTTTCACATAACTTGTTCATATGAATCTTGTTCATATTTGCATATATAAATCATACATATGAATGAGTGAATGGATGGGTGATATGCAACGGAATGCAACATATAAACAGATGAGATGAAATGAAGATCCATAGTGCTCTATTTTCATCATTGAGCTTTTTAAAATGTTGGAAGAGAATACAAGCATCTTGACATAATGTTTCAAGATGACCTAAGTATTCCTTACATGGATTTGATATAGCAAGTTAATACAAACAACTTGATATAAGGGTCAAGTCGACCAGAGTATTGCTTGTGGAACAGACAAAGATCAGCTCTGTTCATGCATGACTTGGATTGTCCTCCTTGATCTTGAATTGATCATATCTTGAGACAAGTTCATATGTTAATAAGAGATAAAACCTTTATCCAAGTTGGATGAGGTAGGAGGAACAAAAGAAAGAGCATTTGTACCTGCAAGCAAACAGTATGTACATAAATAATAAAGAATATGGATCCTTGGTAATGGTTCATGCTCATATGGTCGAGGTATATGCTGTAGTCAGCAAGCCATAATGATCTATGACTGCATTTTGCATAAGATCATGTAGCTTAGTGAACTTCCCATGTAGACACCATTAGTACATGCCCTAGAACTTCATCGAAATAATGCACCGAAGATACACAAACAATGCTATAAGAACCTGATATAGATAATCAAATGAATTACTCACAAATTAACCAAGTATTTGATAGCTTAACACAATTTTCTTGTCAAAGAAAACGTCATTTTGTCTTTGTTTTGGTAAAGAAGGATGCATCCTTGTTGAAGACAATGTGATTGTTGATGTTGATTGTTTTGGTCAATTTTGAGAAGTGATCATCGTGCGAGGATTTTGTTCAATGCTTGTTTGGTATCTGCGCAGATGAGTATGTACAAGGTGTTGCCATGTTGTTTATTTTTGATGTTTTTGGATTTGGTGAGATATTTTTGAATGTTTTTGGTATTTGTTTTGAATGTTTTCTAATGTTTTTGACATTTTGGTGATTGTTTTGAATGTTTTTGGATTTTTGTGATGATTGTTTTGAATGTTTTTGGTATTTTGTGATGATAGTTTTCCAATGTTTTTGGTATTTTATGAGATAGTTTTGAATGAAGAACTTAATGAATCATAAGACAATGTAGAATCCACTTCCATCAATAGGTTAAGGGCATTGCCCCCTGTTTAGACATGACTATGAAAAAGTGGGATGCAAGACACGAGTAGTACTTTCTTGATTGCAGATTTATAGCAAGCCATGGTTTTGGACAGATGGATGTATGTATGAAGTAGATGTGATCGCAACAAGTCTGAAAGACAATGGAGCCATAGCCTTTACGAGTGGCACCTATTTGCTAGGTTTTCACCATCGTACTTACCCAAGGTGCCATTGGAGTGGTTGTTCACCGTTTGGATGCATGATTTTTCTCTTACTCTTTTTGGTGTTTTTGTATTTTCTTCAGGTCATTTATCTGGATGTTTTTGGTATTTTTGCCAGTATATATGGGAGCCTGATGCTCTGTATAGCGTTTTAGGTGTAAAACCATTTGAGGTGCATGTTGTTGATTGGATCTGCTAGTGGTTCTCCTTCTAAAGTAGCCAACTAATATGCCCCGGACCTAAATACAGTAGTGACAACATATGGACCTAGCCAATTTGATTCAAACTTTCCTTGATATTCTTGATTGGGCTGGTTACGAGGATTTTCTTGAAGAACAAGATCACCTACCTTGAATGTACGAGGCTTAACTCGATGATTATAACTTCTGCTCATGCGCTGTTGATAGGCTTTGAGGTGGTTGTATGCAGCTTGTCGCTTTTCATCAAGTAGCTCTAAGTCCTGAAGACGGGATACTTTGTATGCTTCATCATCGATGAGATTGTGCAAGGAAACCCATAGGGATGGTATCTCGACCTCAATAGGTAGAATAGCTTCTGCACCATAGACCAATGAGTATGGAGTTGCTCTTGTAGGGGTTCGAATGCTAGTTCAATATGCCCATAGTGTTGGATTCAATTGAACATGCCAATCACGACCGACATCATTGACAGTCTTCTTTAGGATTATTAATATGTTCTTGTTTGATGCTTCGGCCTTACCATTGCCTTGTGGGTAATAGGGAGTGGAAAAGTGGTGTTGGATGTGAAATTTTTCATAGAGTTCACGGACATCTTGATTTTTGAAAGGAAGACCATTATCTGTGATGATGGACATGGGTACACCATACCGGCAGATGATGTAATTGAGGATGAATGAGGTGATCTGCTTTCTGGTAACTTGGGTAAGTGGAACAACTTCGATCCACTTTGTGAAATATTCGGTGGCGATAATAATGAATTTATGGCCATTGGATGAAGATGGATGGATTTTACCCACAAGGTCAAGGCCCCATTGACAAAAAGGCCATGGTGTTGTGATTGGTTGTAATTCTTGTGCTGGTGCATGTATTAGGTCTCCATGAACTTGGCATTTCTTGCACTTCCTAACAAAGTAGTAGGAGTCTTTTTCCATAGATGGCCAATAGTATCCATTGCACAAGAGTTTCTTGGCTAGTGATGAACCGCTTGCATGAGTTCCACAAATTCCTTCATGTACCTCTTCCAAGGCCTTTGTTATCTCATCTTGTTCTAGATATCGAAGGAGAGTACCATCAAGACTGCGTTGGTATAGGGTTTCAACAATAATGGTATATCGAGCAGTTTGGCGAATGAAGGTTTTACGTTGGTTATTCGATTGGTTAGGAGGAAGGATGTGCTCACGGAGATAGGTGTAAAACTCACTGTACCATGGGGATTCAGAACCGACAAGGCGACATATCATCTCAGATTCGGGGATATCATAAGCGGGGATCCAAAGTTGTTCTACCAAGAACTCGTAGCGTGTTGAATTCTACAGAAGATCTAGGAGAGATGCGATAGTAGCCATAGCGTCAGCATCTCGATTCTGATCTCTTGGTATCTGCTCAAAGGTAATTGTAGTAAATGATGTCTTTAGACTATCCACCATTTGCTTGTATGGCATGAGTTTATCATCCTTGGTCTGATATTCATCAGTTGCTTGTCGAATGACCAGTTATGAGTTGCCATATACTTGTAGTTCTTGTAATTTCCATTGTATGGCTAGCCTAAGTCCTGTGATCAAGGCCTCATACTCTGCTATGTTGTTTGTGCATGGAAATGTGAGCCAGTAAGACTTCAGGATGCTGTCACCTTGAGGTGTGACAAACAGAATGCCTGTCCTCGAGCCATGCCTAGTGTATGAACCATCAAAGTATAGTTTCCATGTTTGTGCTGTTGTGATCATGAATATCTCTTCATCTGAGAAATTGGAAATGAGAGGATGATCGCTTATGAGTGGTGCTTCAGCCAACTGATCTGCAATAACTTGACCTTTGATAGTTTTACGATCTACATACTCGATGTCAAATTCACTTAGAATCCTCACCCATTTGGCCAAGCAGCCTGTCAATGCTGCTTTGTTGAGTAAGTACTTGAGTGGATCTATCTTTGCGATGAGTTATACTTTGTGTTAATAGATAGTGCCTTAGTTTAGTGGCTGCCAAGATTACTACTAGGCAAGCTTGCTCAATAGGTGTGTAATTGAGTTCATAGCCAACCAGTGTGCGAGAGATGTAGTAAACAACACATTCTTTCCCTTCTGCATTATGCTATGCCAATAGTACACCTAGAGATGTACTTGTTGCGGATATATAGAGTAACAAAGGTCTACTTGGATCTGGTGGGATCAACAATGGTGTATTCATGAGATAGTCTTTTAGCATCTGGAATGCTTGCTAGCATCTTGCATCCCACTGAAAGCGGATGTTCTTGTGTAACAGATGTGTAAAAGGATGACACTTATTTGCCAGTTGTGCAATGAATCTTCGGATGGATTGTAGCTGTCCTTGTAATGTCCTTAGCTGACTAATGTTCTTTGGTGGTGGCATGTCCATGATTGCTTTAACCTTTGCTGGGTCGACCTCAATACCTTTGCTTGAGACAATGTATCCTAGAAGCTTCTCAAAGGTTACTCCAAAGACACATTTCTTTGGGTTGAGTCAAACGTGGTATTGTTCTAGTCTATCAAATATTTTATCTAATATGCCGAGATGACCTTCTCTTGTGAGTGATTTTGCTAGTAAGTCATCAACATAATCTTCCATCATAGTATGCATCATGTCATGGAAGATAGTAGTCATTGTGTGTTGATAAGTCGCTCCTGCATTCTTTAGACTGAAAGGCATTACATTCCAGCAGTATGTGCCCCATGGACATGTGAAGGTTGTCTTATGTTGATCCTCTGGTGCGATCTTTATTTGATTGTATCCGAAAAAACCATCCATGAGTGAAAGCATGGCATGTCCTGCTATCAAATTTACTATGATGTCGATGTTTGGTAGGGGGAAGTCATCCTTAGGACATGCCTTATTCATATCTCTGAAGTCAGTACAAATGTGGATGCCCCCTTTTGGTTTGCTGACAGGAACAATGTTGGAAATCCAATCTGCATAATCAATTGGTCTAATGAAACCAACATCTAGGAGTTTCTTAAGTTCTTTTTTGACTAGTACTGCAATTTGAGGATGCATCTTGCGAAGCTTCTGCTTGACAGGCTTGGCTCCTTCTGCTACAGTGAGGTGATGCATGACTAAATCAGGATCAAGACCAGGCATGTCTACATATGACCATGCAAAGTTAATCTGGCGCTTCTGGAAGAATTTGAAAAACTTAGGTTGTTCCTCTGGAGTTAGAAGAGATGCTAGATGTATGAGGTGAGGAGTTTCAGGAGTCCCCACATTGTATTCTTTGGTTTCCTCGATGAGAATTGTTGATCGTTCCCATTGTGTGCTGCAGAGAAGGATGTCAAACCTTTCATCCTCAGGTGCCTCAGAGAGGTTTTCACCATTGGATACGCTCTTTCTTTTTACTTTTGTTGAATCAAATAGTGCCATGGTGTGGTTTTCACTGGAAGATCCATGTTTTATTGTTATGTTTTTGCAGCTGAAAGGTTTGGCATCCACCCCAAAGTATGCTGCACTATTAAGTTCTATGGCGAATTCAGCTTTATGATCCCTGCTTGGCAGGTTATCCCTTAATTCCAAAAAGTCAATGATGGCCTCGTCATTTTGGAAGAGGTCAAGACATGGGGGATTTGGTTGGTTCCATTCGATGAGTTCAGGATGGATAATGGGCATTACTTCATCGATTAGGTTAAGTTCATTAGACGTATCAGTGAGGGTTAAGACATTATGGTGAAGGTCATTGATGGTACTATCCTTGTTAGAATTAGGCGTTGGATGAGATGTAGGGTCTGTGGAAGATGTTTCCAACTCAAGAACCCAAGAAGTCTTTATCTGTGCTTCTCCGTAAATAGGGATGTCTTTATGGGGTGGAGGTATCGATGTGTCTTCCTCATCTGAAGTGTTAAGCTGTATGGAATCAAATTCCCATTCATGTGAGTTGGTCTCTGAATCACTTTCCAGCATCCGATTACTATACCATACTGGGATGTCCTTTATGTTAAATACTGTAGGTGTGATTGGTGCTGCAGGAAGGATGATGGGGATCAAAGAATCTGATATGGGTAGTATCAGGAGTATTGACTCAGTTGCTTCTATTGGAACCGTTGGTGTTGTGGATGTTGCTGTGGGTTCTGATACAGTTGTTGCTGCTAATGGTGCTTTTGATGTTATTGCTACTGCTGATGGGATTACTGGTTTGTTTGGTGGGATGATTGGCATTGTAGATGGTTGTGTTGGGATTTTGAGCCTTGGTGGGGCAGTTGTGATGGTGTTTGATGTGGCTTTGATAATGAAAGGTGTCCTCTTTGCAATAGGCTGATATAGCAGTTTGCTGGGTTTTCCTTTGAATCTGAGCTTAGGAAAGATTGCCTTTTCGAAGCCTAGGCCTATATTATCTTTGGGCTTTAACTCTGGCAGTAATGGTTCATGTCTTCCTTGTTTGCAAGATCCCAAAGTGCTCTGACCATCATACCCCATCCTTTGCATAATGAGGAGGCCTTTGCCATATTGATCTGTGGGAAGTGTAGCTTGCGGTATATCAGTGGGGATGGGATCTTTATAGATCCATTCCGCTAAGTCCTCATCTTTGGTTTCTTCTTCTTGACTCTTCCCAAGGATGAAAGGCATCAAAGCACATGCTGGTGTGATCCATGGTTGCTAAAGTAACTATTGTGGTTTTCCATGTGTTCTAGGAGAAATGGGCATTTGTCCCACACAAAAGAGTTGACTCAAATTGTACTCCCCAGGACCTTCCTCTGCTATTTTCATCTTAAGATTTTCTTGCTTGGGTATAGGGGTGTTTAAATTGGCAAGAGAGGCTGGACTTATATATGATGTGGAGGAGATGGCTTCTCTATTATTAGGAATGGTAATCTCTAGTTGATGGCTGATATTATGACAATATGCAAAGGGATTTGCATCGTCTAGGATTGTGATCTCTACACCGTTATGTGGGAGCTTGATACATTGATGGTAGGTAGATGGAATGGCTTGCATGGCATGTATCCAAGGTCTTCCTAACAATAGATTGTATGGCAGAGGAAGGTCCAGAACCTAACAGATGATGTGTTTCACCACAAGGCCTACTCGGATTGGTAGTACCACCGCTCCTTTGGAGGAATACTCTGCATCATCATAGGCCTTGATTGTGATCTTCTTATGGGGATCCACTAATTCTATGGCACATCCCAATGCTATGACCAACTATAATGTATAGATATTCAGGCCTACTCCATTATCGATCAAGACTCGCTTGATCCTATGTTGGTTGATAAAGCCTTCAATGTGTAGCGAAGTGTTATGAGGTTGTTGGAAGGAAGAGTTGTCACTTTCGAAAAAAGTGAGACAAGGGGATGACTTTAGACTTCCAACCATGGCTTGAAATTGGTCTGTATTCAGGTTTGCAAGGACTGACGCCTCTTGGAGAGCTTGATCCAAGATTGTTTTATGAGATGGAGATAGGCACAAGAGTTCTAAAATGGATATAAGCACAGGCGTTTTGTCTAATTGTTCAACAAGATTGTACTGCTTTGGTATGGAGGTGGTGCCTTGTGGAGCGGCCTTTATGGTAACCTTGCCACAACGTGTAACAACATTGCAATTTGAGCTGGGATTCTTGATGGTTATAGTTGCAACTTGTTCACTGGCATCATACAGGTGATTTATAGTATAATTATACGTAGCCTGTGTATAATCAGTGGTATCAGTGCCTCTTCTGGAAGTGGAAGGACCCCTTTGATCTTGTGATGGAAGTGGAT
Organism: Cryptomeria japonica; assembly: GCF_030272615.1. NCBI lineage: Eukaryota > Viridiplantae > Streptophyta > Pinopsida > Cupressales > Cupressaceae > Cryptomeria > Cryptomeria japonica. The sequence goes on along the minus strand of NC_081407.1, from coordinate 991,606,151 downwards.
TTTTGAACATTAGATGATCGTTGTTTGTTGTTTTTGGGTCATGCCCTTCAATTTCAATTTCACCTCGGTCAATAAGATCCTGAATAAGATCTTTCAATCTGTGACAATTACTTGTCTTGTGTCCTCTCCCTTGGTGGAAATCACAATGTTCAATATCTCTCCACCATGCAGGTCTAACCTAAGGTTCATAGTTTGATGTTTTAGGTAGAGTGACCAAATTTTGAGAAATCAGTTGTCGCAATACTGTGTTGATGGGTTCCCCTAAGGGAGTGTATGTTCAATTTTGTTTTTGCTGATGAGGTCTAGGTTCAGCGTGAGATGTGATGCGCGATTTGAAGGAACAATTGTGTTAGTCTAAGGTGGAGGATTCTATCCTACAAATCAAACCACAGGTTGTGCACTTTTGATAGTTCTGGCATCCACAACCCCATCGTTGACAATATTCTTGTTTTTGTTCCAGAAGCTTGGTTTGTCATTATTGAAGCATGGGTGAGGACCATCCTTCGGTTCATTATAGATTTTGATGAGTCCTTTCTTGATGAGGGCCCACTCACATTTCAAGCCCTTGGTGATCATGTCATTAAAGGAGTCTATGTCTTTGACATCCAGGTGGAACTCCATTTCTTCATTTAAGTTGGAAATGAATATTTCCACTAGTTCTCATTCAGGCAACTGAAGAGAACGTCTGCTAGACATTTGATGCCATCGTTGCAGGAATACTGAGAATAGTTCACTTGGTTTTTGTTAAGTGTTGCATAGATCAACCATGGTGATGTCGCGTTCAATGTCATGAGAGTAATGTGCCAAGAACTTCTGAATTAGTTCTTTGAAGGTCCTAATGCCACTTGGTAGCTGCGAAAACCATGATGTGGTTGTTCCTCCCAAGCTTTGGGGAAAAAGTCACATTAGGCATGTGTCCTCATATGCCACTTTGAGGCAAGCTGCATGAAATTCTCTGACATGATCATGAGGATCCCCCTTTTCTCTATATTTTTTGAATTTGGGTGTTTCGAATCCTCGTGGAAAGGGTGGCATATAAAGATTCCTATCAAAGGGAGAAGGTCATTGAGTGAGAATTGGTTAGTCTTTACACCACTATGAAGTTGTTGGGTGAGATTTTCAACTTGTTGCCGCAACATCTCCATTTCATTTGGAGGAGGAGGTGGTGGGTTACCTTGAGGAATGTTATATCTGATGGGATCTCTACCTCTTTCTTCTTCATGGCGACTTTGTCGTTTTGATGCTTGTCTTAATTGGGCAGGATCAAAGTCAGAGGGGAGTTTGGCTCCTTCTTGAGCGAGCTTTAAAAAGTCAGCATCTGCATTGCTCCTGAGTATTTCGTCAACAAGTCTGTTAAAGAGAGGGTTATGTTGGGCCCTTTCTATTGTTGTCGGAGTAGGAGTACTTGGGTTGTCGTCATTCGCATTTCCTCCAAATGCTTCTTAAAATTCATTGATATTTTCCTCCTCTTCTTCTTCAATTTTTTCTTCTCATTGCCTTGAGTGTGATTGGGTGTGAGCCATTTTGTTTACAAGTTTTTGTTGAAGTTGAGCAAAAATGATGATGAGTTATTGATGAAATGAAAAATTGATGTTTGGTGAATTGTGTTGCATGTAGATCTCTAGCACTTTAAAAGTAGATGTAACCGAAATTCCTTTTTTGAATTGCTTGTTTGTTTGATGAGGTTTGATGTGATAAGGTGTAGAGAAATATGAGATGTGTTACATATTTAACTACCTAGTAATGAGAGGATTCACTCATGAACTAGTTTTAACCTACGCAGATATGTCTCTTAGGATGAGCTTATCCCAGATGTAGAAACAATCTAAAAAGTGATGTGATGTGTTTGATTCAAGCAATATCTAAAAGAGAACTTAGGACAAGAACCTTTTAATGTTTTGAGAGTTGGAATGGATTTATGATGAAGTGATGATGTATGAATGAGATGATGGATGAAATGTTTTAACTTCAATAAAAGTTTTGTGTCACAAATGGAACAAATTCTACCTCTTCCCTTTCGGGCGTTGGTGGCGTTTCTCGAGTTATGTTGTATGTGATACAAAAATTTGGGAAGAAGTTGGGATTAATCTTGCCTCCTTGGATTTTGTGATAACTCAAAGCTCTATATTGCATAAAAGCTCCGTGGTTTAATGATTCTGAATCAAATTCGTTTGTTTTGCCTTGAAGGTAGAGACGCATGTGACGTAGAAAAACTCTATGAGAGACAAAGATTTGTCTATTGAGATAGAAGAATTTCCTCCTTTTTATTAAAGCCTTTGAGCTCAACGGTCTTCTTTTCAAGTTGATGTTCTGATGACGATTCTTCTTTCGCAAGATGTGAAGAATAGTCATAAAGTTTGATAATTTGTTGTTTGCACTTTGTTTTTGGATCTTTTTGGTTGTTTTGAAAGATGTTTGGTTGGATGAATACTTGTTTTGGAATTGATTTTTTTTTTATTCTTCTTTGACAAGAAAACAAAGCAAGCACACAAACACAAGAATGTTGCCTTAAAAGGCACAAATGAGTATGGGTCTAGATCAACCCAATCTTTGGACTTTTTATGACCCTTTCCTTTAAGTGTATTTTAGGTGTTTTCTTTCCAAAGCCCGAAGTCGGCTCAATTTGTACTTGGTCTTGACTAAAATGAAGACACTTCAAACACTTTGTATCCCTAAGGTCAAATGGCCAGTTGTGATAAATTCAGCCCACATCTTGATATTTCTTCGACTTTGGTACTACATACCTTATGAATCCCACCGTGGTAGGTAAGGATGTGATATACTAAGTCTTGTGCGAGTATAACAAATAGATGATCCCTATGATGGGGGAGTCACCACTTTCATCAAGCCACAAGTGACTTTTCAAAAAGCTATGTTTCTACTCAAGGAAATATGTATGGTGAGTATCTTGGGAGCAAAACCATATATGCTCTTGCACTGAATTATATCTCAAATATTCTCAATCAATAGAATGGGTGGGCTACTACTTAAAGGTGTTTAGTCATTTTCGATGTCTTTGGACATAAGTTCATTCTACAGTGACTCATTTAAGAGCCTTGTAACTTGTGGTGGGGCCCATTTGTTCTTTCGGCAAGTTACACTATAGGAACAACTATACCCAAAGCTACAGCTTTCTCTCTCACCTGATTTCTATAGCGGCTCGAAGGATTTACCGCAGGAGGTCGTTCCCAAGAGTGATGTGTCTCTTGGCAGGCCTCTCTTAAAAAGATAAAATTTTTGAGTGTTACTAACACTTTTCTCTTGCACCTAGGACCACGAAAGCCAAGGGAGAGGATAGTGTGTGTTAGAAGTAGGACCACTCGACCAACTTTTTGCACAAGTGTGCCAGACACGAAAAATACTTGTTCTTTTTAACTTGCCATCGCAATGTGTTCTAACTATTTGGAGATGTTGCTCCAACAATCATGGTGTTCTTTTTAACCTCAAATGCAAAATTTCAAGTAAACTAGAACTTTGAAAATCCTGGTCAACTTAATTTGAAGCATGGATAAAGGAAAAATCGCTTTGCAAAACTTTGAAACAAGTGGATTTTAAGTTTTATTTGCACCAAAAATTGAAGTGTGGATTGTAAATTTTTGCTTAGGTTTGATGCTAGAAATGGATTTGTTTTGATTTTAAGCACCAAATGAAAAGTTAAGCCTAAACTTGCAATAAACAAAAGTTGTTTTGTTCAATTTTATAGCACCAAACGCAAATTTTGATCCTAAGCTTGCAAGAAAGCAAATTTTGTGTTGTTCAATTTTAAAACACCAAAAGGAAGTTTTTGATTTTAAAGAGGTTGGTTTTTAGACCTGCACAAGAGACAAATAGTTAGTAAAAATTGAATCTATGGTGGGCTTCCACAAACCTATGAATTTTTCTTTTTTCGGTTACAGGGACGTTTTTACAACGTTCTGTTACAATAACGCTACTCTGTGTTTAAACAGAAGCGCTATTTAACACAAACGCGCTAAAAAAAGAAAATAACAGAGAAGGCAAAAGTGATCAAACAGGTTCAATAGCGCCAAAATAGGGTCAAAAGTGCTCAAACAATGTCAATAGCGCTAAACTTGGTACAATAGCACTATTGTAAGAACAATAGCGCTAGAACAACAAGTTGCAGTAGTGCTACAACATGATCAATAGCGCTAAAGCGCAACTTGTGTGTCAAGTTCAACATTCAAACATGTTAGTTGTCAAAAAAAAGTTGTTTTTTTAGGTGTTTAGATTCACGTCGGGTTCACCAAATGATGCTCTGCAAAAAAGGAAGGTTGGTCAATGATATCAAGACACAAACAAGAAGAAAAGGGAAACCGTTAGTGTCAGAAATCACAAACAAAATACTTTCCTACACAAGCATATCAAAAGAGATATCAAAAGCATGATAAAATATCTAACTAAGAAGGTAAATATGATGAGGCATCTCCAAATGCCTCCTAACATGCTCTTGGTTTCTTCTCCCTTGTTCCTCTCCTCTCCAAGTTCTAAAATATTGTAGCTCTCAGCAACTTTTTGCACTATGGATGCTTATGGAGGTTTGAGATTGAAGTATTGCTCTAAATGTAAATAAAGAAGCTAATACTAATCTATTGATACTAAAATGATTTATTTTAACCAGAATGACAATATTATTAGTTGATTACACTAAAATGCTCTCTCAAAATGCCTATAGCTTAAATGCATACAAGTTTTCAGGATGCTTGAGGATTTGAAAATGAGGAATGTGAGCTCTATTTATAGGTAAAATGGAGCAATGGATGGTTGAGATTGAGCAATCTGAACAAGGGTCAGGATTGAATGGTTTGAGATCCATGTGAGGGCTTTCAACCCAATCCCAGGATGACAAGTGTCAATGTGAGATAGGTTGAGAGGAGAGGGAATAAGCATTAAATGCTTGACATGACCTCGAGAGTTAAGGTCAAGGTTAGTTGAATGAATAAGCTCTTTATTCAAAGAATAAAGTTTTTATTCAATGGATAAACTCTTGTGCAAAGGCAAAAGGGATAAAAATAGTTAAAGTAATAAATACTTGAGGAGACACATGAGTGCAAGTTGAAATAACCATAAATGGTTATGTAAGAGCCATTAATGGTCATGTAAGAGCCATTAGTGGTTTTGGAAGACTTTGGAGGTTAAATTGTTGAACACACAAAGCATTAAATACTTTTCAAAGACTTTGAAGTCTTTGAGAAGTGACTCCAAGTTGCTTAGGAATGTGACAATAATTAGGGGATGAATTAGGCTAATGTAACGTCATAAATTGTACGCACTTGCTAAAGCAGTACAATTTAACACTTAGTTTAGCACCCACCTTGGCGCAGTTGCATTTTGCATTACATTTCCCCTTTAGCACTTAATTAATCAAATTAATTAGGTCTAAGGTCCTATTTCATCATCCTCCACATCATAAAGTTGGGCCCTTTCGTTAAAGTGTGCCCCTTTTCATGTTATTCCTCCAATACATCATCTAATCGAAAACCCTAATTAAGTCCTATTTTGAACTTGGGGACTTGATTTTGGGGGTCAAAACATCTTGAAATCACCTGTAACTTCGGGATTCTCTCTAAAATCATCATATCTGACAGCCCTAAAAATTTGGTGAAAAGTTGTCGGGACCATGGCGCCCGGAGTGCACACAGTCCCGGACATTTTTCCCGAAATTTTAGGAGCACGATCCAATCATAAAATAAAGCTTAACCCCAAGAAATTGGCGGGATATTCAATCTCTAGGTCGGCCAAAAGATGAAATTGCGACCTAGGGTTTCATACTTAAGAGCTCTCTTTCTTCATTTGAAGGGATGGGAATTTTGTTTTCAGGAACCTCATATGCAGCGAAAGAGCAGATCTTTGAAGACTTCAACAACTTTCAACATCCCTCTATCAAGCATTTATCAATTCCATTCATTCATTTAGGGCTTGGAAGACATTGAAGAACAATAGGAGATTATCGACTGAAGATTGGCTTGTACCCCTCCCTTGAGGGTTGGGTATGATTTCATGTTGTTTTCATGTCTTTGCATAAGCTTCAATATCTCATTTATTCATGCTTTAGATCACTTTGCATCTTGATTTAGAGCATTTACACTATCATTTACAAGCAATTAGGGTTTACTTTCTAGGTTGCTCTAGTTTGCTTACTTGCATTTTAGATCTTGCACACACACAAGGTCTGCACACACATTACTTTTACAATACAACTTGGCTATTCGTGGAGGTGGAAATCACCGAAGTGGGGGTTTTACTAAGGCAAAACCCTATATAGCCGCCCAAACACCTTTTTCAGATATAAGTGCAGGTTTCGAGACTCGGACGACGCCGCAGGTTGCAGATCCAGAAAAAGCAGGTCGAGACAACACCCCACATCAAATTGCAGAGTAGAATACCAGGACAGGGGTGTGGGGCACCCTGGTCCTGTCAGGACAGGGGTGCTGGGTGCCCTGGTCCCTGGGACAGAGGCGCTGGGCGCCTTGGTCCTCCTGACAGACAGCATTTCAGACAGTTTTCCAGAGTGCAAAATAGTAGTTTCAGGTGCAGTTTCAGGTGCGGAATCAGGACAGTGGCGCCCGCGCCCCCGTCCCGAACATTTCCACTCAGATTTTGACTCTGGGTACGCATTTGCATTCTTGTTTTATCCTTGTGTTTACAGCTTTCCATTGTTTAAGTTCAATTATGCAATCTTGTTGTTAGCTCATACTTGCATTTTAGGGTTAGGAATTGAACTTGCATAATCTTACCTTTCAAAAACAACGAAGGAATAGAAATCCTAATAGGTAGCCCGTGGCTCTCTCTTTCACAAAAAGAAGTAGCCAATTGTGTGATACCTCTAGGCTCTTTCGTATTCCGTAATGTGTGACAAGAGGTAGGATTAGGGCATGTTAACCTAGTCTCGCTTTTTTTCCCCCACACATTTTGGTGAACCCGACGTGAACCTATCATTGCTTCTTATTGCATTGCATTTATTAGATCTAGATGTAGATTTAGTGTGTTTTCATTTCATTTTCATTAAAAAGAAAAAAAAAAAAAAAAAAAGAAAGAGAGTGTGTGTTTCTTTGCATTGTGTGTTTAAATTTTCATGCAACTTTTATTTCAAAATGTCAAACTTTTATTTGCAAAATGTTCATGCTTATGATGATTATTATGAGTATAGCCAAGATGAATTAGATGAAGCTTTAGATGAGTTTTTGAACCCTAAAGATGCCAAACCTTCATTTTACCAAAAATTCATAAACCTTGTTACTATGCCATTTCGTTGTGATGAGAAAGATAAGTTGAATGAGTCCTCTCAAGGATACATTCCTATCCACTCTTCCACTGAATCTAGTAACATGGTTGTTTTCAATTATCCCCTCTATGAGGAGATGTCTCCTTTTGAATCAAAAGATAAACCTTTTAATAGATATGATCATGCTTTGTTGGATGATGCTCTTGATGACTTTGTGGCTTTATCGAAATCTTTAAACAAGAACAAGACTTCTAAATTGGTTAACATGATAAACTTGAATGAGCATAAAAGGCCTCTCTTTGAAGTCCAAGGTGCTTATCCTTCTCCCACCTTTCAAGTTCCTAAATCACCTCTCCTTACTGTCCAAGGAGGGTATGATCATGATTCCTTTTGTACTCCGAATAAACCAATCATCATTGTGCAAGGAAGAAAACCTATAAGTCCTTATAGTTATGCCAAGCAAATAACTAGAGAGAGTTATCATGCAGTTGCCCATACTTATCATACCAGAAATAATAGGCAACCTAGTCCTCCTCCTGTTATTCCAGTTTCTCTTCCGAATCCTCAACCAATTCTTCCGCAAGCTCCACGTATTTCACAAGTTCTTAGCAAGGAATATGATCTCATAGAACAACTTAAAGCTACCCCTGCTAAGATATCCCTTTGGGATTTGATTCAAACTTCTTCCGCTCATCATGGAATGTTACAAGATGCCTTGAAAGATTTGAATGTTCCTCCACCGAATACATCTAGTAATATAGCATCTTTGGTTAACTCTGTGATGAATCCTAAAGCTCAAATTGTGTTTACCCAAGATGAGTTGCCCACTAGTGAAATTCAACATCAATATGATCCCTTGATGATTGTGGTTATCATTGAAGACACTGCTATAAGACGAACACTAGTAGATAATGGCTATGGTCTTAATGTGTGTAGCATTAATCTTTTGCATAAGATGAATGTGGATACATCCTTAATTGAGCCGGACTCTCGTCCTATTCGAGGCTTTGATAATGTGGCTAAAACTTCATTAGGTACTATCACCTTACCCATCACAGTGGGGCCTGTTACTTTGCCTATCCATGTTATGTCGGGAAATCTAACATACAACTTGTTATTAGGGAGACCTTGGATTCATAGTATGCAAGTTGTCCCCTCTACATTGCACAGACAAGTTAAATTTATCTATAACAATAAGACATATACCTTGATAGGTGATACTAATTTCCAAGCTTGTTTACAAACATCTACTTCCAAAGGGGGTTCTTCTAAGCCTTCCTCGTCTAGTGATGACTCTTTAAACAAGATACCTATCGATGAATCCTCACTTTCTGATGATCAAAATTCTTTGGATGAGTCTGGAGCTCCTGAAGAAGACTCTTCTCGACTTGAAACTACACATAAGAAGGATTTTAATCCTGAGAAGGTTCTCGCAGACGACGATTGGGGATCCCTTGATTTTAATCCCACCTTTGTAGGTGAATATAAGGTTCCTTCTAGAGAGCTTAAAAATCAATCAACATTACCTGAGCCTATGAGTAATAATTTTGTGGGCGCTTCTCAAACTTCTTCTCCTCATACCTCTAATTCTGAAGAGTTTGATTCTTTGTCTTATGAAAAAATGCCTTCTCTTTCTGAAATGGCTGATCGTTATGGTCGTGGTTTTCGCATTTTTGCTAAGCATGGGCATCATGGAAATGGTTGTGGCGCTCACGAACAAGGGATAAAAGTTCCTCTAGAGAATAATCTTCACAATTATGCCTTTGGACTTGGCTATAATCCCTGCAAGCGTACTAAAGCTTCTAAGAGACCATGGATTAGTATTAATACTATTTCTACATCTCTATCAATGCAACACCCCGAGTACATTGATGAGGATCCTTCATGTGCTTGTGCTTTTGATGTTTTCTCTACCGATGATGCTTTAGCTGAATTTTTAGGAGCATATGATACTCTTCCTCGTTATCACCACAATAGGGGACTCCCTTATTGTTTGAACACTGAAGCCTATTTTGGAAAAGAGATTGATAATGATGAGATTGTGAAAGAATTCCCTCAGTTAAAGGATACTCCTCAGCAAAGTAATCTTCTCATAAGTGACACCGCTAATGTTAAGATGGATCCTTGCAATGAAGAAAAAGTTATTAAAATTGGAAAATGTTTGGATGAAGAGGAACAGAAACAATATGAAGATTTATTGCATGAATTCCCCAAGATCTTTGCTTGGACATACTCTGACATGCCTGGTATAGATCCTAAGATTGTTACTCATAATATTGTCTTAGTCCCTGATGCTAAGCCCGTGAAACAAAAGATTCAAAAAATGAATCCTAAGGTGGCTCTGCTTGTTAAGGCTGAGATTGAAAAGTTATTGGAGGTTGGATTTATCCGCCCTATTGATTATTCCCCATGGATTTCAAATATTGTCGCTGTGGCTAAACCAGATAATAAAATAAGAATGTGTACGGATTTCCGAGATTTAAATAAGGCTTCTTTAAAAGATGATTTCCCTCTTCCAAACATTGACATGATAGTTGATTCTACGGTAGGACATGCCTTGTTATCCTTCATGGATGGCTTTTCAGGATACAATCAAATTTTCATTAACCCTCAAGATCAATTCAAAACCGCTTTCAGCACTCCTTGGGGTATGTTTTGTTGGATAATGATGCCTTTCGGACTTAAAAACGCCGGTGCAACTTATCAACGAGCGATGACCCTTATCTTTCACGATTACATGCATAAGATTTTAGAAGACTATGTTGATGATGTTTTAGCCAAATCCATTCTTCACATAGATCATATTAAAATCCTTCGTCAAATCTTTGAAAGAATTCGTAAATATCACATGCGCTTGAATCCCCGAAAATGTGTTTTTGGTGTGGATAGTGGAAAACTATTAGGATTCATAGTTTCGCATCGTGGGATTGAGGTGGATACTAAGAAAATAGATGCTATTATCAACATGCCACCTCCTAGAAACGTATCTCAACTCAAAAGCTTACAAGGAAAAATTCAAGCTATTCGTAGGTTTGTATCTCAACTTGCGGATCGTACTTTTCCTTTTACTCAACTTCTCAAAAAGAATATCACTTTTCAATGGAATGAAGATTGTCAGCAAGCATTTGAAGATCTAAAAATGTATCTGGCTAATCCTCCTATCCTTCGACCGGCTGAATCCTCTAAACCCTTCCTTCTTTATATGGCTACGTCCTCTCATGCTCTTGTAGCATTATTGGCACAACATGATAAAGATGGTAAGGAGTGTCCGGTTTATTATATAAGTCGCACCTTACTCGATTATGAAACCCGATATTCTGCGATAGAAAAACAATGCTTGGCCTTGGTGTTTGCGACTCAGAAATTGAGACATTATCTCTTAAACTCAGAAGTCCACGTCATGGTAAAGTTTGATCCTTTGAAGCATCTTTTCTCTAAAACTGATTTATCAGGACGCCTAGCTAAGTGGGTTATGATGTTAACTGAATTTGACCTTAAATTTGTTTCACAAAGAGTAATTAAAGGGCAAGCGTTGACTGATCACCTAGCCGAGGCCCCTTCACCTTTCTCTTTCCCTAACCCTGAGTCTTTTCCTGACGATTTCATTCTTTGTACAGAGAAAGCTGAAACTTGGGAGTTGTATTTTGATGGCTCTAAGTGTCGTATGGGATCGGGGGCAGGTGTTGTTCTGATTTCTCCTACAAAGAAGTCTATTCCCTTATCTTATCGTCTCAATTTCCTATGTACCAATAACATTGCTGAGTATGAGGCTCTTATAGCAGGAATAAAGGCAACCTTAGCTCTGAATATAAAACACATACATATGTTTGGAGATTCTTAACTGATTATAAGACAAGTAACAGGACTGTATCAAGCAAAACAAGACAAGTTATCACAATATAAAGACCTTGCTATCTCTTTGTTACAAAAATTTGATTCTTACACCATAGAACCTGTTCCTCGAAAAGATAATCGACATGCGGATGCAATGGCATGTGTGGCTTCTCTTGTATCTTTAGAGGACCCTGTGGTTGATCTTAAATTTGTTATTCACAACCTTACTTCTCCAGCTATTGTAGATGATTCCAGCCTGGTGACATGTTGCGACTTCATAGACTCAGATGAATGGTACTCACATATCATAAGATACTTGACTGATGGTACCTTTCCTGATTCCGCTAATAGGAACACTAGGGCTAGAGTTCGTAAGTTGTCCGCTAGGTATATCATTCTTTCTAATGTTCTTTACCGAAGGGGTTATAACGGTCTTCTCCTTCGCTGTCTTAACAAATCAGAAATCCCTATTGCTCTTGAAGAGGTGCATTTAGGTGCCTGTGGGGGGCATTTTGGAGGTAAATCCTTGGTTCAAAGATTACTTCGTATGGGATATTATTGGCAAACTATGCAACAGCATTCTTTTTCATTTGTTAAGAAATGTCATCAATGTCAACAACACAATAATTTGATTCATGCTCCTGCCCAAGAACTCCGTTCTCAGGTAGCTTCTTGGCCTTTCTCTGCATGGGGGTTGGATCTCATTGGTAAAATCTCTCCTCCTTCATCTCAAGGACATACTTTCATTATAACTGCAACAGATTACTTTACAAAGTGGGTAGAAGCTGTTCCTCTTCGCTCCACTACAGCCGAAGTGATTTGTCGATTTCTTCTAGAAAACATTATTTCTCGATTTGGGATACCTTCCACTATAATCTCTGATAATGGGACATCATTTAAGAATAAAGACGTGAAGCAATTCCTCGAGAAATATCATATTAAACATCGATTTTCTACCTCAATCAAATGGTCAAGCCGAATCATCCAATAAAATAATCGAGCAAATTCTTCGCAAAACCGTGAACAATCATGGTAAGGATTGGAGTACTCAACTAATCTATGCTCTTTGGGCCTACCGAACAAGTGTACGAATTGCCACGGGAACTACTCCTTATAATCTTGTTTATGGTGCTGATGCTATTATGCCTTTAGAATTAGAGATTCCATCACTTAGAGTTTCTCTCAAAGGTATAATAGATGATGACTCCTATAGAGAACAAAGACTTCAACAGCTTGAGATGCTTGATGAACAGCGTATAAATGCTCTTGAGCATATTCAAGCGTATCACAAAACTCTAAAACGAAGCTATAATGATAAGGTTATTCAACGTTCCTTCTCAGTGGGTGACTTAGTGCTCTATGAGAATCAGCGCAATGTGAATGCCTTACCTGAAGAAAAGGGAAAATTCAGTCCTAATTGGCTTGGACCGTATATCGTTATTGAAGATTATGGATCAGGTACTTACAAAATAGCGGATGTAGACGGTACGCCTCTTAAAGACCCTATAAACGCTATGCACTTGCGTAGATACTATGCTTAATGCCTCATTCCTTATCATTTATCTATTTCCTTTCTCACTTCTTCAAAATTGGATAATATGTTAACATATCTCTTGTTAGAGCAAATAGAATTAAATGATGTTTTGTTTAATCTATATTGCTTCGTTCCTAACAAGCATGTGTCTTTACTTTATGGTTTGTCTTGAATTCATTTATGTAAATTACAAAAGATTTACATTTTCATTATGTTGACATATTATACAATGTTTTTATGTGTTAAGTTGAATCATGTCATGTTGTGTTTAAATTTCAAATTAAATCACATTGGTTATATGATTCGTAGGCTTAATACATACTTTCTTCCTTATCATCAATATAGTACTTAATCAAATATTTTAATTCAGTCACACATGTATCAATTTAATCATGGAAGCATTGAGAAATCAATCACATGGAAATTAAATTCGGAACATACATGTACATTTACCAAATGTATTAACTTTAATCACAATACACATTGTTTAGGCATTAAAGATAACATGTTTGAAACAAAGAAGCATGCATATATATATATATATGTGTGTGTGTGTGTGTGTGGATCAGTATACAAAGGTAGGTCCCTATACACCCAAAATATGACCTACCCTACATCATAAAATCATCTTCTATCCCTAGGGCTGGTGGCCAGAGAGTGACGACTAGATGCTCCCTCCTGATCCGGCCATGCAGGTGGACCCATAGGTGTATACCGTGATATAGATCGTGAATGGCTCTGAGAGGAACTCCTACGATCCCTATCCATAAGGATAGCACGATACGAGGTAGCCTCGGCCTAAGCTGCTGCTAGATCACGCTGTGCTCGCTGAAGGTCCTCTGATAGAGCCCGCTCTCTCTCCCTCCATATCTCTACCTGTACTCAAAATGGGGAAAACAAATCATCATGCCGACCCGCGTTCCCTTGAGGTCTATAAGCAACCTGTGAGGAACTAGGGATCTGCGCTGTCGTGGAGATATCTGTCACTGCTTGCTGGATCAAGGAGCGCCACTCCTGTACATTAGTTGTAGCAGTGGAACAGATTTTGTGTTAGTACCATTTTATATCATCAAAACATCAATCAATCAATATAAACCTACTATACCTGGATCTCCCTCGCGCCAGTAGGGATCGTGATATGGTAGCATCTATGACTGGGAACTACTAGGCTCCCCATGCTCGAACAATCTATGCACAATGGGTGTAGGCTGGCCCATACTAGAAACAGGTCTCCGTATCGCCTCATGTTCCCCCTTTTGGGAAATAAGAGGAGGATCCAAGGCTATGGTATCATCTCCTGAATGGTGGGGAGCAGCATCTGACCCCTCCTCATCATCTCTATCCTCCTCCTCGTCATCCCCATCCTCATTTGTATCCTCGTTCTCCTCATCATCATCTCTCTCCTCCTCGTCGTCATCCCCGTCCTCCTCCTCCTCGGCACTAGGCTGATCCTCTGTGGGTGGATCAGGATCTCCTGCCTCCTCATGATATTCTCCCTCCTCCAACCTGGATCCCTGATCCTCATCTCGGTCTCCATGTCTCCATGGACCTGGATGGCCTGTCGAATGATCTGGTGGAAAGATAGGCCCTGGGTATGATCTCATAAACCATGAGAGATACCTGCGCTGTGCCCCGGGATCTGCAGCATAATCAGTGACCACATCCTGGTCGGATCCCTCTATATCTGTGATCTCGATATCGTCTATCATCGGTCTCGCTACTGCTCTGGGTCTGGGAAGGACTCGTGAGTGTCGAGTGTAGATGGGCACATCGGCTGGAACACACTGCTCTAGCCCAAACTGCCTCCGTACTCGGTCAAAGTAGAATGGGACTATGATGTGGGGATATCGTCCTCTCAGTAGGCGGTTCCTCTGTAGGCATGCTAACTGTCTCTCCATCCCATCCCATCTGTGCATCCGCAGATATGGTCTCCACACGGTCACCTCAGCTATCAATCTGTCAACTATCACTCTCTAATACAATAGATCTCCAAATCTCCACTCGCTGGTAAGTGGATAAGCAAATACCCTAGGTCGCTCGCTAGCCGTACTCATCGGATAGCCGACAGGCCTGGTGCATGTAAAGTGCTCAAATATCCACACCTGCAGAAGTGTGCATGTCATCAAGCTGCAACCCTGTCCGAAAACATACTCCTCGAGGTCGTGATAGAGATGTGCAAGCATACTCTGACCCCAGGCATATACTCTCCTGTGTCTCTCCATAGCCCTGATGCACCATGTGAGACCCCCATGCATGTGTGTACCTCGCCCATTAGGGCAGACGGCTAGTGCAATGATGGCTATCATAAGACGTCTCATGAGGGGCACCTCTCCTGGAGGATGTAAGAGCCAACTGACCATGATACGACCTCTCGTCTCACTCAGCATGACTCTCCCTATGCAATATACCTGCTCCCTCTGATAATCCTCTACTGACCGATCGGTCGCATATATCACGGTAGCTCCTCTGATCGGTAGACGAAGAATGCGGTACACATCCTCAAGTGTCACCGTCATCTCCCCTACTGGAAGCTGGAACGTGCATGTGTCAGGATCCCATCGCTCCATGAGTGCCATCAGCATTGCAGGATGAAATCGGATGGCCGACATAAGAATCATAGACCACAAACCTACTATCAACAATGTGTCTCTCTCTGCTTGAGTAAGTCGGGGAATCTGATCTCGCAAACTGTGAAGAATCTGCCCCGCCGTGTGCTCTCTCATGTACGGGAGACCCTGCATCACAAAAACATAACTATAATCAGTACTCAATCATCAAAAATCATTCATGCAAACTGTTGAACATCGTATGCTAACCCTGGTATCTCTCGCCAAGTCCTGTCAGGGACCATGGCGCCCTGTCAGGGACCATGGCGCCCTGAAGGGACCATGGTGCCCTGAGGGGACCATGGCGCCCCACAGGGACCATGGCGCCCTGTGTGGGACCCACGGTCGGATTCCAAGGCCCGCAAACGATCACAGAAAGTCAAATGCAGAAAATCAAAAGTCAAAGTTCAGTCAACTCACCTCGTCCAGTGGCTCGTCGTCGATCACGGCCTGTCGCATGATCTCAATCCTCGTGGGATGCTCCGGTCGTCGTGAAGGCATGATGATGGCTATGTGGGCTCCGCTGCAATGAACAGTACTCAGAATCAACAAAGTGACAAATGCAAATGTCACTTTCAAAGGTATATACTTTCATTCTTTTACATTTACTTTCAAAACCCTAATTTTCCTCTATCACTCATTTCATCATAACTTGAGTTTGGGAGATGCGATTTTTGAACCGTTTGTTGCGTAGGAATCGTATTTTTGCTCCCCTACTCTCTTGATGTTCCAAAAAGTGCTCTGATGAAGCCTTTTCAGTGAACATCCCTCATCAATACTCTCTTACACAATTTGTCGTAAGTAAACATGCTACCCTGTTTCACCTCCCTAATAAGCAAGTCGAAACAGGGGGGGCATATAGCTACTCGCAAATTTCATCAATTTCCTTAGTAAGCATTAGGTGATTTTTGTGATCTAACGTGTGTTTTGTAGGGTGCGATTCCTAACTGTGTACTGCAGATACCGCTGGGGGCTTTGTTCGACAACTTATGGATATATCCTTTTTCAAATGATGTTTACTTTCTGTACTTTAGCTTGCATATGCACGTAGTACTCATATGACCGCTAAAGTGGGGGCTAAATGTAACGTCATAAATTGTACGCACTTGCTAAAGCAGTACAATTTAACACTTAGTTTAGCACCCGCCTTGGCGCAGTTGCATTTTGCATTACATTTCCCCTTTAGCACTTAATTAATCAAATTAATTAGGTTTAAGGTCCTATTTCATCATCCTCCACATCATAAAGTCGGGCCCTTTCGTTAAAGTGTGCCCCTTTTCATGTTATTCCTCCAATACATCATCTAATCGAAAACCCTAATTAAGTCCTATTTTGAACTTGGGGACTTGATTTCGGGGGTCAAAACATCTCGAAATCACCTGTAACTTCGGGATTCTCTCTAAAATCATCATATCTGACGGCCCTGAAAATTTGGTGAAAAGTTGTCGGGACCATGGCGCCCGGAGTGCACACGGTCCCGGACATTTTTTCCGAAATTTTACGAGCACGATCCAATCATAAAAGAAAGCTTAACCCCAAGAAATTGGCGGGATATTCAATCTCTAGGTCGGCCAAAAGATGAAATTGCGACCTAGGGTTTCATACATAAGAGCTCTCTTTCTTCATTTGAAGGGATGGGAATTTTGTTTTCAGGAACCTCATATGCAGCGAAAGAGCAGATCTTTGAAGACTTCAACAGCTTTCAACATCCCTCTATCAAGCATTTATCAATTCCATTCATTCATTTAGGGCTTGGAAGACATTGAAGAACAATAGGAGATTATCGACTGAAGATTGGCTTGTACCCCTCCCTTGAGGGTTGGGTATGATTTCATGTTGTTTTCATGTCTTTGCATAAGCTTCAATATCTCATTTATTCATGCTTTAGATCACTTTGCATCTTGATTTAGAGCATTTACACTATCATTTACAAGCAATTAGGGTTTACTTTCTAGGTTGCTCTAGTTTGCTTACTTGCATTTTAGATCTTGCACACACACAAGGTCTGCACACACATTACTTTTACAATACAACTTGGCTATTCGTGGAGGTGGAAATCACCGAAGTGGGGGTTTTACTAAGGCAAAACCCTATATAGCCGCCCAAACACCTTTTTCAGATATAAGTGCAGGTTTCGAGACTCGGACGACGCCGCAGGTTGCAGATCCAGAAAAAGCAGGTCGAGACAACACCCCACATCAAATTGCAGAGTAGAATACCAGGACAGGGGTGTGGGGCGTCCTGGTCCTGTCAGGACAGGGGTGCTAGGTGCCCTGGTCCCTGGGACAGAGGCGCTGGGCGCCTTGGTCTTCCTGACAGACAACATTTCAGACAGTTTTCCAGAGTGCAAAATAGTAGTTTCAGGTGCAGTTTCAGGTGCGGAATCAGGACAGTGGCGCCCGCGCCCCCATCCCGAACATTTCCACTCAGATTTTGACTCCGGGTACGCATTTGCATTCTTGTTTTATCCTTGTGTTTACAGCTTTCCATTGTTTAAGTTCAATTCTGCAATCTTGTTGTTAGCTCATACTTGCATTTTAGGGTTAGGAATTGAACTTGCATAATCTTACCTTTCAAATACAACGAAGGAATAGAAATCCTAATAGGTAGCCCGTGGCTCTCTCTTTCACAAAAAGAAGTAGCCAATTGTGTGATACCTCTAGGCTCTTTCGTATTCCATAATGTGTGACAAGAGGTAGGATTAGGGCATGTTAACCTAGTCTCGCTTTTTTTCCCCCACACAGCTAATTAGGAAGGGGTTAGAAGAATCTAGAAGGGGTTTAGGAATGCAAGTGGATTTGGTGGGTGAGGGAAAATAGGATTTTTATTAAAATAAAATTAGTTTATTTCAATAAATGTGTGCAAGTTGCATTTGTAGGAAAATGCAAGTGGGGGGGGGAATAAATGATTTAAATAAATATTTTATTTAATTTATTTAAAAGAGGAAAAGGGGTTAAATGAAATAAATAGGATTTATTCATTTAATTGATTTGAATTTGGTATAATGAACTAATTAAAATAAATTGAATAATTTATTTAATCAATAGGAGAATGTTTGAAGATGAATTAATTAAATATTAATTTAATTAACTAATGGCTAGTGGATTTTTAATCAAATAAATAGGAAATATTCATTTAATTAAAATGGACAGATTTATGTGACTACAGGTAGTACCACAGCTCCTTTGGATGAATGCTTTGCATCATCATAAGATTTGATTGTGATCTTCTTGCGAGGATCCACAGATTCAATGGCATATCCCAAAGCTGTGACCAACTATAGTGTACAAATATTCAAGCCTACTCCATTATTGATCAAGACTTGCTTCATCCTATGGTGGTTGATAAATCCTTCAATGTGTAGCAAAGCGTTATGAGGTTGCTGGAAGGAAGAGTTGTCACTTTCGAAAAAAGTGAGACAAGGTGATGACTTTAGAATTCCAACCATGGCTTGGAACTGATCGATATTTAGGTTTGCAGGGACTGACGCCTCTTGGAGAGCTTGATCCAAGATTGTTTTATGAGATGGAAATAGGCGTAGTAGCTCTAAGATAGATATCAGTGCAAGCATTTTGTCTAACTGTTCCACAAGGTTATACTACTTTGGGATAGATGGGGTGCCTTGTGGAGTTGCTTTTATAGTAATCTTGTTGCGACGCGTAACAACATTGCAACTGGAGCTGGGATTTTTGATGGTTATAGTTGCAATTTGTTCACTGGCATCGTACAGGTGATTTATAGTGTAATTATACACAACTTGTGTATAATCAACGGTATCAGTGCCTCTCATGGAAGTGGAAGAACCCCTTTGATCTTGTGATGGAAGTGGAATTTTGAACATCAAATGATCATGGTTTGTTGTTTTTGGGTCATGTCCTTCAATTTTGATTTCACCTCGGTCAATAAGATCCTGAATAAGATCTTTCAATCTGTGACAATTGCTTGTCTTGTGTCCTCTCCCTTGATGGAAATCACAATGTTCAGTATCCCTCCACCATACAGGTTTGACTTGAGGTTCATAGTTTGATGTTTTGGGTAGAGTTACCAGATTTTGAGAAACCAGTTGTCGTAATACTATTTCGATGGGTTCCCCTAAGGGAGTGTATGTTCACTTTTGTTTTTATTGACGCAGTCTATGTTCATTGTGAGATGTGATGCGGCCTTGATTTGGAGGAGCAATTGTGTTAGTCTGAGGTGGGGGATTCTGTCCTGCAAATTGAACTATAGGTTGTGCACTTTTGATAGTTCTTGCATCCACAACCCCGTCGTTGATGATGTTTTTGTTTTTTTTCCAGAAGTTAGGCTTGTCACTATTGAAGCATGGGTGAGGGTCGTCCTTTGGCTCATTATATATCTTGATAAGCCCTTTTTTGATGAGAGCCTACTCACATTTTAAGCCTTTGGTGATCATGTCATTAAAAGAGTCTATGTCTTTGACATCCAGGTGAAATTCCATTTCTTCATTTAAGTTGGAAATAAATATTTCCACTAGTTCTTGTTCAGGTAACTGAAGAGAACATCTACTAGACATTTGACGCCATCGTTGCAGGAATACTGAGAATAGTTCACCTGGTTTTTGTTTAGTGTTACGTAGATTAGCCATGGTGATATCATGTTCAATGTTATGAGAGTAATGTGCCAAGAACTTCTGAACTAGCTCTTCAAAGGTCCTAATGCCACCTGGTAGTTGAGAAAACCATGATGTGGTTGTTCCTCCCAAGATTTGGAGAAAAAGGTGCATGAGGTATGTATCTTCATATGCCACTTCGAGGCAAGTTGAGTGGAATTCCCTGACATGATCGCGAGGATCTCCCTTTCATCTATACTTTTTGAATTTGGGTGTTTCGAATCCTCGTGGAAAATGTGGCATATAAAGATTTCTATCAAAGGGATAGGGACACATGTCATTGAGTGAAAATTGATTAGTCTTCACACCACTGTGAAGTTGTTGGGCGATATTTTCAACTTGTTGCTACAACATCTCTATTTCATTTGGAGGAGGAGGTGGTGGGTTACCTCGAGGAATGTTATATCTGATGGGATCTCTACCTCTTTCTTCTTCATGGCAACTTTGTCGTTCTGATGCTTGTCTTAGTTGTGCAAGATCAAAGTCAGAGGGGAGTTTGGCTCCTTCTTGAGCAAGCTTTAAAAAGTGAGCATCCGCATTACTCTTGAGTATTTCATCAAAAAGTCTGTTAAAGAGAGGGTTGTGCTGAGCCCTTTCTATTGTTGTAGGAATAGGAGTACTTGGGTTTTTGTCATTAGCATTTCCTCCAAGTGCTTCTTGAAATTCATTGATATTTTCCTCCTCTTCTTCAATTTCTATTTCTCATTGCCTTGACTGTGATCGGGTATGAGCCATTTTGTTTATGAGATTTTGTTGAAGTTGGGTGAAAATGATGATGAGTTTTTGATGAAATGAAAGATCGATGGTTGGTGAATTTTTTTGCATGTGGATCTCTAGCACTTAAAGGTAGATGTAACTGAAATTCCTTTTTTGAATTGCTTGTTTGTTTGATAAGGTTTGATGTGATAAGGTTTTAGAGAAATTTGAGATGTGTTACAGACTTAACTACCTAGTAATGAGAGGATTCACTCATAAACTAGTTTAACCTACGTAGATATGTCTCTTAGGATGAGCTTATCCTAGATGTAGAAACAATCTAAAAGGTGATGTTTTGTGTTTGATTCAAGCAATATCCAAAAGACAACTTAGGACAAGAACCTCTTAATGTTTTGAGAGTTGAAACGGATTGATGATGAAGTGAATGTGGGAATGGACGAGATGTTTTAACTTCAATAAAAGCTTTGTGTCACAAATGGAACAAATTCTACCTCTTCCCTTTCGGGTGTTGGTGGCATTTCTCGAGCTATGTTGTATGTGATACAAATGTTTGGGAAGAAGTTGGGATTGATCTTGCCTCAGTTTTTGTGATAACTCAAAGTTCTATATTGCATAAAAGCTCTGCAGTTCAATGACTCTGGATCCAATTCGTTTGATTTGCCTTGAAGGTAGAGATGCATGTTACGTAGAAAAACTCTATGAGAGACAAAGATTTGTCTATTTAGATAGAAGAATTTCCTCCTTTTGATCAAAGCCTTTGAGCTCAATGGCCTTCTTTTCAAGTTGATGTTTTGATGAAGATTCTTCTTTCTCAAGATGTGAAGAATGGTCATAAAGTTTTTGATATTTTGTTGTTTGCACTTTGTTTTTGATATTTTTGGTTGTTTTTGAAAAATGTTTGGTTGGATGAATACTTGTTTTGTTTTTTGGATTTTATGATGTTTCTTTGACAAGAAAACAAAGCAAGCACACAAACACAAGAATGTTGCCTAAAAGGCACAAATGAGTATGGGTCTAGATCAACCCAATCCTTGGACTTTGTATGACCCTTTCCTTTAAGCATATTTTAGGTGTTTTCTTTCCAAAGCCCGAAGTCGACTCAATTTATACTTGGTCTTGACTAAAATGAAAACACTTCAAACACTTTGTATCCCTAAGGTCAAATGGCTAGTTGCGATAAATTCAGCCCACATCTTGATATTTCTTTGACTTTGGTACTACATACCTTATGAATCCCACCGTGGTAGGTAAGGATGTGATATACTAAGTCTTGCACGAGCATAACAAATAGATGATCCCTATGATGGGGGAGTCACCACTTTCATCAAGCCACAAGTGACTTTTCAAAAAGCTATGTTTCTACTCAAGGAAATATGTATGGTGAGTATCTTGGGAGCAACACCATCTATGCTCTTGCACTAAATTATATCACAAATATCCTCAATCAATAGAACAGGTGGGCTACTACTTAAAGGTGTTTAATAATTTTCGATGTCTTTGGACATAAGTTCATTCTGCAGTGACTCACTTAAGAGCCTTGTAACTTGTGGTGGGGCCCATTTGTCCTTTCGGCAAGTTACACTGTAGGAACAACTATACCCAAGGCTACAACTTTTGCTCTCACCTGATTTCTACAGCGGCTCGAAGGATTTTCCGCGCGAGGTCATTCCCAAGAGTGATGTGTCTCTTGGTAGGCCTCTCTTAAAAAGATAAAAATTTGAGTGTTACTAACACTTTTCTCTTGCACCTAGGACCATGAAAGCCAAGGGAGAGGATAGTGTGTGTTAGAAGTAGGACCACTCGACCAACTTTTTGCACAAGTGTGCCAATCACGAAAAACACTTGTTCTTTTTAACTTGTCATTGCAATGATTTTCTATCTAATTGGAGATGTTGCTCCAACAACTATGATGTTCTTTTTAACTTCAAAGGCAATATGTTTAAGTAACTAGGAAAATGAAATCCTGGTCAACTTAATAAAAAGCACATTTGCTTGAAGTAAATCGCTTTTGCAAAAATTGAGACAAGTTGATTGTGAATTTTATTTGCACCAAAATTTTGAAGTGTGGATTGTAAATTTTTTGCTTAAGTTTGATGCAAGAAATAAATTTGTCTTGTTGATTTTAAGCACCAAATGAAAAATTAAGCCTAAACTTGCAATAAACAAAGTTTGTTTTGTTCAATTTTAAGGCACCAAAAACAAATGATCCTAATTGGAAAGAAAAGAAAAGTTGTTTTTGTTCAATTTTTAAAACACCAAAAACAAAATTTTGATTTTTAAGGAAGTGAGTTTTAGACCTGCACAAAAAGCAAATAGTTAGTAAAATCCACACCTAAGGGGGGCTTCCACAAGCCTAAAATAAATCAAATTTTCGATTACAAGGCCTTCCTTACAATGTTCTGTTACAATAGCGCTAGTCTATGTGAAAACAAAAGCGCTAGTTAACCAAAAACATGTTTTTACAGAAACAAAAGCACTAAAAGAAGAATTTGACAGTGAATACAAAAGCGCTATAACAAACTCAAAAGCGTTGAAATAAGCACAAAAGCGGTAAAACCAACACAATAGCGCCAAACTTGAGACAATAGCGCCAAACTTGAGACAATAGCGCTATTGTAAAAACAATAGCACTAGAATAACAAGTTGCAATAGTGCTACAACGCGATCAAAAGCGCTAAAGCGCGACCTATGTGTCAATTTCAACATTCAAACATGTTAGTTGGTTTTTTTTTAAATTTTTTGGGTGCTTCGATTCAAGTCGGGCTCACCAAATGATGCTCTGCAAAAAGGACAAGGTTAGGATAAACAAACACCTGAACAAGAAACAACAAGAAGTTGATTATTAGATGTTAGAAAATCATAAATTAAAAACTATCCTAAGCAAGCATATCAAGAAAGACACTACTAAGCAAAAAGAAAGCTTAAGGAATCTACAAAAAGCAACTAAGCTCCTCCAAATGCTCTCTACCATGCTGGTAGTTTCTCCTTCCTTATTTCTCTCCTCTCCAAGTTCCAAAATAGTGTAGCTCTCAGTAGCTTTTTGCACTATGGATGCTTATGGAGATTCAAGATTAAAGTATTTGCTCTAAATATGAATGAAAAACTAATACTAGATGCTATAGATACTAAGATGATTTGTTTTAAACCAAAATGACAATTATATGAGTTTATTATGCTAAAATGCATGCAACTTTTCAAGATCTAGATTATGAAGAAATGGGCTCTATTTATAGGTAAAATGGAGCAATGGATGGTTGAGATTGAGTAATCTCAACAAGGGTCAGAATTGAATTATTTGAGATCCATGTGAGGCCTTTCAACCCAATCCCAGGATGACAAGTGTCAATGTGAGATAGGTTGAGAGGAGAGGGAATAAGCATTAAATGCTTGACATGACCTGAGAGTTAACTTGGGAGTTAAGGTCAAGGTTGGGTTGAATGAATAAATTCTTTATTCAAAGAATAAAGCTTTTATCCAATGGATAAACTCTTGTGCAAAGACAAAATAGATAACCATGGTCAAAGCAATAAATGCTTGAGGAGACACATGAGTGCAAGTTGAAATAACCATAAATGGTTATGTAAGAGCCATTAATGGTCATGTAAGAGCCATTAGTGGTTTTGGAAGACTTTAGAGGTTAAATTGTTGAACACACAAAGCATTAATTGTTTTTCAAAGACTTTGAAGTCTTTGAGAAGTGACTCCAAGTTGCTTAGGAATGTGACAATAATTAAGGGATGGATTAGGTTAATTAGGAAGGGTTTAGAAGAATCTAGAAGGTGATTAGATTTGCAAGTGGGTTTCGTGGGTGAGGGAAAATAAGATTTTATTAAAATAAATTAATTTGTTTCAATAAATGTGTGCAAGTTGCATTTGTAGGAAAATGCAAGTGGGGGGGGAATAAATGATTTAAATAAATGTTTTATTTAATTTATTTAAAAGAGGAATAGGGGATTAAATGAAATAAATATGATTTATTCATTTAATTGATTTGAATTTGGTTTAATGAATTAATTAAAATAAATTGAATAATTTATTTAATTAATAGGAGAATGTTTGAAGATGAATTAATTAAATATTAATTTAATTAACTGATGGCTAGTGGATTTTTAATCAAATAAATAGGAAATATTCATTTAATTAAATTGGATAGATTTATGTGACTACACAAGTAATTGGACAAATTCAAATAAAGTACGCATTGAGAAAAACATTGCCCGCCAACCTGAATATCAATAGACTCTTTGAGATCCCGGGATAAATCAACTTCAATGCAAACCCTCTTTTGAGGATGAGCATGAATAAAACGGTCCAGCTCCATGCAAACCACTTTCCAAGAGATTGAGCAATAGTTTGTAGGAACGACCAACAAGGAATAAGAAGACTAGGGAGTTCAACCTAGACTGAGACCTTGAGCTTCTTTTCATCAGAGATTGTAAAGTCTCTTGACCAGAGTTCAAAAACAAGTAGGGATGAATGCACAAACCATGGCCCATTCTTGAGGACCCCCTCAACATGGGTGGGATTGGAAAAGCGAAACAAAAAGAAACCCTTGGTGAGATTTTGAACACCCTCAAGTTGGAACCCATGAGGGGCCCAAGATTTGGTGACCCAGTCTCGTAGCATGCTTTCAGGTGGAACCCTCCCCACAAAATATCCTATTAAAGTATACCTTTCAAGCCAATCACAGGCACTCTCAAAATCTTGCAAAGGCAAAATAATGTATCAGGGATACCGGAAACAGTACCTCGTGAAATAATTTTGAGAAGAACTTGCGAGGCCACTTGTTCGGAGGAGCCATGGTTTCCAGATGCCAAAACACCAGTGCACCAACATCAACTATTGGACTGGGAATGGCCGAAGCCATAATAAAAAGGCTAAAATTCCTGCAATAAATGTGGTATGACAACAAAAAAACGCAAGACGCATATCAAAAGTACAAAGATAGCAAGGAAACCCTAGCAGAGCTCATGCAACCAAACCTCTCAATTTTTTAATATATTTGCAGAAATGAAATTCTTTTACATGTTGTATAGAAGATTATTTGAAAGAAAATATGAATATTATTATTTATTAATTAATAGGAAATGTTGAATTTAGGCATAATTTCCTTTATCAATCAAAGGTACTTGATAAATGTAGAATTATATATGATTGGATGTTAAAGTGGTATCATATGTGGATTCACAATTCAATTATTAACATGGATAGTTTTAATTATATCTAGGATTTTTATTGGATGAATTTTAATTTTATGGGTTTATTGAATATATTTTATTATAAAAAATCTTGATAGTTGTGACAATATTGTGTAGATATTTATGTGTAATGGAGTATGATATGATAGAACATTAATAAATGATCTTATTGCAGGATATTTTGTATTGGAAATTTAGAAAGTGAACCTTGAAATTTGCAAATAATATAGGAAACTTATTTTTAATAGGTAGCCTAACAATAACATGACATCTATAAAAAACAAAAATACTTAAATAATAAAATATATTTATTTTTAATAATAGATTGTTGTTTTTAATAGCTCATCACATTAACAATAAGAATTAAAATTGATTTTCTTAATATTATATTAATTAATTTCATTCAAAAAAAATATTATATTAAATTATTAATATTTTATCTGAATTATATTAAATCATTAATAGTTTATTGACTTGGATAAATAGTACTTCTACCTAATCCTAAATAAACAGCAAAATTTTTATACAATCTAAATTAAAATAAATAAATAAATAAAACTATATTTAAAACAAAAATATCCACAATGTAATTTTTTTGGTCACCCCACTTAAAACATTTTATTGTCAAACCATCTATCAAAGAAAGTGAAAGGCGTAAGCATAGTTTAGATTTGATGAAAATAATGCCACTAATAATTAGCTAGATAACAAGCCTCTTTTTTCTTAAAAGTAATATTATATCATATACAAAAATGAGTATGAGGGATAAGGAAGTATTGTATCATATCATCATATTTCACATGTCCGTCAGAAGTTGACGGCCACCTTGCCTATCAATAGAAAAAACTAAGGTGTGAATTTTTTTTCCAATAAATCTAATTGTTTTTTGAGATTGTTTCATATAGGATCTATTAATGAGAACTTTCCCAATTACAAGAAATATAAAGTTGTGTATGAATCAAATTTGAGAGGATATACTAACCATTTTGTTACAAAAGATTATTTATTTTTTATTATTTTTTGAAATTTATTTATTTTCTTTTATTTATCTATCTCTTTTTTAGGAAGATTTTGGTTAATTAATAATTTATAAGTCTAGAGCATAAATTCCAAATTTTCATTTTTTTTCTAGTGACAATTTGGTTGGAAGTTTGATCCACAAGCTCTCTTTTGTAAGTTTTAATATTATAAATTTTACTTACTTTTGATTTATTTTTATTTTACAAAATGACAGAGAGGAAGGATTTGATGATTAGTTAATAACATTTAAAAATCTAAAATCAAAATTTCAAATCTTCATTCTTTTTTTTTCCATATAATTTATTAGAATGTGCTGAATTCTAAATTTTATTAGGGTTTGGAAGCTTGATCTACGAGCTCTACTTGACAGGTTTTTTTATCTTTCATGTTTGAAGTTGTTTGACAAAAAGTTTCGGACCTTTTTCTTCTCCATTATTTTAGAAGTAGAAGTTATCTTTTATGTGTATGCTTGCATCATGTTTTCCATTGCTAGGGGTGAGTGAACCACATTAGAAAAGTGAGGTGGAATGGAAAAGGTGTGGTTGTCAAGTACATTGGAATCCTAGGTGAACCATTGAACTATCATATGAGAAGGGAGGTCAAGAAATAATTATATTTTGCAAATGCAGAGCAAGCATCTTTGTTAGTGATGTAGGAGCATCCCATGAGCAACAATAAATAATCTTTCATCAATAAGTAGATAGTGAAATTAACAACCTTCTATGAACAACTGTATATTGAAAGTTAAAACGTAAAAATATCATGAATCAATTAAATAAGATTTATAAAAATTATGTATTTTGATTCAATTTTAATAAAAAAATTTTAATACAAATAATCAAATAGAAATATATTTTTAAGATTACGTATTTTTTTAGAATATTTAGAATAAAAATTATATTTTAAATAGAACATTTGATGTCATAATCCAAATTTCAATTACGTTCATTTTCACCATGCGCTTCACGCTTGCATTAAGTAGAATGTTGGCGAATATTGGTACACAAGTCATTTTCAGAGTAAGCAAGGAGCGCACAAAGTAGGACTTTTGTTGGAATATAAAACAAAAAGTGGAAAAAGTTGGGTAAATTTTTAATATATTTGCAAAGATAAAATTCTTTTACAATATTGTATTGAAGATTATTTTGAAAGAAAAAATGAATATACTGATTTATTTAATAGGAAATGTTGAATTTAGGCTTAATTTCCTTTATCAATCAAAGGTACTTGATAAATGTAGAATTATATTTGAGTGGGTGTTAATGTGGTTTCATATGTGGATTCACAATTATTGAATGTGAATGATTGAAATGGATAGTTTTAATTATATTTAAGAATTTTATTGGATGAATTTTAATTTTATGGGTTTATTGAATATATTTTGTTTTGAAATATCTTGATAGTTACAACATTGTATAGATATTTGTGAGTAATGGAATATGGCCTAAGCAAACATTAATAAATAATCTTATTGTAGGATATTTTGTATTGGTAAGTGAACATTGCAATTTGCATTTAAGACATCCTTTCTTGGATAGTGAAACCTACAATTTGCAAATAAAATATGAAACTTAATTTTAATAAACAACCTAACAATAATATGACATGTATAAAAAATACATAAATACTTAAACAATAACTTATATATATATATATATATATATATATATATATATAAATAATAAATTGTTGTTTTTAACAACTCATCATATTAACAATAAGAATTAAAATTCATCTTTTTATTAATATTATAATAATTAATTCCACTTAATCTTCTTGTAATTATATTAAATCATATAAATTGTACTTCCTAAATAAGCAGCAAAATTTAATAAAAGTTAAATTAATATTTAAAAAATATCCATAATGTAATTTTTCGTCACCCCACTTAAAACCTTTTTAAGATCAAATCATGTGTGAGTAAAGTGAAAGACTTGAGCATAGTTTAGATTGGATGAAAATAATGGCACTCCTAATGATTACCTCAATAACATGGCTCCTTTTTCTTAAAAGTAATATTATATATTAAGAATCAAATATAAAAATGAGTATGAGTGATAAGGAAGAATCCTATCATAATATTTTGTGCGAAATGAGCCCATGAATTCATTTTTCTGCTGCTTTAATTAATGTCTTACATCATCTTATCCATTTCACATGCCTTCGCCACACATGTCACCAAGAAGTTGACGGCCACCTTGCCTCTTAAGAGAAAAAACTAAGGTGATTTGACCATTTATTTGATCGTTTACTTTATGTGGAAATTAGATTGTTCATGATTAAATTTCCAAGAAATCTAATTGTTTTTATATAGGTTCTATAAATGAGCACTTTTCCACTTAAAAGAAGACAAAGTTGTGTATCAATCAAATTTGAGAGGTTATACTAATCATTTTGGGAAAAAAATTTATTATTTTTGAGATTTTTTTTTTCTTTTATTTATTTTTGGTGTTTCGGCTTCACAAGATGAAGGTAAGAAGATTTTAATTAATTAAAAATCTATAGATCTGAAGTATAAATTTCAAATCCTAGTTCTTTTTCCTAGTGTCAATTTATTAGACTATTTTGAATTCTAAATTTTACAATGGTGGCTAGGGTTTGAGGTTGTGTATTACGTATTGCTTTCTTCAAATCACATTTACTGCGAGATTTTTGTGTTTATTATGGCTCCGGTCAACTTTAGCCTAGTTGTTGATGCTGGTGCTAGAGTTGTTGTGACGGACCCTCATGGCGCCTCAAAACAAGCACCCTCGCAAATTTGTTCTAAAAGTGTTTCACGAGGTATGTCCTCGCCTGATGTTGTACTTCCTATTCAGGATTTTGATAATGCCCGTGAGTGGCTTGAAAAATGTACTTTGATAGGATATTTTGTGGGTAGGATCCCTCCTGGAAGCATGCTTCATGATTGGGTCGCCAAAGCCTGGTCTCCTCATGGAGTCCGGCTTGATGGCGTCCAAAGTCTCACAAAGGGATTCTTTTTGTTTCGCTTTTCAAACCCTTCCCATGTTGAGGCTATCCTCTCCCATGGGCCATGGACCGTTCGGTCTTCCGTCCTGGTTTTTCAGCGCTGGTTTTGCGACTTTTCTGTCTCAGATGACAAAAAATTGCGGGTACCAGTCTGGGTTGAGTTCCCTGCTCTTCCTTTGCTTTGTTGGCCTTTCATGCAAACCATTGCTCAATCTGTTGGCAAAGTGGTTTGCCTTGAGCCAGACCATTTTTTTAATGCTCGCCCTCAAAAGAGGGTTTGTGTTGAGGTCGATCTTTCATGTGACCTAAAAGAAACTGTTGATATCCAAGTGGGAGGCAATACCTTCACCTAGAAGGTTCTTTATTTGACCCTACCCAACACTTGTTATCAGTGCCAGTCGATGGAACACAAGATCATGGATTGTCCCTTGGCTACTTTGAAAATAAAACCCCCTGTTAAGGAGTCTGACTCTCGACCTGTGGAGGGAGCTAAGAAGGATGAATGGACCACTGTAGTTCGTAAAGGTAAAAACTCTGCGGCTTCGGCCCAAAAGACTCTCGTCGGTTCTAGTTCTTAGTCGATTGCGGAACTTCCTACGCAGACATCGTCTTCCTAGGCGGTTTCTACTTCGGTTTCAAACCCTAACCAACAGGGGAAGGACTCTTCTGAGGGTGTTGCTTGACCACCTTGGGTGCACACTCCTCAAGCTACGTCTGTGATTTCTTCTCCACACTCTCTGCGCCGCTTTCATAGCCCTTATGGGTGTACTGAGATTGCAAATGGTGGTTTAGAAAAACAAAGAGTTATTTCCCGTGGGGACTCAGATTTTTTGCGCAATAGCTTCTCCTCTCTTGGGGACGAGGAATATATGCAAGTTTTGTCATGAATTACATCTCATGGAATGTTTGAGGTCTCACAAACCTCACTAGAAAGTATTCTGTTCCAGATGCTCGTCAACGTGTTGTAGGCTTCGATGTTCTTTGCCTCCAGGAAGTCAAAATTGTTGGTTTCATGCTCAATACTACATACTGTGTTATTTGGTCGGATTGCCTTGTTTTTGCCTCCCAGCATGAAATTGGTCAAGGTGGAGTTGTTACACTCATTTCACCTCATTGGCTCTCTATAGTTATTTCTCATGGTTTTGATCCCATGCAGCGCACCGTTTGGGTTTTGCTGTCAATTGATAATCATTTTGTTGGGATCGTTAATGTTTATTCTCCCAATGATGCAATTGATAGATCATACCTCTGGCGTTGGATTGCAGACAATCTGCCACTTGCAACTTGGGTCACGTGTGGGGACTTCAATATGGTTGAGGTGGTGGCCAATAAGGGTGAAATTTTGCCTTTCCGCTGGACAACTAGTGAGAGGGAAGCTTGGTACTATATGCCTAATAAATTGGGTCTTTTCGACCCCAACACCAACCGTCGTCACCCTGGTGGGGTCTAGCACACTTGGTCTAATTTCAAAGCTGGCTCTAACAATTTTTTAAAAAGGCTTGATCATGCTATGACAACTGCGCAATCTTTTTTTTCTTTTTTTGAAGATCATGATCTGCCCGTCACTCCTCTTGTTGATGTGACATTTTTCGATCACTTCCCCATAAATTTTAGCATTGAATTGCAGCCAACTAGGCAACGTCCTTCCAAAACGCAATTCTACCTCAACACGTCTCTCCTGCATCATCAAACCAGGATGGCCCACATTCAAAGGGTTTGGAATTTAGAGCCAAGGCCCCATCATCACACTGGTTAGATTGCATGGTGGCATAACACCATCACCCGTTGTGTGAGGTTTCTGCACAATTTTGGTAGACAACTTGCCATGTACCACTGGCAGTCGTATGATGTTACCACCAAAGCTCTCTGTGCTGCCACAAAAGCTCTGTCCTTGAATCCTTTTGATTCTAAACCACAACTTCGTTTAGCCCAGCTTCACCATCAGAAACAAGTTACAGATAGCCACTTTGCTAGAGGAGCTCAAATCAAAGCCAGGTTACACTAGCTCAAGGTGGGCGATAGGGCCTACAAGGAATTTTTCCTGGCTTTGCGTACCCCTCATACCTCTGTAGGGATCAAGAAAATCAAAGAGGGGCAAGCTCTTCTCACCGAGCTACCTGATATTCTGCAAGCCTTTGTCCGTCATTATGAGAAGGTGTTCACAGCATAGGGAGACTCATCAGCCAGAGCCCAAGCTTTGCAAGACTATTTAGTTGTTGATCCCAAACAGCTTTCTGAGTCTCAACAAGCCTTTTGTGATCTCTTACTGACCATTGATGATCTCAAGGAAGTTTCTTTTTCTATGGTAGATGATAAAACCCCTGGCTGTGATGGCTTCCCCTGCTAATTCTACAAAGCTCTTTGGCCTTGTATTGGTCTTGACCTCCATAGGGTCTATCTAGAAGCTTTTCATTCCCAATCCCCAGGAAAAATGATTAACCGAGGCAACATCAAATTTATCCCTAAGGTTGGGGATCCAGAGGACATTTGCAATTAGAGGCCTATTACCTTGCTCAATGTCTCATACAAGATCATTGCCAAAGCCTTGGCTCTCAAGATTCGCCATCTCCTGCCTCTTGTTGTTTGTCCGGAGCAAACTGGATTTATCAAGTCTAGGTTTATTTTGGACAATATTATTGTCGTTTGGGAAGGGATGGACTAGGGCAGACACTCTAAACATCAGGCAATCTTCCTTAAGATTGACTTCGCTAAAGCGTATGATCGCATTGAGTGGCCTTTTATCTTGGCTATGCTCAAAGCCCTTGGCTTTGGTCCCCGATTCATCCAGTCTGTCCAGATGTTATTCAGATATGCCTCGGCCTATATCACCATTAATGGCTGACAATCTGAGGCTTTTGGCCTTTTCAGATCCATTCGCCAGGGATGTCCTCTGGCTCTTGCTTTAAATGTTCTTGCGGCAGAGGGGTTTGGTTACTTGCTAATGCTATCTCTGTTGGGCGTATTCGTGGTATCTCCCTGCCTGAGTCACCTTCTCAACTTGTCAATGGCCACTTTGCGGATGATTCCTTCCTCACTCTCATTGAGGAAGAAGACAATGTGCAGGCTGCTCTTCATTGTCTGAACACCTTTTGCTTGGCTTCTGGTTCAACCATTCAATGGCATAAGATGCAATGTTATAGGCAGTCTTTTCTGCCCGCCCTGCCTTGGATTCTCCAATATGACTGGAAATGGCTTCATCATGGCAAAATTTTTTGCTTTCTGGGCATTCCTTTTGCCTTTCAAGCTTCACCTGTGGATCTTTGGAATGTTGTTTTAGCCAGGATTGAGAAAAAGTTGGCCTACTAGATTACCAAGCCTCTCTCTCTGGCTGGTAAATTCTAAATTTTCTCTAAAGTGTTGGCTGCCATCCATGTCTATTATTCCTCATGTTGGGCTCCTTCTAAGGCCTCTTACATAAAGTTGGAAAGACTTCTGCGGGCCTTTCTTTGGGCCTCTGGATCTGACCATCAAGGCTTCCATAGGGTCACTTGGGAGTATCGTTGTCTTCCCAAGGAGTCCGGAGGGCTTGGCCTTATTTCTACCCAGAAACAAGGGCTTGCCTTATGTGCGAAATGGATTATTAGAGCCTTATCTGGTGACGAGGCCTGGAAAACTCTTCTTCAATATTGCATTTCTTCAGGCTTTCCTGCCAACAGGCGACCTTTGAAGGGGATTGGTTTTCAAACCCTTCTTATTATGAAAGACCCTATTTAGATCCAGGGTACTTTTGTGGTTAAAAGCATCTGGCGTTCTTGGGAAGATATCAATCCTTGGCTTCGATGGGCTGGTGATGGATTTCAGAATGAGATATCCATGAATCAACACAACCTCTGGTGGTCACCTCTTCTTCAAGTGCAAGGGTTACCACTGGCCAAAATCGAGGGTGTTATTGCTCTACGTGTTTACAAACGTGGCATTAGAACACCTAAGGATCTGTTTTCTAGAGCTTCTATGAGCCTCTAGTCATGGGAGGACCTCGAGGTCCAGTTTCGTTTGTCTCAGCCATATCGACAAACTTATGACCTTCTGGTCTTGACCTTACCCTTAATTTTGTTACATAAGCTTGGCATTCAGTTTGTCAGACCTTGGTGGAAAAATTGGAAATGGTATCCTTGGACTCCTTTCACCAACTAAAAACCCAAAATGGTTATCTCTAGTTGGTTCCTCATTTGCCTATGGTCCATATTCTCAACCAGCAGTGGCACTTGCAGTCTTTTCAGACTTCCTGGAGATTTAGGTTTCTTGTTGTCTGGTCCACCACCACTGAACCCAAGATTGCACACTTTGCTTGGTGTGTGCTTTTCCAAGGGTTGCCTTTGGGTTCCAGACTTAAGCATTTGGGGGTTCCTAATCCCCAATGCCCTTTTTGTGGTCACCTAGAAACTTTTATGCACATTTTTTGGTTCTGTAGAAGAGCTCAATAGTTCTGGAGCTGGATTCATGTTTTCTTTCGGCCTTTTCGGCCAGAGCCCTTTTCTTGGCATATGACTCTTTTGGGCGATTTGCCTAGAATCCCCTTTAAATTTTCCCAGATATGGCATGCTTTCAGAATGGAGATCCTATTCACTCTTTGGAAGGATAGAAATGCAGTTATTTTTACTCACAACTTTTTGGATATTAATGTCTGACTTTATGCTAAAGCTTGCATTTGTAATAATGTATTAATGCAGATTCATATACAAGATGACAAAATGGCCCTAGAGGTGGGCCACTTAAAGGAGCTCCTCCAGCATTGGGGCAACGCCCCTTGTGTGGTTTCTAGAGTGATACCGGATTCTATCTCTGTTGACCACACTCCACCCCGTGGCCGTCGTTGCGGTCGCAGTTCCTTTGCCCGCCGCTCTCAGACCCCACAATCTCAAGCTCCTTGCCGCTCCTCGGGCGGGAGAGACAATGCTTGGAGGCACCACTTGACTTCTCCTCCATGTCGTGGATCTTCCTTGGGGTGGCCCTCTGCTGCTCCTGTGACTTTTTCTCCTCCCGCTGGTGATGGCCCTGGGTGGCCTTCTTCCACCACTTCGAAGTTTCCTTGCTTGGCTCTGGTGATTTTGCCTCCCAGGTAGGAGGAAGGAGAAATTGACAAAGATCCTAAAGATGGGTAGTCCATGGCAAACCCAACTCCTGAGCCCACTGATGTATGGGGAAAGAAAGATAATCTTGATCGTCCTCCCTCGGTTGCCTCTGCTATGGTTGCTTGAGGAAGATTTTTGATGAATAGCTTTGTTTTTTTGCTTCCGGCCATTGGTCGTGTGACTCTCGCGAGGTGATCTTGTATCCTTGGCCTTTTTTTGGGAATATGTACTTTAATATTTTAAATTAATAGAGAAGGCCTATTCATCAAAAAAAAAATTACAATGGTCTACAAGCTCTCTTTTGTAAGTTTTTAATCTTTCAAATTTTAATATTGCTAATTATACATACTTTTGTTCATCTTTTGGTTTCTTTCTTATTGAAAATGAGAGAGAGGAAGAATTTGATAACTTAATAACATTTAAAAATCTAGAAAAGAAATCTCACATCTTCATTCTTTTTTTCAAGATAATTTATTGGAACACGTTGAATTCTAAATTTTATAAGGGGTTGGAAGCTTGGCCTACAAGCTCTCCTTAGTAAGTTTTTTTATCTTTTATGTTTTAAGTTGTTTGACAAAAAGTTTTTAACCTTTTTCTTCTCCATTATTTTGGAACTAGAAGTTACCTTTTATGTTTATGCTTGAAGCATGTTTTCCATTGCTAGGGGTGAGTGAACCACATTAGAAAAGTAAGATGGGATGGGAGAGGTATGGTTGTTTCAGTTGTCAAGTACATTGGAATCCTAGGTAAACCACATATTATCAAATGAGAAGGGAGACCAAGACATGATTAGATTTTGCAAATGAGGAGCAAACATCTTTTTAGTAGCAGTTGATATGCAAATAGTTGGCATCCTTCTACTATGTGGTTGGTTTAGCTATATGAGATTTTGATGCAGGGACTTTGCGGGGTCATAACTTTTGACTTGGTTGTCCAATTGGGCTGAAATTTTATGTGGACGTGTATCTTGAGGAGTTGATTGGATTGCCAACCGAAACTAGTTCGGTAGGGCCTCCAAAAATTCAAAATTTTCAGGGCCGGATTCCTTCATCTAAGGCCTCAAAATTGGCTTTTACTTTCTTTTTTTTGGTTTTTAGAAAGTTTATTTTTTAGTTAATTTTGAACTCGTAATATTTATGGGGATAGAAAGTTGGAAATTTGTGCCGTAGGAATGTTTTTTAGATTTTGAGAAGATTTCGTGATTTTTGGGATAGATTTGAAAATTTCCATAAATGACAAATTTTGGATTTTATAAAAATTTGCCCAAAAAGGAAATTTTTGGTTGTTGTTTAAAATAGGGACTTTTTCATTGTAATAGAAGAATGGTTGGAGTTTTTAGAGAAGAATAATTAAGAACATTTGATCTAGACTTGAATTTATTTCCGATTATCCTTTGTTATATTGATTATGGTTTAATTGGCTACATCGAATTTGCCTTCTGATGGAGGAGCATCTAGGGGCAACAATAAATTAATCTTGCATGAATAAGTAGATAGTGAAATTTTCATATTTCTTTTAAATATATAAATATTTGGGTCTAAAATGTGATAGAGCACCAATGCTTAAAGAAAGTTTATCTAGGATAAATTTTGATTAACAATTTAAAATCCAATAATAGTCACATGGTTAGCAATAAGAAAGAGGGTGTCACACTAAGCCAAAATAGGCATATGGAGTTTAAAACATGAATAACCATTGAGTTTCTCAAATCAACAAATTAATTGAGCTTATACGAAAGAGGAAAACTAAAAGGTAGCACTAGACAAATGGGTAGAAGGGTCCTATCAATTTTGATAGTCTTGTGAAGCTTAGTTCCAAGCAAGCTATAAGTGGGATGCCTAAAATAGAAAATTCTTCAAAAAACCTTTTGCAAATAGTTCCAAATAGGAAAACACACAAGGGTGACATTCAAAACAATGTAGCATTCAACATCAAGACCTTTGGAGCTGGTGCATACTGACCCATGTGGACCTACAAGGACAAAAGGTTGGTTAGATAGGAGGTATTTCATGTTACTATTGATGATTTTACTAGGATGACTTGGGTTACTTTCTTGAAAGATAAGTTTGAATCTTTTGGTAGACTTGAGACTTAAAATCTATGGCAAAAAATGGACCTATCCTAAGACTCAAATTTTTGAGGTCTAATAGAGGTGGTGAGTTTACCTCAAATGAGTTTGAAGGATTTTGTAAAAAAAATTGGCGTAAAAGGAAATACTTTACTGCAAGAACTCCTCTTTAAGAGAAGCCTTATTTAAATCTCAAAAATCAATGCATATTCGGATTTGTCCATCAAGTTTTCCTACCAGAATAATATTAGAGATCCAAGGAGAATAATCAATATGATGGATAAAGCCAACCTTTAGAAGCTTCTCTATCTTAGTCTTGACTAACAAATCTACCTTGGGATTCATCTTTTGAATCTTTTGTTTTATAGGCTTGGTGTCAGGACTTAACACAATATTGTGAATCATAATGGATGCGTCAATACCTGACATGTCCTCATACAACCAAGAAAAAACATCATGATATTGATGCAAGACATTTGAATTTACTTTAGATTCCTCAAGAGATAAACATTTTCTGATTTTGATAGCTTTTCTAGAATCCTTAGTATCCATGATAACATCAATAATGTCTCGTTTAAGGAGCATACTATGATCTTCAAGATGAGACAAAGATATATTTTCCTCATCATGAGATAAGGGATTCTTTTCATCAACACTCATAATGGACTCCCCAAAGTATGCTTGATCATTCAAATAATACAAGAATCACCACTTATGATGATAATAAGGCAAGCTTGAATACACACAAGAATTCCTTCAAAGCTTCCTCAAAAGGGAAAAGGTCCAAATGAATTTCATCTGGTGATGTAGTAGTATCAAGATATTTAATATGTGCAATCTTAAGAGGGAGAACATCCTTGGAAATCATATTAACATTTAACCATGGTTTTTCCTTATGAGATGTAGGTTGATATCCAAGCCCAGTGCTATGGTGGAGGGGTTCTAGTTCTAAAGGAATCTGAATACCTTGTCCATTAGGTCCACAACCTCTGCCATCATAACCAAGATTTGAGACAAGGTTATACCCTAGACCATAGATGCCATGAAGCTCTCTATAGGTTGGAGGTTTGGTGTAGAAAAGATAATCAACATGATAAGTATCATCTGGCTTTATAGATGCATAATCATGTTTTGTGGCAGAGGAGAACAAAATTTTAGGAAATCTTAGATGGATGGGGTCAACATTATATTCATAGACATGAGAATCCATGAAGTCTAAGGAACCCCAGTCGTCACCCAAGCATGCATTTACCTTAGGCAGAGAAGATGGTTTGGTAGATGGGGAATTAACCGAGGTAGACTTAAACATTTGTGCTTTTGGGAGGTATGCCTTGGGAAGATCCTCTTTTGGAGGATCTTGTTTCTTAAAGGTAACTTCCTCCAGATCTCATTTTTAGGAAACTCCATAGAAGAAAAGGTTATCACCGAAGAAGATAATGTTGAAGTATAATTTTGAAATGAAGGTGTAACCAAAGCCTAACCTACTGCTACCATTTGACATATGTACATGACATCAAGGATAGCCTTGATTGTGACCACCTAATTATTCTCAACAAACTTTACTAACCCATGAAGGGTAGAAGAAACAACTCCCAAAGAGTGAAGCCAAGGTCGACCAAAAGAAGGTTGTAAGATAAAGGCCCCAACATCACATGTACCAAGGTTGGGATAGTAATAATGTTAGGATAACTGGTGAACAACTGAGAGGGGGGGAGGGGGTGAGTCAGTTGTTGACAGATTATAACATTTAATACACTTAATAACGTTTAAACTAATTAAGTATCAGTAAAACATAAACAAATATCTGTAAACAATACAACTTAACAATTTAAACAGATAATTAATGCAAAGCAACCATACCACATAACACCATGATTTATATGTGGAAAACCCGAAAAGGGAAAAACCACAGTGGGAAGTCTACCCATAGTCAGATGATACTTCTGCAGAAAGTATGTGTTACAATGAGGGGCTTGCACATGCAGTAAGGCACACTGCCTAGAGTGTACTGCTCATTACAAAAGAGTTTCACTGACTACAAAGAGGCTACAACCATCTCAAGATAAATGGACAACAATCTAGAACAAAAAACTGCTAGAAATAACATTTACCATGCCTGATTACAGTTTCAGTTAAGCTCAATATTGGAGGCCTTTGATGTCTTCCTTAATCCCAATTTGATCACCTATGATTGACCAAGTGTCCTTTGCATATGATATTGCATTTCAAGACCACGAATACTTATTCCATTCCCATACCACATATGCCACGATCTACAATGAGATATTACATCTTTTTTTACAAACCCTAAGGCCTAAACCAATTAGCTTGGCCACCTAAAAGATATTACAATAAGATCATTACGTAAATCCATATTACAAAAATATACCATGTCAGATTAAGACTAAAAAAACAATAATAAATCCATAAAACATCCCGGTAACGAGTAGAGTACACGTTAACATGATATTGGTCCATAACCTAGATAGGCACCGAACCTATTCTGGGTCCACCACACCAAAGCAATATCTTCAAGTAGTTGAAGTACAATCAAAGAACATCTTCAACATCCTGAAATCCATGTAGATGCTGCACCAACACCAATTATGCATCTTGTTAAGATTCCTCAATGAGAACTCTACCGGTAAAGCCTTAAACTAGAGCCGGTAAGGGTTTACCAAAGTGTATGATAGCATCTGATTACCAAGTCAATACCAACTGACCAAAACATGCTTTAGGAGCATGTACCACATATAACCAAACATATTACATAGATCCAAACATGCCAGAAGTGTCCAATAGATAGTCTCTTCTGTCGGTAACACTTGATCTTCTATCGATAACCAAAACTTGTCCGTTGGTAACCAACCATAACAGCTAGTGTTGACATCAATGAGAAAAGATCAATGCAACACATAATAAATTCATCCAATAATGCCAACAATCTCCCCCTTTGGCATTGATGGCAACACTAGATGTGAAAAATATCTAAGTACCAAGAAATGCCAAACAAGTCTCCCCTTGTGGAAGACAACCAATAATCTCCTAAATATCAATAACTCTCCCCATGTGAATGATATCTCTATAAAGTTTTGAATTTATTTTTTTCACATTACTATCTCTCCCCCTTTGACATCAATGCCATAAATATGACAAAAATATCAAAGCAAAAAAACCTCTGAAATCTCAAAGCTGACTACTCCCTCTGAGTAGTAGCACCACTCATCAGTGTCGGAATGAATAATATCTCTGATAATGCATGTCAGATTGATGACAAACTGCATCAATCAAGTCTCTGCCGGAGGGGCAGAAACCCCTAAGTTATCTCTCAAATACTCAAATGATTCCTTAGACAACGGTTTAGTGAATATATCTGCAATTTGTTCTTTAGTCTTCACATAAACTTATTTGACTTCCTTTTCTTCTAACTTGTCCTTCAAAAAGTTATAATTTATTGATATATGCTTAGTCATAGAGTAGACATGTCAATAGCTGCAGAGTTATCACAGTAGATAACTACTGGTTCACTATAATTTACCCTGATATCCTTCAACATTTGCTTCATCCACAAGACTTGAGTACAATTAGTTGTTGCTGCAACATACTCAGCTTTTGTAGTAGATAAAAAAATGCATGGTTGTTTTTTGCTGATCCATGAAACCAGTTTCTTTCCAAGAAAGAAAGCTCCACCGGAAGTGCTCTTCCTGTCATTAGTATCTGCCCAATCTGAGTCAATAAATGCACATAAAGTGAAATCATCATTTTTAGAATACCATAAACCATATTCTGTTGTTCCTTGTAAATACCAAAATATCCTCTTTACTGCACATTCATGATTTTCTTTAGGATTACTTTGATATCTTGAAACAATACTTACTGCATTCATAATATCCGATCTATTCTGAGTTAAATATAAAATACCACCAATCATAGACTTATACCTTGTCGGATTTACTGATGTAGAAGTATCCTTGATAGATAATTTCTCACTTGTCACCATATGAGTACTTACCATTTGGAATTATCCATACCAAACTTCTTCAAGAATTCCCTCAGATACTTAGTTTGATAGATAAAAATGCCTTTGTTAGTTCGAGTAATTTGCAAACCTAAGAAAAATCTCACCTCACCAATCATGGACATTTCAAATTCATTCTTCATATTGTTAGCAAACTCCATGCACAATTTATCTTCTCCTCAAAAAATGATATCATCAACAAATACTTCAATAATCAGAATATCATTATCAATGATCTTATAATATAAATTACTATCAACATTGCCTTTAGTAAAACCAAGCTTCAAAAGATATTTATCAAATCTTGCATACCAAGGTCTAGGAGCCTGTTTCAATCCCTATAAAGCTTTCTTCAATCTGCAAACCATATCTTTATCATTGGCAAGTGAAAATCCATCAGACTGCTCAATGTATACTTCTTCCTCAAGTTCACCATTCAAAAATGCACATTTAACATCCATTTGATAAACCTTATAGTTCTTATAAGCTGCATAGGCAAGAAATAGTCTAACAACTTCAATTCTAGCTACAGGTGCAAATTTCTCACCATAATCAATTCCTTCCATTTGAGAATACCCTTTATAAACCATTCTAGCCTTGTTTCTTACAACTTGACCATCCTCATTCAGCTTATTCCTATAAACCCATTTAGTTCCAATAACATTCTTGTTTTTAGGCCGAGGAACTAAAGTCCAAGTTTCATTTTTCTCTATCTGATCTAATTCATCTTCCATAGCCTTTAACCAATGTTCATCCTTACAAGCTTCAATAACAGATGCTGGTTCAACTTGAGAAATAAGACATACCTCTTCATTTTCTAGTCTTCTTCTTGTC
Organism: Cryptomeria japonica; assembly: GCF_030272615.1. Taxonomy (NCBI): domain Eukaryota; kingdom Viridiplantae; phylum Streptophyta; class Pinopsida; order Cupressales; family Cupressaceae; genus Cryptomeria; species Cryptomeria japonica. Next base: position 991,564,434 of record NC_081407.1, on the reverse strand, counting down.
ATAACTCCCTTGTTCCTATCTCCAATGATTTCATCTTCAAAATGATTTAATCTTACATACCTTGGTGTCTTTTGAACTTTAGGTTCACTGATCTGATCATCAGTCACAGTTGAATTTTCTGATTGTGTCAGTGTAACTATCTCATTTTCCTATACCGGTTGAGGCATTGTCAGTTCCCTGTCATATGATATAGAATGATTTCTATACTTCTCATCGACTTTCACATTATAACTCTCCACAATTTTCTGCAATCTTTTGTTATAACATCTATATGCTTTGCTTTGAATTGAATAACCAAGAAATATCCCTTCATCACATCTAGGATCAAGCTTTCCAATTGAATCATCTCTTTTGATATAGCATTTACTTCCAAAAATTCTAAAATACTTAATAGTAGGTGTATGTCCAAACCATAATTCATAAGGGGTCTTACTAGTTTCACCTTTGATGTGAACTCTGTTGAATGTGTAGACTGCTATACTCACTGCTTCTCTCCAGTAGATATGAGGCAATTCAGCTTCCATCATCATAGATCTTGTTGCATCCAAAATGGTTATGTTTTTTCTTTCCACTACTCCATTTTGCTGAGGAGTCCAAGGTGCAGATAATTGTCTCCTGATTCCATTTGTTTCACAATAATTGTTAAATTCATGAGAAGTGAACTCACCGCCATGATCTGATCTTAGACATTTGATTTTCAATCTAGTTTCTGTTTCAACCATTGCTCTAAAGATCTTGAATTTCTCAAAAGCTTCAGACCTCTCCTTAAGAAAAGTCACCCACATCATCCTAGAATAGTCATCAATAATCAACATGAAATAGCTATTAACTTGATAGATTCTAGTTCTTGTTGGACCACATGAGTCATTGTGAATCAAATCAAGTACATCATTAGATTTATCATGTATGCTCTTAAAAGAAATTCTAACTTGCTTTTCCAATTGACATTCCTTACATACCGGATTATGAGGCTTCATAATCTTAGGTATATCTCTAATTGCCTTAGTTGAACTGATCTTAACAATACAATCAAAATTAACATGACACAACCTCTTATGCCATAACCAACTCTCATCAATATGAGCAATCAAACATGTCTTATTACCAGTGTTCAAGTGAAAGATATTACCTCCAGTCTGAATACCGGTTGCAATTTCCAAACCAGTCTTGTTAATGATTTTGCATTTTCTATCTTTAAACTGAAGTTGGAAACCCTTGTCCACCAATTGACCAACACTCAAAAGATTATGCTTTAAACCTTCTACATAATAGACATTATCAGTGTTATGCTTGCCCTCCAAAGAAATAATACCTCTACCTTTGATCATACATGCTTTGTCATCTCCAAATCTGACTTGACTGCCATTGTATTCTTGCAAGGATAAAAATTTCCCTTTATCTCCAGTCATATGATGTGAGCATCCAGTATCAATTACCCATTCATCCTTGTCTTAAACTTTTGCTGCCAGGGCCTTTTCTTCATTTATGATAGCTGGTTCCAGTTCATCTTCCTTTAAAGCATAGAACACTCATTCCTTTCCATTGTCGGATCCACTAGCAGAGTCTTCTACTGGTTCATCTCCAGAGTCATCAATTACTCCTTCCTCATCCGCTATGTAGCATTGTTTACTTTTCTTGAATCTATATTTGTCCTGGTTAGGTTTAAATGATTTCTTAACTCTTTCCTCAAACCTTGCATTCCTTTTAGGACATCTAGATGCAAAATGACCAATCTTTTTACATGAAAAACATTTAAAAGGTACTTTTCCTTCATACTTACTTCCTGTCGAACCTTTAGGTACTCTTCTAGCAAATAAGGCTTCAAGTTGATCAAATTTTTCATCTTTTTTCCTCATGTCTTCAAATTCTTTTGCATATAAGACTTTCCAATCACTTTTTTTGGTAGATGATGATGATGATGCATGAAAAGCAAGTTCAGACCTTACAGCTCCAGAAGATCCAAATTCTTCAAGCTCAAAAGCAGATAATTTCCCAATCAGAATGTCTCTGTTAACTGAAGAGTTTGCCATTGTTCTCAACTCATTAATTGTAGTTGCCTTCATCTTTTAAGCCAGTGGAAGGGCTCTCAAGACTTTGGAAACTATTTTATCTTCACTTAGAAATCCTCCACAATATTGAATTCCCATAACAATCTCATTTACTCTTTCCACAAATACAACAGTTCTTTCATTATCTTCCATCTTCAAGTTTTCATATCTTACCTGGTAACCATCAAGTTTAGCAATTTTGACAGTAGGATCACCTTCATTCAGAGTTTTCAATTTGTGCCACATAACCTTTGTTGATGATTTATCAGTCAATCCCATGATCTGTTGATCAGTAAGTGCACACAAGAGGGCTTCTCTAGCTCTACAATTATTTTCAATATTCTTGTCCAAGTTTGTAGGAGCAGGATTGCCAGATGTTGGATCATAAGGTGTGTATCCTTTCTTAGTGATCTCCCAAATATCCTTGCCAAGACATCTAAGATGAGTCTCCATTCGAATTTTCCATATCCCATAATTTATTCCATCAAACTTAGGGATTTCTCTTCTGAAAATAGTTACTGGTGCATTAGAAGTGTTAGTTGCCATAGGATCTACCTCAAGCAGTTAAGCTTCTGCAAAAGAGGACCAAAGCTCTAATACCAATTGTTAGGATAACCGATGAACAACTGAGAGGGGGGGGGGTGAATCAGTTATTGACAGATTATAATATTTAATCCACTTAATAACCTTTACCTGATTAAGTACCGGTAAAGCATAAACAAATACTGATAAACAATACAACTTAACAATTTAAACAGATAATCAATGCAAAGAAACCATACCACATAACACCATGATTTGTATGTGGAAAACCTGAAAAGGGAAAAACAAAGGTGGGAAGCCTACCCATAGTTAGATGATACTTTTGCAGAAAGTATGTGTTACAATGAGGGGTCTGCACATGCAGGAAGGCACACTGCCTAGAGCGTACTGCTCATTACAAAAGACTCTCACTGACTATAGAGAGGCTACAACCATCTCAAGATAAATGGACAACAATCCAGAATAATGAACTGCCAGAAATAACATCTATCATGCTTGATTACAGTCCTGGTTAATCTCAATACCAAAGGCCTTTGACATCTTCCTTGATCCCAATTCGATCACCTATGATCGACCAAGTCTCCTTCATAAATGATATTGAATTTCAAGACCACGAACACTTATTCCATTCCCATACCACATATGCCACGATCTACAATGAGATCTTACATAATTTTATACAAACCCTAAGGCCTAAACCAATTAGGTTGGTCACGTAAAAGATATTATAATAAGATCATTACATAAATTCATATTATAATGATATGCCATGTCGGCTTAAGACCAAAACAATAATAATAAATCCATAAAACATTCTGATAACATGTAGAGTACACATTAACATGATACCAGTCCATAACCTAGATAGGCACCCGACCTATTCTGGGTCCACCACGCCAAAGAAATGTCTTCAAGCAGTTGAAGCACGACCAAAGAACATCTTTAACATCCTGAAATCCATGTAGAAGCTGCACCAAGACCAATTTTGCATCTTGTCAAGATTCCTCAGTGAGAGCTCTGTCGGTAAAGCCTTAAACTAGTACCGATAAGGGTTTACAAGAGTGTTTGATAGCATCTAATTACCAAGTCAATACCAACTAACCAAAACATTCTCCAGGAGAACTACCACATGTAACCAAACATATTCCATAGATCCAAACATGCCAAAAGTGTCCAACAAATAGTCTCTTCTGATGGTAACACTTGATCTTCTACTGGTAACCAAAACCTATCTGTTGGTAACCAACCATAAGAGCTAGTGTTGACATCAATGAAAAAACATCAATGCAACACATAATAAATTCATCCAATAATGCAAAAAAATAGATCCAACCTTTAAGGGAAAAATAATAGTACCCATAGCGGTCTTTCCAATATCAAAGCCACGAATAGATAAAGAAGATGTTGCAAGTGAAATTGAATCTACTTTAATCTTTGGTAATAAATCTAAGCTACAAACATTAAGTGTCAAACCCATGTCAAAAAGAGTTCATCTAATGCCAAAACCATTAACATAAACAATTATCATCAAAGGATCAACCAAGTTCCTTCAAGAGGTGGAAGTTCATGAGGATAAAATGTAATATTAGGTGAATCCACGTGAATATGGTCCATCAATGCATTCACATATGTTGGTGTCATAGAAGAAGGTAATAAAAATATTTGTAAAGCCTCTTGTAGCATACCTTGATACACTAGAGCATTTTAAAGCAAGTCCCATAGTGAGATTGTAGCAGGAGTAACTCTAAGTTGCTCGATAAGATCATAATCACCAAGGTTCTTAGCTACAGGTTGAGCTTCTTGAGGAAGATTCAATTGGGATGATGGTAAAGGTGATCTTGATTGATTGGGATGTTGTTTATTCCTCCTTGTATTATATTTATGAACAACAACGTGTTGAAATCAGGGATCACTGAGAGGGAGGGGGGGTGAATCACTGATCTATCGGTTAGCAGATTTACCAACTTAACTTTAAACCACGAGAGGCAAACACTTGAAACTGAAATGCAAAAACATAAAGCAATCAACCACAAAAGCATAACACTGAATTTTTACATGGAAACCCAAATGGGAAAAACCATAGTGGGATTTGAACCCACAATATTATTCCACTATGGCCATTGGAAAAACAATATTACAATATGGGAATGCATAGGCATTTAGGCACACTACCTAGAGCTCACTACTCAATTACAATAACCCAAAAGGCTACAATCCTCAGGGAAGGCTCACTGCCTTATAAATTAGTTACAGTGATGAAATACAGTGAATGAACTTTGAAATAGAATCTACAATGCATGGATGAGTTCCAATTGAGTGCTAAATATAATGACTGGATCACCTTCTCTGTTCTTCTCTATTCTGCCCTGTTCTCGATCTCAGTCAGCTACCGAATAAAAAATATGCATGTGAAACTGCACCAAAATGGATTCTTGATCACCACTCGCTCGCATACAATTGCATTATCCACCAAAAAGATCATCCACACCAAACTTATATGCTAGAAATCACAAAATTAGGCTATTTATCATGTCGCCTGTAAGAGTAACGTGTAGTCTCATGTCGGCTTGATCGGATCCCAAAGGATAAATGAGGATCACCAAAACAATAATAAAATGATGTTTCTATGTCGGCCCAATCATCCCAAACACGATTCAATGCACTACAATCATCAGAAATCTTCGGGACAAAAAATGCTATGTTCTTCCTGAAATACCAGTTAATTGGCTACCGGTTAACACTTTCTTCTGGATAAGAAGAATTAAGGCCACCGGTTCAAATCTCTATGAAGCGTTTCCATCAATGACAACCCTAAACCAATAATCAGCCACCAAAAACTAGTAGAAACCACTAGATGAGTTTCAACTGCCAACAACCTCCCCCTTTGGCATTGATGGCAACACTCTTGAAAAATGGCTAAGTGTTGAACATTATTCACTAATTCAAAAGAATCAAAAGAATTTCTAAGTCTCCCCCTTAGACAAAGAATTCCACTCTTATATACTGTACATTTTTCACCTTTTCTCTCCCCCTTTGATAGCAATGCCAAAGATGGGGTGTTATCCAAAATTTATATACAGAGATATTTACTGGAGAATTTACAAATACTTGAAGATGTCAACATAAATAGTCTTCAAAAATCCTAGGTGAGTATCCCACCCACTCTTCAAGTTATCCAAAACTATGATAAATGCACTAAATATAGTGGCATGAATTTCTAATTCCTTTAGATCAGATGGCACATGCCGAGCCATTTCCTTCATACAATCTACCTTATTACTCAACATGATGTCCAACCGGGGGCAATCAAGTTCCAGAGTTCACCAACTTTTCTTAGAATTTTGTCCTTGTTCGCTTGGAGGCTTGAGATCTGATCATTTAGAGCCATAATTTTCCCTTCAACACTACTGGTTAGAGCTACATTTGGGTCAAAGGACTGTGAAATACTAGCAATATTTCCTTGGAAAACACCTATCTGCTTGTCTATATCTACAATGAATTTAGGCAAAATCAGACAAGAGTTGTACAATTCACCACCTTCTGACAATGCACCAGAAATAATCTGTAGTCTATTATTTAGTCTCACTCTATCATCCTCAATCATCTTCCAGAATGCGTATACCCTAACATCCTTAAATCTATCCAAAACTTTCTGAGCAGTAGACTTTTGTAAAGAATCAAAATTTGTATTTACACTATTAATCAATTTCAACAATTTATCGGAGGGGCTATTATTAGAATCTAACTATATATTTGGAGCCACCTTTTGCAAAATGTCAACCAACATCAAAATGAGCTTCTTATCTTCATATTCAAACTTCACCAGATCCTGGCTAGCCTGAGCTTGCACAACAACTGCTAGCATGAGATTTTCTGCAGGAGACATCTATCCAAGGTTGATAAGACCATCAAGATTGATAGGGATTTGAGGTGGAGTCCTTGTAACCAGAGGAGTGACAATTGTCAGATCAACTACTCCTTTTCCTTTGTCTACCTTAGTTCCCTTAGCCTCTATACTCCCAACATCCTTTTTCTCTTCTCCATCTCGTTTATCTTTTGCACTAGTGTCGCCACTTGGTGCAGTATCATCCTTTTGGATCTCAGGGGCTGTTGAACTATCTACCATCGGAGGAGTATCACTGGTCTCAGCATCAAGTGATGTGTTACCTTGACCTTCCAGATGTCCCTCAATCTGAGTTTCATCCTTCTAACCACCGAAAACACCTAGCTTTTCTTCTAGATGAGAAGACTTGAATGCATATTTATACAAAGGATCATTCACAATTATCTTTTTCCATATGGCTTTTGTCTCCTTCCTCACCTTTTCCGCTTGACCAATCATTAATCTGTTTACCCTATTTTTACTTATGAACTCTTTCTTGTTAGCTTCTTCAATGAGTCTTTTGACTTCATCACGAGTAACATAGGTGCAAACATTTATTAACTATCTTTCTTTCATTTCTTTGTCAATCTTACTAGTTGTTAGTCTCCTTGCATCGATAATATTATATAGATCTTTAGGGATACTACACCCTAATTCAATCAAAGTCTTGCTAAAGTTATGCAAGTATAAACGTTGTAGGGTACCAAAGAAAATGCACCTTCATTATCATCTTCAAAAGACTTGAAAGGGTGTATCTTGAAAACAGGTTTGGCCCTATCCTTAATCTCGACCACTAAAGGGGTAGCAACACCAGAAGTTGAAGCCAATTTGAATTTAGGGTTTACAAAAACTGAAAGCATGAATAGATAAATACCTTGATTCACAACCGGGCACTGAAATTTGCTTTAGAGTCGCTGATCTATTGTTGTTGAAATTGCCAAATCTCTCTGCTCTTCTTCTCTGCACTATTCGCTTGATCCCATTGTGACAAATGAAACTTCAAAATGCACTTTTATCCTTTGAAAACCTAATTATTCACTGCAGTAAATGTTGCAACTGGTTACCATGATTTTCACAAAGTTGCTAATCGGAGCACTGAATCTTCTCTGAAACTTTCAGATAACATTTGCATATCAGATCTAATACTTCTTCAACCTTTTGGAATCGATTACAGATCATCGAAGAGGGGGCTTCTTATAATCTACGTGAATAGTTCCCCCTAAGGCATAAATCTCTAGTTACCGGATGAAGATCCTACATAGGATTCAGGTGCAGATCCATTTTCTACTTTAGTTTCATCTTTTCTAACCCACATCTTCTCATGCTTGTCTCTAATCTCTTATACCTTCACCTTTCCCTTCTCATCTGATTTTCTCTTGTCAACTGAAGCACTGTTCTTTCTTCTACAGTACTTAGCAATGTGACCAGTTTTGTTGCATGCACGAAAAAACAACATTCTCTGCATAGGTTTGAAATTCATCTAATTTTGTCTCATCCTGCACTGGTTAGAGATATGTCAAAACATCCCACAAGCATAGAACCTCTTGTTTTGGAAGTTATTCATTACTACTTTGCATATATTTGACTTGTGACCAAAATTATTGCATATGAAACACTGACCGGTAAAGGTAGGATCATTATTCAATGTTGTTCATTCCATTATACATCCTACTTTTGCATTGATTCACCATATGATCAAATTTATTGCAAGTAAAGCATCTACCATTGAATTTATGAGCATTAGGTTATCTTATTGGAGGATTTTTGCTCTTCTTCTAATTAGGTTTTGTATTGCCTTGTCCAAATCCGAAGGATTCCCCTTCCTCAAATCCAAGTCCTTGCATGCCCTTTCCATGTCTCTGGCTTTCCAGCATCTCATCAAGCCTTGCTGATCTAGCTTTGAATTTGTCTTTGTAGTCATTAGCAGTAGCATGTTCATCTCTTAAGGTAGCAATCTATCTTTCAAGTTCTTGACCATTATTCATTAACTGTGTCAACTCAAGCTTCAAGTGGTCATTCTCATAGCTAAGCCTAAAGCATTTATCTTCTCTTTCCTTCAATGAAAATGTTCTAGATTAGCTTCATTCTTCTTCTAGTCCTCAATCTCCTTAGTCAGCCTCAACACATCTTATTCTTCAAGGCAACATTCTCTCTTTCAACCTTGTCACATTCATCAAATTTACCCTGATATTCCATGATCTAATCTTCTTTATCCTTTAGCTTGTCCATCAATTCTTTCCTCTTTTCTCTTGAAGTGTTTGCTTGATCCTTCAAGTCATTAATGAAATCATCAACAACATTTAGGTTTTTCTTCAAGGTACATATCTAATTTCTAGTTGCATCAAGATCCTCAAGTGCCACATGGAGTTGTCTTTGAAAATCGGAATCCATTGATTCAATCTCCTAGACCTTCCTCAAGTGGTTAAGCTTCCTCAGAGGAACTAGGCTCTGATACCAATTTTTGAAATCAGGAATCACTGAGAGGGGGGCGAATCAGTGATCTATCGGTTAGCAGATTTACCAACTTAACTTTAAACCACCATAGGCAAACACTTGAAACTGAAATGCAGAAACATAAAATAATCAACCACAAAAGAATAACACCAGTTTTTTACATGGAAACCTAAATGGGAAAAACCACTGTGGGATTTGAACCCACAATATTATTCCACTATGGCTAGTAGCAAAGAAATATTACAATATGGGAATGCATAGGTATTCAGGCACACTGCCTATAGCTCACTGCTCAAATACAATAACTTGGAAGGCTAAAACCCTCAGGGAAGGCTCACTTCCTTACAAATTAGTTACAATGATGAAATATAATGAATGAACTCTGAAATAGCATCTACAATTCCTGGATGAGTTTTGGTTGAGTGCTAGATATTCTAGATAGATCACCTTCTTTGTTCTGGTCTATTTTGCCTTGTTCTCTGTATCAGTCAGCTATCGGGTCAAGAATGTGCACGTGAAACTACACCAAAATAGATTCTTGATCACCACTCACTCACATACAATTGCATCATCCACACCAAACTTATATACTGACAATCACAAAATTAGGTTATTTACCATTACGGTCTACAAGAGTAACATGTAGTCTCATGTCGACTTGATTGGATCCCAAAGGATAAATGCAGATCACCAAAACAATAATAAAATGATGTTTCTATGTCAGGCCAATCATCCCAAACACGATTCAATGCACCACAATCATAGGAAAGCTTTCAAACCAAAAATGCTCCGTTCTTTCTGAAATACCGGTTAACTAGCTATCGGTTAACACTTGCTTCTAGATAAGAAGAATTAAGGCTATTGGTTCAAATCTCTATGAAGAGTTGTCATCAATGACAACCCTAAACCAATAATCAGCCACCAGAAACTACCAAAAACCACCAGATGAGTATCAATTGCCAACACAATGTTGTAGGGAGACTACTTAGACTGCATAACTTAGTATACAAATCAAGAGCATCTCCCTTAAACAGGTTCCCAACAATGGATTTAAATTTCTTAGGAGGAGGACTAACTACATTCATGTAGATGCAAGGTCTCTTAGGCCTTCGTGGAGCCATAGAGACAACAATGGCATTCATAGACTCTTCGTCCTTGGAGGAAGAGAGGGTTGGGGATAAGTTACAATCTTTAACATCTCCACAACTAGGAGGACATGTTTCTAGAAAGTCATCCAAGGCCTCATCTAGCATATCAAAGTCATCCTTGGAGAATGCCCTATCAAATATGTCAAACTCTAAGAGAAAAAGATCCGACATAAGGCATTCACATCGAGCTCACAAAAAATGTAGAGGAAGGGATTTGATATCCTCAAAATGTCAAATCTAAAGGAACAAATATGCTTTCTCACTACTTCCCTTTACTCGTGCTCTAGTGAGCCAATGATGAAATATAACATAAATCGAACAAAAACTAAATTAATATATCAAAGCTACTGAAGGTTACAAATATATAACAAAATAAGGAAATTCTAGCTATAATAGAATATAAACAGGAAGAAAATTATATCGAAGAATTGGTTTAGTCTCAGATTTAGGATGCCAGCACGTTGAGAGGGTGTTTGTGCACCACACTATCATCTGTATGGACAGAGAACTAAAATATACAGAAATACTCCACAATCTGCTCTCAACTGTGCAGAACCTATTTGTCACCTGCACACACAGAGATGAGGGGAAAATGTTGGGGTTGTATAAGGGTTTGTCTCAATCAAACCCCCTCTTTGGTGTTTCCACTGCCACAGACAACCAAATTAATGGAATGGATAAAAATATCAATGTAATAGAAATTGTAGACACCTAAAATTGTCTTGTCTAATTAAATAAATATTTTTATTTATTTAATTATTTTAGCCTAATTCTTCTATTAATTGAATAAATCTTGATTTATTTAATTAATTCATTTATCCTCTTCTAGCCTTATTTTTCAATTAAATAAATACCTTATATTTATTTAAATTCTCCTTTTTCCTAAATTAAATAAATATATTATTTATTTAATTGATCCCACTTCTTCTATTAATTAAATTAATCTTTATTTATTTAATCAATTCATTAGCCTTTTCCACTCATGACACATGTCATTCATCACTTAATTCCTACACCACCTACCCTATCATTATTTTCTTATTTTCTCTACCTACCCTCTAATCATAGCCGACCATTTATCTTTTACACCTCTCAATCTTATCCCTCCATTTCTTATAGTGTCTTCTATATAAGGAGATGCTTCCTTCATTATCAATCCTAATCAATCTTTGAAGCCTTCTAGCATTCGAACTTTCACATGCGATCTAGCTATCAACCACAATTTCATTCTTTGTTGAGCTCTTGTGCGCATATAAAATCTAAGAGAAAATATATCAAGCAAGATCAATGGAGATAGGAAGAATGGAAATCCAAACCCTATTGGACATGTGATGGTATAATCTTTGTGATTTCATTTGATTTGCATTGTCTTGGGTAATCTTCATATGTTATGGTGGATCTTTGTTGTTGTTAGGCTAGGGTTTTGTGGTTGAATTCATTTAGTCTTTCAAGATTGTTGTTTCCATTTTCACCATAAATATTTTGGCATGCCCGGTGGGACTCTTGTCCTTTTTTGCATTTAACATCTCTTGTTGCAGATTTTTTTTGTTTTTGAAGTTGCAAATCTGACATTTTCGACAAACTTTCAGCATTTCCGCATCTGCGCATACTGGAACTACGTTTTTTTTTTTGTCATGTCTGTGACCTCTAAAATCACATTTGTGTTCAGCATTATTTTATACTATTTTGTAGATTGTAGGATTGCATCTATGTTTTAAAACCGCATTTGTGCACCTTTCAGACGTGACTGTGTTCGAGAGTCGCGTCTGTGTTTAGGAGTCGCATCTGTGATGGATTTAGGCACTTTTGTGATTTTTTGTTGTGTCTGTGTTAGGTTCAACCACGTCTGTGTTTCAGATCTTGCATTTTTCTTTTAGTTTTTGATCCAGTTTTAAGGCTTCATTTCGTCATTTGGATTTTGGATCTGGTTTATTTCGGGCTAACATCTTGTGATCTAGCTAACAAAATTGGTGCAACTTGTCTTGAAAGAGAATTGTCTTGTCGAAGGCCCCTATTTCATAAAGTCTTTTGGATTTAAAATTCACCTAACTTGTTTGCTTGCAGGAAGGGGTAATCATTTGAAACAACCCAAACTACTAACAAATCTTTGTTGCAGAATCTCGGCAAGGGTTTTTGATCTTTATTGTGTGCCTTATTTTCATAGATTACTAAACACTTCAATTGGTGCACTAAAATTGAACCAGTGTCTTTTGTGTCTTGAGAAATAGGTTCTTTTTGTTTAATCTCTAGAGGGCCTGTCTCCTTGTGTGGTCATTAAGACTACTAGTGAGGAGAGAACGACCCAAGTGGTAGCGAGGAAAACCCACCTCTTCTGAACCACTATAAATAACTGTATCCATGGTGAAATCCATGGGTGACATGTGTTGATTAGTTCATATTGACACTATGTCTCCCCATAAACCCGTTTGATCAAATTTATTTGATCGGTTGTAGGGCGTAACCCCTACCGGCTGGGAGCCTTCTATATTTACGAAGCTGAAAAACCCGCATGTATGACCACACGAGCGGATGCCCCTACTAGCACCTTTTTTTTTTAGAAAGCCAAAATCCTTCTAGTTGTTGGGGCAGGAGGTTGGACCTCTGGAGTGGCCCACACACATATGGTTCTTAGTAGAGATACAAGTTTGCCACGGGGAGTTTTTGTGGGGCCTGATGCTTGGCTACCCCAGAGAAGTGAGTGCCGAGGGTGGAGCCAGTGGGGTCAAGCATCTAATTATCCACTCTGAATAGCGTAGCCTCAGGGGAAACCCCATGTGGGAACAACAAGTATTGTCCTGGCTAGCCATAAGAATTGTGCTTGTCTTCTTTTGAACATTCAAACATTCAAGACCAAACATCATAACATTGTGTCTTTTGTGTCTTCAAGTGTATGCAAAACATTTTTACATCAAACAACATACTTTTCTTTGAGTCATTTTGAGTCTAAACACTTACAAACATTGTGTCTTCATCAAAATTGTGTCCTCTTGTCACGAAAAACAGTCAAACAAATTTAGATTTTGTCACAACAACAACTTTACAAATTGGAAACATTGCACTTAGTTTCTAGAAACGCGTCTGTGTCTGATAGAACCATGTTTGTGTCATTTAACCATGTCTATGAATGGAAGAAACACATCTATGTTCTTTTAAGCAACATTACATTCACAAAATCTTAGAAACGCATCTGTGAAGTGTTAAACAACGTTTGTGTCATTTAACCGCGTCTGTGAAGTATACATGCATGTCTGTGTTCAGAATTGAAAAAAATTACAGTCCAACAAACAAGAGTAGTTGGTTTCAGACTTATTGAGCTTCTTGGGTTATCTCTCCGGGTTTTCATCTAGAATTCAGCCTATTTCTAGGTCTCTCAAAAGTTCATCATTGCTTTACACCTTGCATTACATTCACATTTGTCTAAACTTGAGTCAAAAGATCACTTGCTTGTCCTCATCTTGCTTTGTCAACACAATACATACAACAACATTTTTCTAAGTGGTCCCTCATCAAGGTCTATCACCTTTGGGTCTCATTTGGTCTTACTTAGAGTCAAGGTCAACTTACCTCATCAAGAGAAACTATCATCTCTTTGGAAGCCACACCAACTCTACTACATAAATATTTGGTCTTACACTTTAGACATTGCAAGTACACTTTAGATTCATTTACATTCTATCCAAATCTTGTTCTTCCATACTCTTTCCATTTTCATCTAGTCTCACACATCTTGGTTGAAACCCGTTCCCAAAAATCTAGGAGAGAAGCTAAAGAGGCTCAAGAGTCCACAAACATGAGTGCCTATGAGTATGATAATGATGTATTTTTAAATTCTAATCATACCACATTACCTGACATGGATGCCTATAGAAACGTTCCAAATCTTGAGAATATGGACACTACAAACAACAATGATACTGATAGGGAGAATCTCTAGAATTGGCTTAATTTGTGTGTTTGCAATCAATTTGGTTTGCAAGTTCCCTTAAGGGTAGTTGTTGAAGGTTTTTTCACTTGTTTAGGTGTTTTTTATTTGATGTATTTCCTATTCTATGCTTCATACCAACCCTGAGTTCTTCCTACCATGTTAGTTCTCGTTTTCATTCACACTTGCTCTCAAGTCTCACAAAGGTGAAACTTTGCTTCTTAGCCCCAAACACCAAAATATCTCACCAAGAGTTGCATGAGGTATAGGAAATTGTATAACATCCTATTAGACTTATTTAAACTTGGTTTGGTGATCTATTCAATTGTCTTCTTACCCGATTTGAAGAAAAGCTCAAAACAGGGCTACAAGGAAAGAGCCTCAATTAGCCCTCAAAAACTGCTAAAATGCTTATAAATCCACAAATTACCAAAACAATTAATGAAACCCTTGCATATATGGATACCCTTTATGGATATCTTTCAATTTTTTACTATGATGAGGTCTAAAAAGACTATACAATTGCTGTCCTATAAATGTGCCTAAAAACAAGGGTTTTCAAGGGTTTTGAGTCTTCAAACACCTTATCACCATTCCAAACTATTATTCAGACCAAAAAATATTTTGAGAAGGTATATACCATCATTATAAATCCTTCCAACTTCTTTCCATACAATCATAAAGACAAACACTTGATGTGCAACCAAGTTTCAAGAGGAAAAGTGCTCAAAAACCATGGTATTCAACACTTTGGCATCTCAAAATGCATTCCAACAAACTATTCATTGAAGTATCCTCCCATCTGGTCTAAAATCTCTGTCAAAACTTAATTCCACCATAGGAAACTGAAAATGAGGTCCACTTGGTGGGGGTTTGCAAAGAAGCTTTGTTTTACACCATGAAAATTCACTAGCCGGGTTATAGGAGCTCGCCTAGTAAGCAACAAAAACCATTTTCTTTGTCATTACCATCAAACAAAAACTTGTATATACAATAATTCTATGTACAAAAAATTGACTTTCAGAGGCCATGGAGAAAGAGCCAAAGAAAATCAAGTTGCTTCCATTGTTGAAGCCAAAACCTTACTCAATTGAGAACAAGGCTAAAACAAAATAATTTTGATACAATGTTAAAAATTCACACCATCACACAAACCTAGGTGATAAATATTTAAAATAACATGGCATGAATTCCCAAATGAAAATAGTATAGCCAAATGCTTAGGAAGTACGGATTGCTATAGCATATGGAGCAAAAATGCAGTAAAAGTGACAAAATTCTTAGTTTTTGTATTGAATTCTTCTTGTTTTCGAATGCCAACCTGATCCAAATTTGTTTGAGGCTTTAAATAGTCACTCAAAACCTAAATCATGCCCAGGTATGGACCAATAACCACCTTTTTCCTTATTTTTACAAATTTTCCAAAAATTGTCAAAATGTTGCTTGACAACTTTGACAATTTTTGGTATAATGAGCATTTTTTACTTGTGATCCAAATAGACTTAACTCTACCATGTGAAATGGTTTACTATAACCACACAAACATATTTCAATTCCTAACAAGGCTTTATAAGGTATTTTGACCATTTTTCCACATTTTGTCCATTCCAGGCTTACAAAGGTATAAAAGGTCAAAAATTGACCAAAAACTCAAAAAACAACAAAACTTAGACATAAAGGACACTTAAACACACCCTTTGGACATACAAAAAGTCCATTATTCAATTGGGACCAACATAGGCCATTTCAAACCAAAATTTGATGAAGTGCTCCATGAGCTTCACTAGGTGCTCCTACACCATACTCCCCCAAAGACAAAGAAGTCAAGTGACTCAGTTTGGAACCAATGAGTGATCAATTCCAGACTAAATAAATTCTGATTCAGGTACCCAAGTATCCTCAGAGTCTGGTTTGTTCCTCCACTTGATCAAATGCTCCATATAGACTTCGTGCCCAGTCTTTTTGAGAATCCAGGAATCCAAAACTTTTTCAACTTGAGGCATGGGTATAGAAGGAAGAGGTAGGTCTAAAAGCGATTGGTGAACTTTTGAAACTCTCTCATCCTCCTTGGGAAGTTTCCCTTTTTATGCAACCAAATCTGCAATATTGAAGATAGGAGACAATGCAACATCATTAGGCAAATCAATCTTATAAGCATTAGAGCCATACTTAGCCAAAACCTTACAAGGACCTATCCTCCTCATTTGGAGTTTGTTGGGAATTCCTTTTTGAAGTCTGGACTTATTCAAGTGTACCATAACAAAGTCACCAACTGAAAATTGTACATCTTTCCTTATTGCATCAACTCTAGCTTTGACCTTTTGTGAGACATCTTGGAGAGAATTCTTTACTTGATCATGGACCTCCTTCATAGACTGAGCTACATCATCAACTTGACCACTTCTTTTCTGCACATTATCAAGGTTTCTCAACTCCATAACACCCCTTGGGTGCATACCATACACTATCTCGAAAGGATTCTTGCCAATAGACTTGTTGACACTGTCATTGTAGGCAAACTCTGCTCAGTGAAGAATCTGATCCCAACTCTATCCATACTCTTTTGTCAAACACCTTAAGAGGTTACCAAGTGTTCTATTGACCACCTCTATTTGGCCATCGGTTTGGGGATGATAGGCTAAAGCAAAAGACAAGTTAGTAACCAATCTTTTCCAAAGAGTTTTCCAAAAATGTCCAAGGAATTTGACATCTCTATCTGAAACAATACTAATAGGCAAACCATGGATTCAAATAACCTCTTTGAAAAACAAATGTGCAATGTGAGTAGCATCATGAGTAGTTTTGCAAGGAACAAAATGTGCCATTTTACTGAATTTATCAACAACAACAAAAATGCTATCAAAACCAAGCTTTGTTTTGGGTAAACCAACCACAAAATCCATACTCACACATTTCCATGGCCTTATAGGAATGGGTAATGGCTGATAAAGACCAACATTGGTAGATGTGCCTTTTGGCAAACCATACACTGCTCAACATACCTCCTGATATCCCTTTGCATTCTTGGCCAATAGTAGAAACGTTGCACAAGTTCCAATGTTTTATTTAGACCAAAATGACCACTCAAACACACATTGTGCTTCTCTTGGATAAGATTTTTCCTCATTGAACCTTTGGGAACACACAACTATCCACCTCTAAACAACAAACCATTTTGCAAGGTAAAGTCAACATATTCAATATGAAAATGGTTTTGAAATTCTTGACAAACCTTGTAAATGGCTGCAAAATCTTCATCATTTGGATACAAATCCTTGAAGCAATCAACTCCAATACTCTGAATCTACACTTCTTGCACTGTTAATATCCTTCTACTCAAAGCATCTGCTACTTTATTACATTTTCCCTTCTTATGCTTAATGGAAAATGTATATGATTGCAAGTACTCAACCCATTTAACATGTCTATGAATCAACTTATCTTGTGAATTCAAAAAACTAAGAGCTTGATTATCTGTGTAAACAACAAACTCTTTGGGCAGCAAATAGTGCCTCCATTTTCGAAGAGCTTGGAAAAGATAATACAATTCAAGATCATAGGATGAATACTTCTTTTTTGCATCATTGAGCTTTTCACTAAAGAAAGCTAGTGGTCTATTATCTTGACTCAAAACAACACCAACTGCTATGTTACTTGCATCACATTCAATAGTGAACAACTTATCAAAACTAGGAAGAATGAGTACTGGTTGTGTAGCTACCTTTTGTTTCAAGAGTTCAAACCCCTTATTAGCCTCTTTGGTCCACTGAAACTTTGTCTTGATTCCACCTTTAATAGTATCTAGCATAGGTGCACAAATCTCATTGAATCCCCTTATAAACTTCTTGTAGAACTGTGCCAAACCATGAAAGCTTCACACTTCACTTGCTGTTTTTGGTGTTGGCCAATTGGTGATGGCTTCCACCTTTGATGTGTCCATTTTCAAGTGTCCACCTGAAACTACAAAACCAAGATAGACTAGTTCCTACTGCATAAATTCACACTTTTCCAAGTTTATTGTTAGTTTCTCATCATACAATTGTTGCAATACAAATTTGAGATGCTTTAGATGTTCATCTTTAGTTCTACTGAAAATCAAGATATCATCTAAGTATACAACAACAAATTTACCAATAAAATATTTAAGAACTTCATTCATGAGTCTCATGAATGTACTAGGAGCATTAGTGAGACCAAATGGCATAACAAGCCACTCATAAAGTCCTTCATTAGTTTTGAAGGTTGTTTTCCACTCATCACCTTCCTTTATCCTGATCTGGTGGTAACCACTCTTGAGATCAATCTTTGTGAAACACTTTGCACCTCCCAAGGAATCCATCAAATCTTCAATCCTTGGGATAGGGAATCTATATTTGATAGTGATTCTATTAATGGCTCTTGAATCTGTGCATAGCCTCCATGTTCCTCCTTTCTTTGCTACTAACTCTGTAGGTACGACACAAGGACTTATGCTCTTTCTTATCAAACGTTGATCTAACAACTCTTGTATTTGTCTAGCCACTTCTTTATTCTATTCTGGGGTCATCTTATAGGCTACTTTGTTGGGTAATGAGGCTCCTGGAATGAAGTCAATTTGATGGCTTATGGCTCTAGTAGGTGGTAGGATTGCTGGTGCTCCATCACTTATGATTTCTTTAAAGTTGTCTAGTATTTGCTTCACTTCATCAGGTATTTGAAATTCTTTCTTTTCTTCCTTTGGTTTCACTATGAGAGCAAATCCCACTCCTTCACCCTCTTCAAGAGTGTTTATGAACTCTTTTTCACTCACCAACAAGGCATTTGGGTTTTTTGATTTGCTGCCCTCTCCTTCATCATTTAAGGACTGAATTTTATATGTGACTCCATCTTTTTGAAAAGAATAAGAGTTCTTCTCATTGTTATGAATGGCTTTTCTATCAAATTGCCATGGCCTACCCAGAAGTAGGTGGCAAGCATCCATTGGGAGTATATCACACAAGATTTTATCCTTATAACCCTCTATTGTGAACTCAACCCAAGCTTGTTAATTCAACACCACATGCTGCTCCTTATTGAGCCAAGTGACCTTATATGGACTACTTTGTGGAACTATCACCAATTTAAGTTTATTTGTTTCTTCCTTAGACACAATATTGTCTATAGACCCTAAATCTATCACCACTCTGCAAACCTTACCCATGATCTTGCACTTGATTCTAAATAAAGATCTTCTTTGAGTTGGTTCCTCTTTGTTTGGCTCCTTGATCAAGATTGTTCTCATCATTAAAATTTCCCCATCTTCTGAAGCTACACTCACTTCTTGTGTCTTACCGCTTGCTACATCTTCTTGCACATATGTCACTCTTCTTTCACCTCCTTGAGATGAAGAATATTTCTGAGGGCATCTATAGGTGGGATGACCCAACTTTTAGCAATTGTAACACTTCATGGTGGAGAAGTAGGACCCTCTTCCAAGTCCACTATATGTACCTCTTCTTGGGTTGCTAGATCCCCTTCCTCTATAGTTGCTCTTGCTATTAGAATCCCCACTTTACTCTATAAGTTTGGACTCTCCTTGGGACCTTTGATAAGCTCCTCTTCCACCAAAATTGCCTCTATGGCCTCTACCATCTCTTCCCCTACCTTTGCCTCTGTTGCTTTGTTCTTGCTTCTTCCTACTTTTCTCATCCACTTTGAGTGCCAGTTGGTAGCACTTTTGCACTGTATTGGGACACAATAAACTCAACTCTTCTTGTATATTTCATCTCAAGCCATTGAGATATCTTGCAACTTTTATGTTCTCATCTTCCACAACCTTTGACCTCAAACATAGTCTTTGAAACTCCTCTATATAGCTGCTCACATCTAACTCCATTTGCCTCAAATTCTGCCTCTTCTTATGTAGTTGGATTTCATAATCATTTGGTATGTAGGTTTCCTTGACCTTAGACACCATTCCTTTCTAGGTTGCTATAGGTTGTTTCCCCTCTTTTTCTCTCTCAGCTTGAATGAACTTACACCATGTTAAGGCAGCCCCTCTCAATCTAGACTTAACTACCTTCACCTTCTGGGCCTCTATCACCCCATCACATTCAAAGTGATTCTCCAGACCTTCAATCCACTCCATGATTGGATCTAGATCCATCTTGCCACTAAAAAGTGCTACACCTTCTAAGGTTTTACCACTCAATGCTTTCAAAGCCTTCAAGAAAGGTTCTTGTTCAAGAACAAGGTTAGGTATAGGGATCTCATCTTCTAATGCTATCAATTTTCTCTTATCGTCCACCTTGTCACTCACTTCTCCAGTCCTGACCTCTACTGAAACTAGTTTTATCTCTAGTTGCTCCAATCTCTCCCTTAGTGCTCTATTTTACTCTTCTTGGTTTTCTACCTTCTTGGGTAACTAAGCATTTGTCACCATCTTGAAACTACTCACTTCTACCTAAGACTTACTTCTTGCTCTGATACCACTATGATAGGGAGAAACTCAAGAATTGGCTCAATTTGTGTGTTTGCAATCAATTTGGTTTGCAAGTTCCCTTAAGGGTATTTGTTGAAGGTTTTGTCACTTTTTTAGGTGCTATTTCTTTTATGTCTTTCCTATTCTATGCTTCATACCAAACCTGAGTTCTTCCTACCATGTTAGTTCTTGTTTTCATTCAAACTTGCTCTCAAGTCTCACAAAGGTGAAACTTTGCTTCTTAGCTCCAAACACCAAAATATCCTACAAAGAGTTGCATGAGGTCTAGGAAATTGTCTAACATCCTATTAGGCTTATTTCAACTTGGTTTTGTGATCTATTCAATTGTCTTCTTACCCGATTTGAAGAAAAGCTCAAAACAGGGCTACAAGGAAAGAGCCCCAATTAGCCCTCCAAAACTGCTAAAATGCTTTTAACTCCACAAAATGCCAAAAAACTTAATGAAAAACTTCCATATCTGGACACCCTTTATGGATATCTTTCAAGTTTGTGCTATGAGGAGGTCTTAAAAGACTGTACAATTATTGTCCTATAAATGTGCCTAAAAACAAGGGTTTTGAGTCTTCAGACACCTTATCACCATTCCAAACTCTTCTTAAGACCACCAAATGTTTTGAGAAGGTCTATACCATCATTATAAATCCTTCCAACTTCCTTCCCTGAAATCATAAACACAAACACTTGATGTGCAACCAAGTTTCAAGAGGAAAAGTGCTAAAAAACCATTGTATTCAACACTTTGCCTTCTCAAAATGCATTCCAGCAAAATATTCATTGAAAAATCCTCCGATCTGGTCTAAAATATCTATCCAAACTTCGTTCCACCTTAGAAAACTGAAAATAAGGTCCACTTGGTGGGGGTTTGCAAAGAAGCTTTGTTTTACACCATGAAAATTCACTAGCCGGGCTATAGGAGCTCGCCTAGTAAGCAACAAAAACCATTTTCTTTGTCATTTCCATAAACAAAAACTTTTATATACAAGAAGGCTATGTAAAACAACTTGAATCTCAGAGGCCATGGAGAAAGAGCCAAAGAAAATTAAGTTGCTTCCATTGTTGAAGCCAAACCCTTACTCAACTGAGAACAAGGCTAAAACAAAATAATTTTGATACAATGTTAAAACTTCACACCAACACACAAACCTAGGTGAGAAATATTTAACACAACATGGAATAATTGTCCAAATGAAAAAAGTATAGCCAAATGCTTAGGAAGTATGTACTGCTATAGCATATGGAGCAAAAACGCAAGAAAAGTGACAAAATTCTTAGTTTTTGTATTGAATTCTTCTTGTTTTCGAATGCCAACCTGATAAAAAGTTGTGTGAGGATTTAAATAGTCACTCACAACCTAAATCATGCCTAGGTATGGACCAATAACCACCTTTTTCTTTATTTTTACAAATTTTCCAAAAATTGTCAAAATGTTGCTTGACAACTTTGACAATTTTTGGTATAATGAGCATTGTCTACTTGTGAGCCAAATAGACTTAACTATACCATGTGAAATGGTTTAATATAACCACAAAAATATATTTAAATTCCTAACAATTCTTTATAAGGCATTTGACCATTCCAGGCTTACAAAGAATAAAAGGTCAAAGATTGACCAAAAACTCAAAAAACAACAAAACTAAGACTCAAAGGACACTTAAACACACAAAACACACCCTTTGGACATACAAAAAGTCCATTATTCAATTGGGACCAACATAGGCCATTTCAAACCAAAATTTGATAAAGTGCTCCATGAGCTTCACTAGGTGCTCCTGCACCAGATACACACAATGACAATATGGACAACTTTTTTGTACATTCAGCAAAAGTGGAAGACTCCATTATGGATCCCCATTTCAATCGATTGGTTGAGGAAATAATGAGGAGAGATAGACAATATTTCTTACAAGTGATGGCACAAAGTGGAGCCAAGATTCCTCATGATTTTGACATGTCTCAAATAATGGAACATCGACCTTTGCAAGAACCTCAACTCAACATGGATCAAAGGAGGCCTAAGAGTGGAGGCAATAGAGGACCACATATGGTGCCTGAATCACCATCGTCTTTGTTTCAAAAATCTAAGGTCCCCCATACACATGGTCAAGCATATGATGTTCACCTTCGCAGACTATTATGAAAGTCTTATGCAAAAAAATATACTCAATCACATACCAATGCTAAGGACCAAACACTAAATAAATTGGATATCCAAAGGAATGCTCAAAATTTGGACACAAGGAAACCCCACATCAAATTTGGGGGCAACACATTAGAACAAACTCATGACATGCCTGTAGAGTATGGTATACATGGACAAAACATATATTCCATTCCTCATCATGACTCTATACCAAGTGGTCCATATACGCAACATCATTATAGACCTCCTCCATATGAACATGTGTATGATCAATACCATCCATATATGCAACACGCTCCTCCTCCACCCGATGGCTCAAGCACGGGTACAGTGTAAGAAGTCGGTCTCCACCTAAGAACAATTTGGAGCAGTAAATTAAGGACTTACAAAAGAAAATGGAGGACATAAATACACCGAAACCAGCTTATACAATGAGAGACATATGTCCCTATCCATTCGAAAAAAGCATTCAAATGCCTCCTTTTCCTACACATTTCGTGACACCTAAGCTCGATAAGTACAGAGGCAAAGGAGATCCTAAGGCACATATAAGACAATTTTTCATAGCTTGCATTGAGGTAGCAGCAAAAGAGACATATTTGATGAGATTATTCCCACAAAGCTTAAGTGATCAAGCTATAGAATGGTTCTCCCAACTTCCACCTGGAATTAAGTCATGGGGTGACTTAGTAGAGACATTTATCCAACATTTCTCATACAACATAGAGACAGATATATTAGTTACTACTTTGTGCAACACCAAACAAAAGGATGGAGAAATCTAGCCAGCAGATGCTCTTGTGAAATCCCACAAAAACAAATGGTAGAGATGTTCACCCAGAATGTTAACAAAGACATTGGTTATGACCTGAGAAAATCTTGTTTGTCCACCTTCAAGGATGTCAATGAAAAAGGCTTAGCAATAGAGAAGGTCCTAATTGAGCAAGGCATCGTTAAAATATTCAAAGAAAACAAAGAGGACTTTAAAGGAAAAGACAAGCCAAGATTTTGGAATAAAAACAAGAACACAGTCAATGATGGTGTTGTTGATGCCAATACAGTACAACCCGAAATCATTTTTTTCGGATCAAGCTCTACAAACAATCAAGTGAATACTCAATTAACTTCAAAATCATGAAGGAAGTACACCCCATTGGAAGAACCACTTGAGTTAGCTTTCAAGAAGCTAGTAGCAAACAAGATAATCACAATTCCAGATTTCCCTCCATACGAGCCAAAGGTCAAACCAAATTGGTGGAATGACGATGAATATTGCGAATATCACAAGAGAAAGGGACATAAAACAAGAAATTATCATCGAATGAAGAACATCATACAAGACCTTATTGATAGAGGTGACATTGAGATTCAAGGGAATTCATCCAATCAAGAACACAAGATGTTTAATGAACCATTCCCAAAACATGACAAGGGAAAAGCCAAAGCCACAGATGATCAAACCAACTATACCAGAGCATCCTATAAGTATTATTCAACTATCAATCATATTTCAATGGACAATTACGTCTCTACCATTATTATAAAAGACAAAACGCCTGAAAATTCTTCACAAAGACCCAAGGTTGTCCTAAAAGGCATTGGATCCTCTTCTGAACCTACCTCTGAATGTAATGTAACGACCCATCGAGGTAAATTCACTTTGCAAGGTGCTCCAGCTAAAAACACCACTTTCTCATCAACCAAACCTGATATGACCTTGTAGAACAATTAGGGAAGATACCCGCACTTATCTCCATCCTTGAGCTCTTACGCATATCCCTTGCACATAAGGCCATTCTTGACAAAACTTTGAGAGACACTTCCGTCCCCACTAATCTGAACATGGACTAGTTTCAAGCCATGGTAGGATACCTTTCCATTCCACACACCCTTACATTCATAGAAGCTAACGATGCCTCCATGAGCTAGCCTCATAATGCACCTTTACACATTGAAGCCTTCCTACACAAAAATCAAATAAAACGAGTCCTGATAGATGGAGGAGCTGGTCTCAATATATGTACTTTGACCACAATAATACAATTGGGATATTCAGACAAAGCTGTGAATGCTACAAACAAAATTACCATCAAGGCATCTGATGATGAAGAGCGATCCTCTAAAGGCACAATCACCTTTCCTCTCAGATTTGGGCCAGTTACAAAGGATGTGGTTTGTCAAGTCCTAGACTTGGATCTCACATACAACATTTTGCTAGGACATCCTTGGATTCATGAGATGAGGGCAATCCCATCTACATACCACCAATGCATTAAGTTTCCTCACAATGGAGTTGAAGTAACAGTTAATGGTGATCCTAATCCATTTATATACTGCAATAACTTGAGACCAAAAGCTGAGACAATCATTCCAAGTAATAGAGAAGCTATCCCTTCTTCTGCATACATTGAACCTGAATCATTAGAATATTCAACATCAAAACAAGGTAAGCTTAAAGGGAAATATCAAGACAAAGGCATGGGTGAATACACTTTGAATCAAACCATGTTCTTACGACAAGTTATGAGTTCACCAAAATAATATGGATGACCACATCCTTCTAAATGGCTATCTACCATTACACTTAAATGTGATCCTACTATCTTCCAAAAGTGGGGTGAAATGGAAGAAGAAGACTTATACAAAATGCTTTACAAAGACCCTAAATATGGTACACAAGATCACATCAGCATACCATGTAAAAATTATGGCAAAGGATTCAAGATCCTACAAAAATTTGGGTATGATGGTAAAAGTCCTCTCAGCTCAAGAAAGGAAGGTATCATTCAACCTTTGTAACCAGAATTGACATTTAAAAAAGAGCGCTTGAAAGGGCTTGGTTTCATATCTTCCAGGGTAAATACTCAAAAGGCAGAAGAAGCATTACAAATCAAGGCTTCCAAAGATCAACAAGAGAACTGCTATTCCACCGACTCTTATGAATGGGAATGGGGTTTGGGAAAATCCTCCAGTGACTATGAAATTACTGAGACATATAGAGAACCAGGTGAACCCATAGAAGAAGAGGAATTTTATAGAAAATTCAAAGTTAGTCAAGAAACAACCCCTGAGGATCCCACATAGTCTTTGCCTCTAGGTTCTAGGTTGAAATCACGAAGGATGAGGACACCCATCCCCAAATGCACTTTTAGTGATGACAATTTGGACTCCTTCACAATCGAGATAGATGAGGAGAGTGTCAATGATGACCTTGACAATTACCTGGACATACCTGAATATAACTGCATCTTCACCCTTAGCCTCACTGACTTTGAAAACATGGAAGGCCTTCCCCTTGTTCACCACCAACTTATTGATTGGGACCATGAAGGACTTGTACAGTTCGACACATTCCAAAACGATGAAGCCTTTATTGACTATCTAGGCATACAAGATGATCTTCTGCTTGGAGACCATAAGGTGGGATACACTATAGAACTCAGCAGCATGACATATTTTGGTGAGGGTGTTTGGCCTTCCAGTCATAAAAATGTAAAAATAAAAACAAATCATGGGTCTTATGGTGAAAACCACATTGTAGAACTATCCGACCCCAAAAAAGTAAAAAGAAAGGATGTATCTGAGGGTGAAAACCTCTCTAAGGCACCCGAAGATGGAAGACTCGACATTCTACTGGCATCATATAAAGAAAAATCATCTATGTTAGTAGAGGAGACCATAAAAAAAAACATTGGTACAAAAGAAATTCAACATAACATATTCTTGGCACAATCTCTAATAGAGATAGAAAGGCCGAAGTTCATAAGTTTCTTCAGAGAGCGGCAAATTAATTTTGCATGGTTTTATGTTGATATGCCTGGACTAGATCCAGATTTAGTAATGCATCATTTGACAGTTAAACCGGGGGCAAAACCAATGAAACGGAAATTAAGAAAGATGCATCCACAAGTGGCATTATTAGTCAAAGCGAAGCTTGAAAAATTATTGGATGTCGGATTCATACACCCAATTGATTATCCTAAATGGATCTCCAACTTAGTACTAGTCAGTAAGCCAGATCGTTGCATCAGAATATGCATAGATTTCAGAGACATCAACAAAGCTTGTCCTAAAGATGATTTTCCATTACCAAATATCAACCTGATCGTAGATCTCACAGTAGGTCATGTGTTGTTATCATTCATGGATGGATTCTTGTAAGGAAAGCAAGTGCGGAATTCACTTCCTTAATGCCAATTCACAGAGGAGAAACTAACTAGTGTAGACACTACTTAGACATTTACATAATATGGTACGAGTAAATAACATGCACAAAAGCAGCACAGAGAGATGACACACAGAGTTAATGTGGGAAAACCCTTTCGGGAGAAAACCCCACCACCAGCAAATGATCGACTTTATTAATAGTATGTTAAACAATACAATAGAGTCTCATTTGCAGATTTCCTTCACTCTGTTACACAGTCATTCCAGACTCACAAACAACCAGATCGTACTCTTCGCAGAACACACCCTCAGCTCTCAAGATTTCATCCTCTCATCCCTCCTCTTTGGACTTCTATCAGTTTTCAATACCAAATAGCTTGGCGGTTCATCAGAGTAACGGTCCCAATGGCTCGAAGTCTAACCATCTGCTTGTGTCAGTCTGCAATCATGAAAAATAATTATCCCACATGCAGTGGACCACCATGTCAGTTCGTATTCATTTACACTGACAGTCTCATACATAGTATCTAGGAATCAATCTTTTAGATCTCGGTTCGACCTCGCTCCCACAGGTGGTCTCCGCTCCATCGTCCATCGACATAACATCCAGAAGGTAAACCTGATGGTCTGATGATTCCCGATCACCTAAGGTGACTCCATCGGATCATCAGTATAGCTTTCCAACAGCAACTCCGATCTTCGATGGCAAAGAGTGGTCTTCATCAGGACATCGGAACAGTAACACAACTATTATGCCGATACCAAGAGCACGGACTCATCAGCTCACTGGACCAAGTCCAAAACCATTATCCCTGTCTGCATTGCCAGTCCGGTAAGATGACTTCATTGGGTCATCGGAACATAAATAACCGAGACTGGTAAGACCCGAACCAGGACCAGTAGAGCTGGCTTCATCGGGACATTGGCATTACATTCAGAATGTCAACCCAATAGCCGATAGGTGATCCAAACCGAGACCGGTAGAGTTGGCTTCATCGGGACATTGGCAAGAGACATGCAGATAGAGCTCACAAAATCCTTCATACTGTTTCATCGACATGACTTAACCCGATTAGTATGGACTGTTGTCAAGTGAATTTGAGGCACATTTTCCAACAAACTCCCACTTGACGAGGAATTCACTAGACCAAGATATCATTTTAGACATTACTGACAGACATGGGTATGAAGACCCATAGAAGTCGAACACCACCTGAACTTGTGTGTGCTCATTGGCTTCGTCAAGGCATCTGCAACATTTTCCAGAGTGTCTACCTTGTTAAGATAAACTTTTCCATCTTCCACCATGTCACGTACGAAATGATACTGAACATCAATATGCTTCGACCTGGCATGGAAAGTAGGATTCTTTGCCAGACAAATGGCACTCTGACTGTCACTCCAGATTTCAATCTTCCCTGCATCAAAACCAATGTCAGAACTCAAATTTCTAAGCCAAACTACTTCTTTACAAGCATGTGTGGCTGCCATGTATTCTGCCTCTGTAGTGGACAAAGCGACTACAACTTGCCACTTGCTCATCCAACTAACTGCTCCACCATTCAGGACAAAAACATATCCACTGGTAGCTCTCCTGCTGTTAATATCCCCTGCCCAGTCAGAATCCGTGTAACCACAAATGCTGAGAGTTCTTTCTGAATCCTTCAGATTACCATGATAACATAATACAAAATTTGAAGTACCCTTCAGGTATCTAAAAACTCTCTTTACAACATCCCAATGTGACCTCCCTGGATTCGACATAAACCTGCTAAGTACTCCCAATGGTTGGGCAATGTATGGTCTTGTATAGACCATAGCATACATCAGACTACCTATAGCACTTGCATATGGTACATCTTTCATGTCTTCAATCTCTTTTGGAGACTTCAGACTGTCCAACATAGACAACTTAGTTCCCTACAGGATGGGAACAACCTATGGTTTACAGTCAGACATATAAAACCTATCAAGAACATTGGTTATGTATTTTCTCTGGCTGAGCCAAATTTTCCTCTTAGACCTATCTCTTTTGATCTCCATTCCTAGAATGTAATTTGCTGGTCCTAAATCCTTCATTTCAAATTTCATACAAAGCTGAGATTTTAAATCTGAGATCATACTTTTTGTGTTTCCTATGAACAATATGTCATCTACATACAAATCTATGATAAGAATCTTATCACTATCAGTTTTGTAGTAAACACAATGATTAGCTTTGGATCTCACAAATCCCAAGGATAGAACAAATGTATCATACTTCTGATACCACATTCTGGGAGACTGTTTCAAACCATACCGAGACTTCTTGAGTTTGCATACTATATGTTCTTTACCTTTTTCCACAAAGTTCTCAGGCTGGGACATATAAATTTCTTCTTCAAGATCACCATGAAGAAATGTTGTCTTCACATCCATCTACTCAATATCCCAATCATATGCTGCTGCAAGTGACAAGAGAAATCTAATAGATGTCAGCTTAGCTATAGGAGAAAAGATTTCCCCATAGTCAATACCTTCCTTTTGCGAATACCCCTTTGCAACCAATCTTGCCTTATACTTGTCAACGCTACCATCTGGACCATACTTCTTTTTTAATATCCACTTACAGCCTACAGGCTTTCTATCTTTAGGCAATGGTACCAAATCCTAGGTTCCATTTTTATCCAATGATGACATTTCATCATTCATGGCTTCCAACCAGGAATCTGAATCAGGCATTTCAATTGTTTCTTTTACAATCCTAGGCTCATCAGTATCTGCAAGTAACACATAAGCACAATTAACATTCAACATAGAGTGACTATACTTATTAGGTGTATACCTTTCAGGTTGCCGCCTCTCTTGAGTAGATCTTCTCAACTCTAGTGTTGAGGCTTCTTGAGGTTCACCAGGAGGCTCATTATCATGTTCTTCTTGTCTTTGTCCTTCAATCTGCCTTAAACAGAGAGTGCATCCTTTGTCATCTCAAAAGACTTCTTTCTCATTTCTTCTGACAAAAGAGTATTAACCACTGTATCCATCTTGAACTGGGTCGTGGTACTACCAATAGCCATCACTAAGTATTCCCAAGAGTCAGGCAACGAACACAACAACAACATGCAATGTTCTTCCTCCTGAATGGACACACCAACAGAAGTTAACTATGCAAGAACCATGTTGAATGCATTCAAATGGTCTTCCAATGATGTTCCTACGTCCATCTTCGGAGAGTACAATTTCTTCCTCAAGAAAAGTTTATTCACCAAGGATTTTCCTTGATAAATAACACCCAACTTCTCCCAGAGAAGATGTGCAGACTTCTCATCATGGATGTTTAACAAAATAGAATCAGCCAGACATAACCTGATTAGACCCCTTGCCTTCCGGTCGACTAAATCCCAATCTTCTTGCTTCATGCCTGAAGGCTTAGAAGTTGCAACTACAGCACCCTAGAGATCTCTGTCGACCAACAAGTCTTCCATCTTGAGTTTCCAAAGTTCAAAACTGGAACCATTAAACTTCTCCATGTCTATGCATCCTAAAGACTCACCATTTCAATCTATAAAACAAGTAGACACTCTGCAAGAGTCCCACCGAGACAGAATTGACACACACAAAAAAAAAAACCCAACCCAACAAGGATAACAAAATGGGACTGGCTCTGATATCACTTGTAAGGAAAGCAAGTGCGGAATTCGCTTCCTTAATGCCAACTACTTCGACATTTACATAATATGGTACGAGTAAATAACATGCACAAAAGAAGCACAGAGAGATGACACACAGAGTTAATGTGGGAAAACCCTTTCTGGAGAAAAACCCACCACTAGCAAATGATCGACTTTATTAACAGTATGTTAAACAATACAATAGAGTCTCATCTGCAGATTTCCTTCACTCTATTACAGAGTCATTCCAGACTCACAAACAACCGGATCGCACTCTTCGCAGAACACACCCTCAGCTCTCAAGATTTCGTCCTCTCATCCCTCCTCTTTGGACTTCCATTGGTTTTCAATACCAAACAGCTCGGCAGTTCATCAGAGTAACAGTCCCAACGGCTCAAAGTCTAATCGTCTACTTGTGTCAGTCTGCAATCATGAAAAACAATTATCCCACATGCAGTGGACCACCGTGCTGGTTCGTATTCATTTACACCGACAGTCTCATACATAGTATCCGAGAATCGATCTTTTGGATCTCGGTTTGACCTCGCTCTCATAGTCAGTCTCCGCTCCATCGTCCATCGGCATAACATCCAGAAGGTAAACCCGATGGTCTGATGATACCCGATCACCTAAGGCGACTTCATCGGATCATCGGTATAGCTTTCCAATAGCAACTTCGATCTCCAATGGCAAAGAGTGGTCTTCATTGGGACATCAGAATAGTAACACAACTACTATGCCGATACCAAGAGCACGGACTCATCAGCTCACCGGACCAAGTCCAAAATCGTTATCCCGGTCTGCATTGCCAGTCTGGTAAGATGACTTCATTGGGTCATCAGAACACAAATAACTGAGACCGGCAAGACCCGAATCGGGACCGGTAGAGCTGGCTTCATCGGGACATCGACATTACATTTAGAATGTCAACTCGATAGCTGATAGGTGATCCAAACCGAGACTGGTAAGACCCGAACCAAGACCGGTAGAGCTAGCTTCATCGAGACATCGGCATGGCATTCAGAATGTCAACCTGATAGCCGATAGGTGAGAATACATCGGCAAGAGACATGCTATTAGAGCTCACAAAATCCTTCATACTGTTTCATCGGCATGACTTAACCTAATCAGTATGGACTGTTGTCAAGTGAATTTGAGGTACATTTTCCAACAATTCTCTGGGTACAATCAAATAAGAATCGCATCCGAGGATCAGCACAAAACACCATTTACTTGTCCCTAGGGAACTTTATGTTGGAATGTCATGCCGTTCGGGCTAAGGAATGCAGGCGCTACATATCAAAGAGCCATGACTACTATCTTTCATGATCTCATGCATGTAACTGTGGAAGATTATGTTGATGACCTCTTGGGAAAATCAATAGACAGAGATACACATTTGGACATACTTCCAATCTTTTTTGATTGGTTCGAAAAATACAAAGTAAGATTAAACCCCAAGAAATGTGTCTTTGGAGTAACCTCTGGGAAGCTCCTAGGACTCATTGTCTTAAAAAGAGGAATTGAATCTGATCTAGTAAAAGTCAAGGTGATTCTAGAGATTCCACCACCGTGAAATATTAGTCAATTGCGATCTTTGCAAGGGACACTCCATTCCATATGAAGATTCAGAGCACAACTTGCAGATAAATGTCATCCTTTTCAGCACTTGCTACACAAAGCATCAAATTCAAATGGGATGATAACTGTCAATAGGCTTTTCAGATACTCAAAGATTATCTTCTGAATCCACAAGTCTTGATGCCACCAGTTCCAAAACAACTGTTATTACTTGAAATATCAGCTACATCAACAACACTGGGGGCACTCTTAGCACAACAAGATGTTGAGGGCAAAGAAAAGGCAGTCTACTACATTAGTCATACTCTAGTAGGCTATGAGCTAAACTACACAACAATTGAGCATGCATGTCTCGTTGTGGTCTTTACTTCGTAGAAATTATGACACTACATGCTAACTCATTAAACTAAGTTGGTCATGAGGATTCATCTATTGAAGTACCTTCTCAATAAAGTAATGCTTACTAGTCGGCTAGCCAAATGGGTGATGTGCTTGAGTGAATTCGACATTGAATATGTAGATAGAAAAGAAATAAAAGGACAAGCTATCGCAAATCAGTTAGCAGAGGATCCTATGATAAATGATGCTCCTCTAACTTCAAAATTTCCAGATGAATCCATCTTGACTGTATCACACACAAAGCCTTGGCAACTATACTTTGATGGCTCATACACACAACATGGTGCAGGAGAGCTGGTATCCTCTTTATCACACCTCAAGAGGATGCCATTCCAAAATCATATCGATTATCATTTCCTTGCACTAATAACATAGCAGAATACGAGGCATTAACAACTAGATTATGAATTGCAGTTCAGTGGAAGATCTAGGAACTCCATGTTTTTGGGGACTCTCAACTTGTAATTCGTCAAGCAACTGATGACTACCAAAAAAAGGATGAAAAATTAATGCCTTACAAAAAAATGGTGGATGACCTAAAGCAACATTTCATGAAGTTAACCTTTAAGAAAATACCAAGAGAGAAGAATTGAGCAGTAGATGCCATGGCTACTATTGCCTCCCTGATTGATCTACTGCAGAATAAAACCCGCTATGAGTTCTTGGTAGATAATCTTTTGGTTCCCTCGTATGAGATCACTCCTACTAAGATGATATGTATTGTTGGTCTAGATTCTCAATTATACGGTTCCATTTTCACATACCTTCATAATAAAACCCTTCCTCCTGACTTATCCAACAACCAATGTTGCACTTTCATTCACCAATCTTCTCGATACGTCATTTTAGTCAATATCCTATACCATCAAGGTCTAGATGGCACTCTTCTTAGATGTTTAGAAAGGTACGAAGATCAGATTGTGTTACATGAAGTTCATGAAGGGATATGTGGTCCACATTCTAGTGGTCCTACCTTAGCCAAGAAACTTATCGGAACTGGATATTACTGCCTCAATATGGAAAAAGGTTCATATCAATTTATGAAGAAATGTAAGAAATGCCAAATTCATGGAGAGCTTATTCATGCACCAGCACAAGAACTTCAACTAATTGCGACTCCTTGACCCTTTTGTCTGTGGGGACTCAATCTCATAGGCAAGATTCACCCTCCTTCTTCCAATGGCCGCAAATTCATTATCACTGCCACAGAGTATTTCAAAAAATGGATTGAATCCATGCCTCTTACGCAAGTCACTAGAAAAAAGATTGCTACATTCATTCTCAACTACATCATTTGTCAGCACGATATTCCTATTTCCATCATCATCGATAATGGTCGTCCCTTCAAAAATTAAGATCTTCATGAACTTTGTGATCGGTTCCATATTACCCATCGTTTCTCCACACCATATTATCCCCAAGGTAACGATCAAGGTGAGGCGTCTAATAAAACCATTCTTAAAATCCTAAAAAATACAGTCGATGACGCTGGCCACAATTGACATATCCAACTCAATCCCACACTTTGGGCTTACCGCACAAGAGTTCACACATCTATAGGAGCCACACCTTATTCACTTGTCTATGATGCTGAAGCTATCTTTCCTATTGAGGTTGAGTTACCATCTTTACGAGTCTCTTTGCAAAACATTATCAGTGATGAAGACTACAGGGTCTCTCGCTTATAGGAACTAGAACTATTGGATGAATGGAGACAAACTGCTTTTAATCATCTCAAGGCTTATCAACAACAAATGAGTCACAATTACAATCACAAGGTTAAGCCTCACACATTTGAGGTAGGTGACTTATTTCTCAAAGAAAATCCTAAGAATTAGGAAGACAGAGAGAAGAAGGCCAAATTCGAACCAAATTGGCTGGGTCCTTACATCATTATAGCAGCCTATGGATCCGTTGTATATTAACTCTCAACCATAGAGGGAGAACCTTTGGAGGATCCTATCAATAGCATGCATCTTCACAGGTTTTACACATAGCTCTTTAGAATATCCTAATTCAAAAATACAAAAAATCAAAGAATTCCAAAATACAAAAAAAAAAAAAAAATCATAAAATAAAAAAATTGTTACTTGGTGAAAACCTGGCAAACAGGCACTTGTGACACAAAAAAATAAATTGGAAAAGAAAAAAGCATTTCGTCGAATGGTGAAAACCACTTCAGTGGCACCCTAGGCAAGTACCATGGTGAAAACTGGGTCACTGGCGCCATGTGTAGAGACATTGCTCCTCCCTCCTTCAGGCTTCCATTTCATCCTTCACTCTTGCATACACTCACAATTCCTTGCATCCATAATAAATCAGCTCCTATATGTGGCTAAGGAAAATCCTACGTCTAGTGATGGGTGTGGAACTGAGAGCATCACATGTTTCGAGGAGTACAATTTCTTCTAGATTTCTTCAATCTATCCGCGCACAATCCACAATAAAGCAACACTTGCATCGCCAATTTGCAATAAAGTTCTGTCTTCTTCGCAATAAAGTATCAGTTTCATGGATTCAGTCAGTTTTAGATGAGACACAGCAACAACAATGGGCTTCAACAAATCAAATCTTTCAACAGACTCAGACAACATTATGGTTCAGTGCTATCTATCCTTCTATGAAAGTAAACGTTGTGACCACAATCAAATAGACTTATACAAGTGACAAGAGACACTAAACTTGAGGACTACAGTGGATGTTGGTGTCAAGTCTTAGTTTTCTTTGATTTTATCTTTTTGGTGACATGTCTTTTAGCTTTTCCATGATGTCTTTGACTAGAAAGGTGAGGATGGGGTATCGTCACCTATTTTTCTTTGTTGTCTATGGATTGTCTCTTAGTAATGCTATGACTTGTCCAAGGATATGAGGACACTGTGAGTCTAGTGTGAACTGGGGTATTCCTTGTTTGCAATTGTCTGATCTCCATGCAAATGGGTACAATGACTTTCTGGATCAAACCTATGTCTGGATTGTCATAAACCTATTTGCCATAATAAAGCTCAATGATGATAATGCACAAGAAGCTCATTCACTTTCATATCTTCTACCTTCCATCCCCGTTTCTTGATTGACCTCCATAGTCCTTCTTGAGTCTATATAGCCTGCTATCACATGATTGAGTATAATGACACGCCAAAAAAACATCTGCATTTCATGTAGTTTGCACTTGCATTACCATATATTAGCATTTCATACATACATATAGATATCAAAATTACATCACATCCTGCACACAACACATGTTACCACATTTTACATTTTCATCATGTAAATAGTTATTTGCATTATCATATTCATCTGCATTTTATACATTCACATTTGCATATACATAACATATAAAACATAAAAGAACAAAAATATTGCATTTCCTCATGTACATATTTACATCCATATCATAAGCATCACATAGATACATGCATCACATAGCAACATCACATAGGTACAAATGCATATAGATACCACAAGGATGAATCATCTCATATATATATATATTAAAATCATAAGTGTCATGATACAATGATGTCAAAATCATATGGCTACAATCACCCGAAAGGTATCTACATCATCATACAAAATAATACAAAACTGATACATAGGGAGCCCTCTAAGGCTATGATGAACTCCCTCCCTTGGAGCTGGCTAGCCTCGATGAAGTTTGAGCCCTACAAGGACCCACCCCAAGATCATCTCTCCTACCCCCTCTATCTAGTGGTGGTGGAGGAACCATGACCCCACCACTAGATGCTTGTCTCCTATCTCTCCCTCTAGTGGTCGTCACAGTCCATAATGGTCTCCAGAAGCTCCTCGCTCACTAATCTAGTGGCACCACCCCATAATACAGGTCTCTCCAGTAGGCTATCTCCTCCCCTGCCCATAGAACATAGGAATATCCTACCCCTGTGTCCTCTGTTCCTACCTCCCTGCCCTTAGTGTTGTCTCAGCCTCTGTATAGTGTTGAATAGCCTGATTCCTCTCCCGCTCAGTATCCCTCAGCTGTCTCCTGAGCCTAGCTATCTCCCTCTCCAAATTTTGGATCTCATCTACCTATCCCTAGTAGATCTCCCTCAAGGATAGTAGTCATCTCCTCCTCTCCCCCCTCACCCTATCCCTATGGCTGCTATAGTCCTTGTCCCCATCCCTATCCCTGTCTAGGAGCTTGTACCTATCTGGGAACCTGTGCTGCTAGAACCTGTAATGGAGATTCACCTCTACCCCTCACTATGTGAGCCTATTGAGCCTATCTCTCCTCTCCACCCTCTCTCCTTAGAGCCACTCTCCTCTCTACAAGTACACCCCACCTCCTTCATCGACCTCTACCTCCACCATCTCCACTATCATCTCCATCACTTCCACCATCTCCATCTATCGGCTCCCCTAGATCTGTCAGCCGTGGAAATGGATGCTTCGCCCAATATGAACTATACTCTGCATCCATGCCTACATCCTCTATATCTACCCATATATCCCAAGGCATGGGAACCATCTCTACCATCTATGTCACAACCTCATCATAAGAAAGCAATGGCCCCAAATGCACCTAATCCCTCACTGTCCGTGCATACATCCCTGAACCCCGTGGCATCTGCTGTATCTTGCCAAACTGCCTGCCCACCTGATCTACCAACTGCCTCTCAATGACATATGGAGTCCGCCCAATTAGGTACCTGCTTTGGAATACATATGGCAACTCCACTACATCATCCTCCCACTCCTCACAGTCCCGGTATGGCCTCCATACAACACTGTCTATCTTGTCCATAGCCCGATGCCAATACTCCAATCTCCCAATCCGTGGTTGTGACATAATCATATCATACAAATGAACATAGTTGCACCCATGTCCACTGTCTCTAAAGTGTATTGATCGTGTAACCGACAGATGCTCATATGCCCAAACCTGCAACAATATCACCTTGCATCCCAATCCTGTTGCTCCGTGATACACAAACTGATGCAACTCATAATACAAGTGTGCTAGTAGACATGGTCCCCATGCAAATCCAGTGTGCTCAGTCACCAATGTCTCAAGAGTCCTCCCCCCTCCCACTACTAACCCTCGTGTTGCCCTATCCGGACAGAGGAATCCACTGATCACTCCTGCGAGTACCGCTGGTAGTGCCAATCTTGTTGCTGTCATAGTGTCCCAAGCCACATGTCTAGCCCTCATCTCCAGTCCTAGATCCTGAAACACTCGTCTCAGTGCATCCCTGTCTCCATCTTGATCATAAGGAATCAACTCCCCAATGATCGGTATCCTCAATATCCTATACACATCCTCTAAGGTGACTGTCATCTCACCCATCGACAACTGAAAAGTGCAAGTCTCTGAGTGCCATCTCTCAGCTAGCGCAGTCAACAATCCCATGTTCACCCGAAACTTAGGCACATACAAAATATATCACAAGCCCATAGCTTGAACTGTGGCTCTATCCTTGAATGTCAGGTCTGGTTGTAAACTCTGAGTCGAAGGGAATCTCTCTTGTGACTCCAGCATCGGTAGGTCCTCCTACAATCAAGAAAATTAACTATGTCAATCCTAGTGGCATTCCCTGTTCATCACAAAGTGTTGCATCCTATCCTAGTGGTACTCCCTGTTCATCACAAAGTATTGCTTCCTATCCTAGAGGTACTCCTTGTTCATCATAAAGTGCTTCTTCCTATCCTAGTGGTACTCCCTATTCATCACAAAGTGTTTCTTTCTATCCTAGTGGCATTCCATGTTCATCACAAAGTGTTGCTTTTATCTTATCTTTTAGGGCACCTACTTGAGTGTATCCTTTTAAGTAGCTTATCCAATTGACAACGTATGTTCTATCACAAAATTGTCAATTTCAGCCTAATCCAATTGAGAACGTATGTCCTATCACATAATTGTCAATTTCTTTGGTACTCCCTATTCATCACAAAGTGCCTCGATCTATCCTATCCTAGGGCCTCTACTTGAGTGTATCCTCTTGAGTAGTTTCCTGATTGGCAACATATGTTCTATCACAGAATTGTCAATCCTAGCCCTATCTGTTATCCTATTCTTCCCTAGAGAACCTGCTTGAGTGTATCCTCTTAGCAACTTATCCAATCGACAACGTATGTTTATCACAGAACTGCCGATTTGGCCTTGAAGACATAAACGCGCATTCATGACTCAAACACGCTTTCATACTGCACATACGCACCTGCTCTACACAGACGCACCTAAATCACATAGACGTGCCTATCTTTAACAAACGCGCCTAAAATACACAAATGCGCTCGCATCTGACACATATGCTATTACAATCATAGACGTGCCTAGCCTAGCCAGACGTGCCTGGCACCAACGCAGATGTGCCTTAACATTTTTTCACTCGCTTGCCATTTTTCTAGACCTACCTAGAGCACATTTATTACTTTACCTAGCATGCATTTATGACAACAATTAATGTGGCAAAGTACAAGGAGGTTTTGTGGTACTTACCGGCTCTCCTGCATCTGATGGCCTCTGAAATCAGCTAACACGATCGAATATATGCACCAATGCCATCACTGCTGATTGCTCTCTGCTGTCTCTGCACTCTGATCTCTTGGATGTGTGGATGACAATGAGGATGTTTTCCCTCATAGTCTATCTTATAGACTACCCTAGCCCTAGTTTCCTAAGTCAGTCTTCTTTATCTCGTGACTCTGTCACTCTATCCTATCTGGTCAGTCCATTCTACCCTTTCTTTCTTATCGAGAGATTTTCTGCGATCTTTCCATACATTTTCATCCAATCTCTCGAGGGGGCATATCATTCCCATCTTAGGGCAACTTTTTATCGGTTCATCTTATTTTCTTTGAAACAACACGACAAACTGCTTTGTCTCAAAGAGGGACAAAATGTAGACACCTAAAATTGTCTTGTCTAATTAAATAAATATTTTTATTTATTTAATTATTTTAGCCTAATTCTTCTATTAATTGAATAAATATTTATTTTTTTAATTAATTCATTTATCCTCTTCTAGCCTTATTTCTCATTTAAATAAAGACCTTTATTTATTTAAATTCCCCTTTTTCCTAAATTAAATAAATATATTATTTATTTAATTGATCCCAGTTCTTCTCATAAATAAAATGAATCTTTATTTATTTAATCAATTCATTATCCTTTTCCACTCATGACACATGTCATTCATCTCTTAATTCCTATACCACCTACCCTATCATTATTTTCATATTTTCTCTACCTACCCTCTAATCATAGCCAACCATTTATCTTTTACACCTCTCAATCTTATCCCTCCATTTCTTATAGTGTCTTCTATATAAGGAGATTATTCCTTCATTATCAATCCTAATCAATCTTTGAAGCCTTCTAGCATTCGAACTTTCACATGTGATCTAGCTATCAACCACATTTTTGTTATTTGTTGAGCTCTTGTGCAAATATAAAATTTGAGAGCCAATATATCAAGCAAGATCAATGGAGATAGGAAGAA
Source organism: Cryptomeria japonica (assembly GCF_030272615.1). Taxonomy (NCBI): domain Eukaryota; kingdom Viridiplantae; phylum Streptophyta; class Pinopsida; order Cupressales; family Cupressaceae; genus Cryptomeria; species Cryptomeria japonica. Next base: position 991,524,579 of record NC_081407.1, on the reverse strand, counting down.
TGGAGATCCAAACCCTATTGGACATGTGATGGTATAATCTTTGTGATTTCATTTTATTTGCATTGCATTGTCTTAGGTAATCTTCATATGTTATGGTGGATCTTTGTTGTTGTTAGGCTAGGGTTTTGTGGTTGAATTCATTTAGCCTTTCAATATTGTTGTTTTCATTTTTACCATAAACAGAAACAAACCTCTCTTAATGGAGGAAAACCCCTATTACATGAAATACAATGATAAAATGATAGAGAAACAAAAACAAGCCCCGCTTAATGGAGGAAAACCCATATTGCATGAGATGTAAAGATAAATTATTTAAATGCAACCAGATAATAGATCCATCCAAAGATTCGTTAGATATGATAATGCAATATAGAGCATATGCAAGATAAGAAAGAAGACATTTGAAGCATTTTAGCCAAACCCCTCTCTTGAGATAAGAGTATGATAAAGATGAAGACAAACTTTCTATCGTGAGAGCTCCAAGAGTGCAATAAAGAGCTCAAGATGATAAGAAATTTTTTAGAGAGTCCTAAGAGTTTTCCTGAGAGCCTATAGAGAGATGAAGAAGGGAAGAAGAAGAGAATCAGAGACGTGAGAAAAAGGATGGGCTTATAAGACTAAAAGTGGGTAGGAGTGACTATTTTGGACGTGCCCAAACAAAGAGACACACGTCGTCAAAAGGCTGATGCTGAATATGTCATTCTTTGGGATGTTTGTGTGCCATGTAAATGTCTGCACACCACACTGTCATCCATCCAAAGACAATTCCAATCAGAGCTTTGGGGAGATTGGTGACACTTTATCTTTAGAGGCCATGATGTAAAAATGATAAAATCTTGATCATGAACCTTCTCATAAATGCACCAGGCGCAATGTGTAAGTGTCATAAATGCATGGGACATAATTTATAACATTACAATGACCATATGGATTTTGATGAGCAGGTTGAAAATGAAAGTTGTGAAGATATACCAGCAGATGAACTCATCTCGATGAATGTAAAATTTGTATTTAGTGGAGCATTCAATGTTCGAAACAATCCTCTTTTTAAATATTTTGATCAGGTAGACCATCCTATATCAGAGGATGTTTTTGGGAGCCATACAAATGATGAAGGAACAAAGATAATAGGATATCAAATGAAGGAATCCAATGAAGTAAAGCCTTATGACATCCACAACATAGGTTTGTGTTTAGAACCTTTAGATGATGTTTTTCTTTATAGTGAAGGTATCTACCATAATCCTTTATTTTCAAATGAATGTGTTTCTATGGGTGATTCTTAAGACAAAAATTCTTCATTATTTTCATGTCGTATGGAGAAAGAATTTTATGAAATCCTCATGATTAAAGAAGAAGAAGATAAAGAAATTCTAGTAAAGGATGACCCTATGCTTTAGGAGGTCCTTTTCAAGAACATGATATAGTGGTTGTATATACAGAAGCTCATTCACAATAAAAACTATATAAAGGTTGTCCAATTCAAGGGTTAATGTCTTTCAATCCAAACCATCAAAAAGATCTTTAGAGAGAGAATATTGGTATGCTTGAAAAGATTCCAAAAGATGACAACAATGTTCAAGGTGATACCGAAATGAGTAAGAGAGCTCAAAAATTTATGATGGGAAATGATTATATGGTTCTCTAATGGTGAAAATTTAGGGCTTTCACCCAATTAAGATAAAAACTACTAATTTTAGACTTAGGCACCACTACATTAAAGAGTGGTGAACCCAAGAGATCTAGCCACAAATCAACAAGGATAGGGCTGAGAAGTCTATTGGATTCACTAGGGTTGGAGATTGATTCCCACTTTTAAGTTGAATTGTTGAAATGTTGAAATTAGGATAAATATGTTGGAATTGAAGTAATTATGCGCAAACAATGAGCTACAATCATTGGATCATCACAAACTTGGATCTGAGTAATATGAGAGTAGTCAGACCCATTCCTAGAAGGAGGACCTAATTTGTCAAGACTAGAATGCCCGTTGCTTTGGTCCTCCACACTTTTCATTGTCCAAAGGGGAACCTATTTGTCTCTATAAATAAAGCCAATTTTAAATATCATAGCTCCGCATCTATTCCTACGTACATTAGAGAAGGGAAATAGGTTAGGAATAATGGTTTTCCTAAGTCAAACCCTAGTTAAGGAATTAACCTTGAATGAAATATTGTAAATATTGAAATAAATAATGGAAAGGTATACCTCAGATCTATAATTGTTGATAATGATGCTTTGCTTCTTGAATGTAATCACATACGTTGTATGAAATGACATGAGCATGACAAAACCCTAATCACACACACATGCTTGCATATGAATGATGTATTTTTTCAACATAATGGTTGAATGAAGAATATGAAGCCTTGAAGATCTTTGAAAATGATTGATGATGAATTCACTAACACTTAATTGATATCTTGAATGGATATGGAGACAAGTTTGAAATGAATTGATTGATGTCTTTATATATGAGATTCTAGGTTAATTTATCGATTAGGCCAACCTCCAATGGTCATGTTGAGCTATCATTTCTCGTTGGAGAGATAGGGCCCATCTCATAATTTAAAATAGGGTCTGACCAAGGTGGATCATGTCACAAGCACCCTGATCCTCCTCAATCAAGGACCTCCATAAGCCCCAGAGAGAAGGATATCCCTCCAGGAAATAAGCTGGTAGGTGTACATGGCATCAGAAATGAAGTTAAGGCACTAAATGGACCCATATAAGAGATGAGGGGGAGAGACATGCTAAAGTAGGGGCACAAACATGAGGTGTAAATTGGCTCGGTGATAATTTACGATGCTACAAGTTCATTGGTTAAAGATCTCTCTCATCTCATGTATGTCAGTTTGGTCAACCTACTAAGTTCACAAGTGCTACATGAATGCACTCCTCTTTTTCTCACAGATTCCTATTTCTCTCAACTCGTTAATGAATTTGTATGATCATTTTGGAGCCGCCTAAGGTAGGGATACCTACTATGCACATATTTTAGGTATAAGTTTTTGTTGTTTTAGTCCCATTTTTGGTTTGTGTTTGGTTTCTCCAAACTAGTCCCTATATTGGTTCTCTTTGACTTTGTTACCCAATGGATAAGGCACTAATCCTTTGCAAATATTTTGGATTCATCCTGCATCCTTTTCAATCCTTGTCACATGTCGAAGCCACTTATTAGCCCTATTTTAAAACTTGACAAACTTTAAACATTTGGCATTTGAAATCTTGTGTGCAATAGTTGTCAGTTTGAAAAGTCTCCTATCATCCTCAAATGTAGATGTCTCCTATCATTTCGAAATGGAATCATTTGTGGTCTTCTTCAAAAATACTAAGAGTAGTTTGATATATTGATTCGAAGAGAGGTCTTCTCATGGAGCAAGATGATCAAGAGATATAAGCAAATTCCAAGATTGAAAGGTTTAGAAAGTCCCAAACAAATGAAAATGGTAGAAGTAAAGGCAAATTCCAGAGCATATGCCAGTATCCTTCCCACATGTACTAAAATGAGAACCTCAAAATTTTTTTGTGGATATCCATCAATAATGCCTCAAAGAAATGTGGTCTCATAAAATGCGTGCAAAATTGTAAGCATATAACCACCAAAGGAAATACTTCAAGGTGGCTTTTTGGTCTTCGATTACAAGTTGGTAACCTCTTCCAAATTGCAAAAATTAGTCATTAACATCTCCAAAATTGTTGATGATAAGATGGAATTAAGGTTAATTGGTATTTTTAAGTTGGTCATTGACTCTTCTTCAAACACCGAATTATACACTTATCGACACTATTACATAAGTTTATAACTTGCTTCAAAGCCCGATGCAACCTTTAGAAAACAAGTCTATCAGTCATTTCGCTAAGTTGAACAAGTAGCTAAAGAAGCTGATAAATTTACGTGTGTCATCGAGTATTCCAAAATACATTAAATGAATGAAGACCAATGATTTTCTTATCGACCATTTCTCTATGTTATGAAAATGGGAAAAATTGAGACCGATCAACTTATTGTAACTACCAAAAAATCAATCAACTCATCGCTAAGTTGTTCAAGTTGTTTTGGTCATTTTTGCAAGTATTCAAAGGCACTAATATGTTAGATGTAATGACAGTCCCAAAGACACTGAGAGGGGGGTGAATCAGTGTCCAACCAGTGAGTGGAATATTTGAACTTATTTATAACTTTGCAACCCAAATCAATGTACTGGTAAGCAAGAAATAATGCAGTAAACAAAAATAACAGAGACAACATAAATGCACACTATAACACAAGATATTTTAATGAGGAAACTCGATGTGGGAAAAAAATCGGTGGGATTTGTGACCCACAATATTTACTCACTAGCTAATATGAATAAATATTACTTACAATAGGGGCCTGCAATGCAGGAAGGCCAACAACCTAGAGCTCACTGCTCAAAAAGAAGAGTCTCACTGACTACAATAAGGATAATTAAATCCAATACAATGTACTACTCAAAATAGCATCTCTAATGCATGGTTCAGTACCGATTTAAGCTCAGTTAGATACCTTAACCAAAACCTTTCGTTGTCCACTATATTACGTCATACATACAAAAAATCTCCTACAATACAAATTGACCTATGAGATCTCATACATATATGAGTCTTTACAAAATACCAAGTTGGCTTAAAAAAGATAATTATATTCACAATACAATTCACATAAACAAAACTTGTCTCATGTTGGCCTGAGTGTCGATATACTTCTTTGCCGACATAATCTGGATGTCAGTGAGTATGCCTGTCGGTGTTGGTAGATGGTATCGGTGTTGACCCTGTTGCTGGTGTGTGTGTAGAGACCTAATACTAGTCGGTTTTCATCAATGACAACATCAACCATTCTCATATGACTGTAGAATTCCAACAATCTCCCCCTTTGGCATTGATGGCAACACTCATGAGAAAAATTCAAAATTGTTATCCCAAAATTGAAATCCAAAAGGAAGTGTGTTGAGCAAGCGATCTCCTCTGTGCATATATTTTTCTCTTCACTACTCCCCCTTTGACATCAATGACAAAGGATGTAAAAAGAATACAAAATTTCTACCTCAAAGTCTGTAACCAGTTGGTTACAATCTCAAAGATATCCGCCAAAACTAAGTTCAAACTCTACATAAACTTGTTACTGTTAGAAATAATTTTCTCAGTCTGCTGGATCATACCAGTGAGATAGAGCATCTGCTGCTCCGGTGATCTTTCTCCAGGGATTGTTGCCTTAGTTAATTCAACTTGCTGATTAATAAGATTGTCCAATCTTGGACCAAGTTTTCTCTTCAGCTCCTGGGCCTTCAGCCTTATTCTTGCCTTTTCTTTCTCCAAGTTCTCCAATTTTTCTTCAAACACTATCATTTCCTGTTAAAAAACTGATGTAAGTTCCGAAGAACCTAACATATTGTCTACTATGTCATCAATCTCTTTTTGTGTCTTTTTAATCTCCTCATCAATGTCCTTTGTCAAATAGTAAGGTTTACAGGCTTCTCTATACAACTCCTTATACTCCAAAATTGTAGAATTGAGTACCGGGAACAGTGAATCTAAGTGCTCTGTATAGATTTTAATAATGCTCTCAAAGAATTCACCCTTCTCTTTACCAACTCTCTCCTTAACTGTTCCTTCATTCACCTTCTCTAGAGTTAGAACATTTTCAGCAATAAATTTGGACAAGGTGTCCAATTTACCTAAAGAATTGTCAATGTGATCTATCTTAGATGTTGGTGCAATCATCCTCAAGATAGGTAGTGTGTCATCAATAGCCTTAAATGCTAAGGCATTGCAATCTGTTATCCTTTTGATAGAATCCAAAAGAACATCTATTACATTAGTAGGTCTAAATTCACCTATAGATGTTCTCGATTCAGCAATAGCTTTCCTCTCAACAAATACTTCTCCAATAACCTTAATTATTTCTTCCTTATTACCAACAATTGATTCCTCTTTATTCACATTCTCTGCTGGTTTCTCTATCTCAACATGAACCTCTACCTCAGATTGTTTCTCAATATTAGTTCCTTTATCTTATGTCGATGTCTCAGTATTCTAAGAGTCAGTAGTATTTGCCAGTATCTTGGAGATCTTGATATTCTCACCATCGGCTGCCTTAACTTTTGCAATCTCCTTATCTACAACAATGTTAATATCCTGTTTATCAAAGTTCATAGAAAAAAGAATCTTAGAATCCAAGTTAGTATTATTAGGAGTAACATCTTTAGTTCCCATATCTGGTGGTCTGACTATATGTACCAGTGGGATATCCTGAGCTGGAGGTAGAAGATTATCTGTAATCTTTATTGCAGGAACACCACCAACTTTTCCTTTACCCTTATCCTTATCTTTCGGATATACCTTAAAGGTTTTGTCCTCGGTCTGCTCCTTTCTTCTTGATTTTCCTTTTCAACAAAGAATATATCCCATTTGTCTGCAATCTCATCAACAATCTCCTTAACTCTCCTAGCCATTAGGCTCACTTGCCAGTGTCCACTGACAAAAACTGACCGGTTTGCCTCAAAAATTAATTTATCAATTTCCTCTTTTGAATTCACAGGACGTGCCACCAATAATGCTTCAACTTTTAACTTCTTATCAAGTTCCATTACTGATAATCTTTTTCCTTCTAATCTCATATATAGATCATTTGGAAAATCATCTATTACTTCAATCAAAACCTTCTTATATATATCTAAATGCAAAATAATGCTCTCTTCTATTGTTTCCCTATCAGAATCCTTAAAAGAATGATATAATTTTTTTACATTAATCAGATTTCCTTCCTATGTTATCTCATTCAATAGTTCTTCCAGAGTAACTTTTATCCGGTGTCTGTTTCTTCTTCAATGTAAGCTTCTTCTTAGGTTCCCTAACTGCCTGCTGCTTCTTCCTTAGTGTTCTAGTTCTCTTGGGAGAAGGAGAAGGTACCGATGAGGGTTTTCTCTATTTCCTCTCCACTCTCTTGAATTCAGTTGCCTTTCCACTATCGGTATCAGAAGAAGTGACAACCGGTGAAACATGTGCTTCCAGTTTAAGTCCTTCTAGTTCACTAGCAAATATACCACTTAAGTTGATTACATTTTTTTTAACCTCCTTATCCATCTTGGATGCATGTCTGAGAAATTTCTCTCTTCTTTTTCTCTTCTTCTACATAGAAACAACACTCTCTATGGTTTCAACACTTCCAAAAATTTCTTTAGATGGTTCTCTAGGTGCATCAAGTAGTGTTTTTGCATAGGTTTCAAGATTGGGTAAATCAACTTCATAACCCATTTCAGTAACCCAAATAGTTTTAGGGATAACTGCTTCCATCCATGTCTCATCATGTTTAATAATAAAGAAGATTTGTTTGTCATACTTGTCAACTACACTCTGCGGTAACCTCTCTCTTGCCTTCATTTTGGTTGAAAAAGTTTTGAAATAATTTGTGATGATCTTGTCATAGTCAATTCCCATACCGGTGAAAGCTTCTAGAATCTATTTTCCTACCGGGATGTCATATCCAAAATCCTTATGACCATTGCCGAGTATCTCTTTGGTGAAGTAAAGCATCAGAAAGACAAGCAGGTTGCCAAAGCAAAAATTTCCTTTCTTGTCACCTTTAATCTTCTTCAAGTTATCAATCAATTAATCCTTAAGCCATTCACAAACATCAATTTTAGTGTTGTTGTTTACCATCTCATATGCATTGTGAATACAAAGACTAGAAACCGAATTCAATCTATTTGCATGTGTTACTCTATAGCCAAGTACCATACTCACATATCTCACATTTGTATCTCTAACATCATTAACTCTAAGGGATCTGTTGTTGGATGTAGCTATAGTTAAGCTCATCACACCCTTGTTAGGTATTTTCTTGGTTTTGTCAAGCCTACTACCAGTTGAGGGTAAACTAGTAACTGTCTTAATTGCTTCCTTGGTTATTTTGCAAACTGACTCTAACCACATAAATTCTCCATGGACTTTGCTCAACACAAGACAGACTACTTTCTTCAAAAATTCAGGAATGCTTAGAATTTCAACAAAACCTAAGTCTTCAACAATCTTATGTTAAGGTTTAATCAGACCTTTCTCATTAGTAATAACATCATTAAACATTTTCTTCAAGTCCTTAGTCCCTAGGTCTTCTATGTTGTAGTGGATATAGATTCTCAGGTCTTCGGAAAAAGCGACACCCTTCAGAATTTTTGAAAAAGCTCCGATAGAATCATCTTGTTTAGCAATTTCAAGGATAATCTTGAATATAGGTCTAGGGTGCTTGATGTTCTCTACCACAGTAGGGTTTGCAATAAACTCAGGTGCAGAAGATGAAGATGCCATTTTGAAAGATAAATACCTCTTAACTTGAAATCCTTGAATGCCTGAAAATCACTTCGCTACTTTGCCTTTAGATATCCCTTGCTCAATTTCGCACTCTCTGAATATTTGAATGCTTGGTGAGTTGAAATGAGAGTTTTTTGATGTTATATAGCCAAAATATCCTTCAACAACCACATTGAATGCTTGCCGGTTAAGTGAGAACTTAACATATTTGTCGGTAAAGAAGAAATGTATCTTCTTACCTTGAACTGAGGGTAGAATGCATGATTTTCAACTTGCTGCAATAACCCCTAAGGATTATTCCTTAGTCGGATGAAGAATCTCTTACCAGTGGAGGATTTCTCTATTCTACCAGTGCAAAGATAGTTTCATCAACTTTCTGATCTCCCTTCTTAATCCATTGTTTTGAAAATTCTTACTTTATTTTGTTTACCTTTTCTTTTCCCTTCATACTGGATCCTTTATTGTTCGCCGATATAGTCTTGCTCCTACAAAATTTTGCAATATTTCCAATTTTGTTACATGCATAACAAGTTACACTATTCCTCTGAATATCCTTTCCATATCCTTGACCAGTTTGTGTTCTGCATTGATTAGATAAATGCCCAAATCTACCACAAACATAGCATTTCACTTTCATTCTGCAATTTTCTAAATTATGACCAACTTTGTTGCATTTGGAACATTGACCAGTGGGTGAGTTTGTATTCTGATTATTTCTAAATCTGAACTAATTTTCTCTATGACCAAACTTGTTGCAATTAAAATATTTCCCATTAAATTTATTAGCATTAGGTTTTCTTACCGGTTTACTGTGATCTTGATTATTTGCAGTCTTGGAACTTTCTCCATGTTCAAATCCAAGTCCAATTGTATCTCCATCAAGTTTTTGTCTTTTCAGCATGTCATCAAGTCTTTCTAAACTTTTCTTGAATTTGTCTTTATGTTCATTTGCAGTGATCAACTCATTTTCCAGAATGCCAATTTGTCTCATAAGCTCATCTTTATCATGTTGCATGTGAATCAGATATGTCTTTAGCATATCATTCTCATGACAAAGTCTCAAATTTTCATTTGCTCCATCATTAAGTCTCCTAGTCAAGACTTCTTCATTCTTATTTCTGTCTTTCAAGATCCTTACATAGCCTCATGGTTAAATCTTGCATTTCATTCCTCATGTTAGTGTTCTCTTGTCTCAACTTTTCTACAATATCACAAAGAGTTTCTTTTTCATCATCATGTTTTTGCATTTGCTCATGAAGTTCCTTCCTCTTGTTTTGTGCTATAACCAAGTTCTCCTGAAGTCCTTTAATTAATTCCTTAGTAGTCCTCAAATCATCTTCAAGTTTGATATTTTTCAATTTTTCTGCATCAAAATCTTCAAGAGCTCCTTCCAACTATTTTCTCAAACTCTCCATCTATACCGGTTTCAAAATCTTCCTCAAGCTTTTAAGCTTTTGCAAATAGAGGACTAGGCTCTGATACCAATTGTTAGATGTAATGATAGTCCTAAAGACACTGAGAGGGGGGGAGGGTGAATCAATGTCTAACCAGTGAGTGGAATAGTTGAACTTATTTATAACTTTGCAACCCAAATCAATGTACCGGTAAGCAACAAACAATACAATAAATAGAAATAACAGAGACAACATAATTGCATACCATAACACAAGATATTTTAATGAGGAAACCTGCTGTGGGAAAAACCTCGATGGGATTTGTGACCCACAATATTTACTCACTGACAAATATGAATAAATATTACTTACAATAGGTGCCTGCACATGCAGGAAGGCCAATAGCCTAGAGCTCACTGCTGAAAAAGAAGAGTCTCACTGACTACAATAAGGATAATTAAATCCAATACAATATAATGCTCAAAATAACATCTCTAATGCCTGGTTCAGTACCAGTTTAAGCTCAGTCAGATACCTTAACCAAAACCTTTCGTTGTCCACTATATTACCTCATACATACAAAAAATCTCCTACAATACAAAATGACCTATGAGATCTCATACATATATGAGTCTTTACAATATACCAAGTCATCTTGAAAAATATAATTATATTTACAATACAATTCACATAAACAAAACTTGTCTCATGTCGGCCTGAGTGTCGGTATACTTCTCTGCCGGTGTAATCTAGATGCCGGTGAATATGCCTGCCAGTGTCGATAGATGGTATCAGTGTTGACCCTATTGTCGGTGTGTGTGTAGAGCCCTAATACTAGTTGGTTGCCATCAATGGCAACATCAACTATTCTCATATGAGTGTAGAATGCCAACATGATAAAATTTAAAAATAACTTTGATATGCCAATGGATGAATGGTGGCAGAGCATCAACAAACTTTTAGTTTTGAGCGAAGAGGTTGATGGAATAGTTAGTTATTATAACTAACTTTAGAGAGATGAAAAATAAAATTATGCATAATGAGGAGTCAAAAACAACACACTAAAGGGTTTATCGAAAAGCCACAAAGAGTTAGACTTGCGAAGAATGAAATGAATTGATTGCAAAATGTGCACAAAATGGATTTGGCTAGGAATCTCTCAAGGTCTTTGGATTCATGGAGGCACCTAACAAAGACAAAGCTTCCTAAAAAAATGAATCAAAAAGATGCCATCTCATACATGCAATGATCACAAGTTATATGCGATAATTGAATTGAAGGCAAAACATGTGAAATTTTCTATACAATGGCTCAAATAGAGGTTACCGTATAGAGAATTATGGCAGATTTGCAATAAATTAATTTATTGAAAAGGGTTTAGAATCTTTCAAGAAAATGCATTTGGTAGGCGTAAAGTTTGTTGGGATTAGGGGTCTCAACCTTGGAGTCCTAACATTGGCTATTTAATAATGGATTTATTCTAATTTATTAATATCTTAAGTTGCCATTTACTTTGTGGGTCCTCTTGGTGAGGTAGCATCCTACATGGAAATGATGAGATGGCATAATTCCTTTTTTAGGAAATTGGTGTCTACTTGGAAGATTCTAAATTTTGGGAAGGTGTTGTCATATATTTCTAGTTGGGAGTGGAAATTGATTTGGCAATTTCTCATGTTGACTAAGGAGTCTTGGCTTGTGTTTTCTATTATGGATTGGAGTTGTATTTGACCAGTTAATATTTATGGTGGAGTTCACTTCTGACAAGTGGTGTGAGGTAAGGAAAGTGCCTATTCTTGGTTATGAGAGTTGCTATGTTGAACTTGCATTACATTGGGCAAGATAACCATTTTGGATGAGATAGGTGTTAGTGCTTTGGAAGGTTTCTATGTGAAACATGTCATGATAATGGAAATTATATTATTTATGACACAACTTACCTCCTAGGCTATGAATTTGGTTTTGGAAATCATGGAAGCCTACTACTTTGTGTTGAGCTCTATAAATATATGATGTCTTGGCTTATTATTGATGAGAGGTTGAAGATTTTGAGAGACATTGTTATGCTATCGAATTTACTATTGAATTATATAATACTGTGAAGACTCCTGAAGAGCATTGACTATGTGCATTCTATTGTAACTATTGTTGTTGTTGATAATACAATTGAGTCTGGATTTTGGAGTGTGGGTTTTTTCCCGAAAGGGTTTTCCCACATATCTATTGTGTTATGTGTTTATTCTATTTTGAATATTTGTTAATCTTCAATTAGATGTGCATCTGAATCTATAATTGTTAAAGGGTTTAGAATTTTTTTGCATTCACTCTCCTAGTAGTTCAGTATAGGAAGTTGTATTCTGCTACCTGGTTTCCTTTTAGTTGGTATTGTTAAGGGGGGAATTTGATTTGGAAATTTGCAACATAGGAGGGAGAAATAAACAAATAAATTTCACTTGGAAAACCTTTACATTCAAAAGAGGGAAGGGAATCCACTAGATCCAATTCTAAATGAGACAAGGACTGAATATTGAGTGGATTGGATTGATTTGGGTTTTCCTCTTTTGTAAGTTGAGTTGTTAAAATAAGTAGAATACTAAAATTGAAGACAAAATATTTGGAAATAGTGAGCTACAAGTTCAAGATTTCGTCATGCACCTAGATTTGAGTAATATGAGTTGATTTGGAATTGCCCTGTGAAAACTACCAAAAATAGCAGGGATCGAGTGTAGGGACCAAGACGCCCCCTCTTGGTCCTCTAAAATTTTAAATCATCGAAAGGGGTTTTTTCGTCTCTGTGTTTGAAGATTATTTCAAGAAGTACGATCGAACACCTATTTCCTACACACATAAGGAACAAGGGGCTATGTAAGGTGTAAGATGGAAAAAATGAAACTTGGTTGCATGGGGGAGGCACAAATAGGTCCCAATCAAGCATGAGGATGAGACAACTAAGGTGAGGGCCCCAAATGCAGTCAAAATTGCAAGGTGTGCAATTTTAGGATGGTACATTTAGCCCCCACTTTAGCAAGAGTATGAGCTTATGCAAATACTCACGGTAAAGTAGGAGAAAGAGAGATGGAGAAGATGAGGAATGTAGAGCAAAATCACAAGGAGTATTGGATATCACTAATTTTGAGGAACTAAGCCCCCAATCTTAGGATCTTAACTCACTCAAACATATACAAGGGCACACAAAACAAGGCAAAAACAAAAAAGTCAAGCAAAGACAAAAAGACACAACAAAAGTTAAGAACCAAAAAACAAGACCTCAAGTCAACTAGCTGAAGAGACATCGATATAAAAAAGTCTCAACAACTAATATCATTCTTGAAAAATGCCATCTCACGAACACAAATGTGTTGGAAAGAATAATGAAGGAAAACTGAGAGGGGGGAGGGTGAATCAGTTTTCACCAGATTAACAAACTTAACCTCAAATACAAATCTAATTAACTACAACAACAACAAAGAGAAGTAAATTGATACCACAACACACAACACCAAGATTTTGACGTGGAAAACCCGATTAAGGGAAAAACCATGGTGGGAACCTACCCACAATAAGATGATACTCTGTAGTAGTATGTGAAAATGATTACAATGGGGAATGCACACACATTTAGGCTCACTACTCAAAATACAATAACCTGGAAGACTAAAACCCTCAAGGAAGGTTCACTACCTTAGAAGGAAGTCTCACTGACTTACAAAATATTCAAACAACAATCTAGAATCAAATGAACTGAAAGAATAGAATCTACAAATGGTTGATGATAGTTCTAGTTAAGCACATTTGTTTGCTCTGCAACACTTCAATCTCTACTCAACCACAATGTCGAAGGATGTATTTTCTTGTTCACACCTTTTCCATTTTCTAAAAATAAAGACACAACAGAGATACCAAATTTACATGACTTTATCACCTATTTATACAATTCATCAACCTTGATTGCAAGGTTGGCCAAACCCTCAACTCACAATTACAAAATTATTTGACACGATACAAAGATTGACCATCGAACCAACATAATGATATACATGATATAACATGGACCTAAAACAAATGCTCAAACATGCAACACCACCGAAAATCATGCCAAGATCAACCGCAACATGGTAGACTACCAGGAATACTGCATTACACGAAGAATATCACCGATTCAACAAAATCACCAATAATGTGCACAAGGATCAATGCGGACTATCAAAACAAATAGGAAATGATTAAGAAACACTGGCAAGAACTTTAGAATCATCTGTAATAGCTACACCAACACCACTTATCAAATCTTCATCAATCAACATCTGAAACTGAAGAACACTCAAACAGCAGCAACTATCATAAGGAAAGATAACTTGCAGAGCACCAAATAATGATCCATCTGAAATGAAGATACACAAGAAAATCCCAAACAATATCCCAAAAACTCAACTCAAGATCTGATCACACCAAAATATACTAGAGGACATATTGAACTCTGCAAAGCACTGATCAGAAGAGCCAAACTGAAAACCGGATCACATGATATGATCAATTAAGCTCCCGGATCACTGAAACCAATATAGAATGATATAATGATACTATAAATACTCCATACACCGAACCATGATCCCAATAAACCAATCTGCAAGCACCAGAGCAATAAATCACAGTAATATGTTGACATCAATGACAACAACAAATCCTAGCAGCAACAATATCCAAAAATCTCCCCCTCTGGTGTTGATGGAAACATGTGGATGTGAAAAATAATCAATGCAAAGAAAGAAGACATCTCCAACAAACTCCCCCTGAGATCAAGCCTACTTGCAGCAGATAAGACAATTTTTCACATGCTTCCTCTCCCCCTTTGACATCAATGACAAAGGTTCTCAAAATAAAAAACCAAACTCTCCCCCTTTGATAAATGAATCATGATTACAACCAGCTCAACAAAACCACAAACAGACTATTCCATCAGAGGAGCAACATACGCTCATGATTCTGGACAAGAAGATAAGACTATGAAGTCCACCAGATTGATGAACCTCAATGCATTTAGTTCCCATTAGGAGGGGTGGATACTGCTAACTTGTCTTTCAAATAGAAAAAATGTATCTACAAGAAAAGGCTAGGTGAAAATATCAGCAATTTGTTCCTTTGTAGACGTATACTCTAACTTCACTTCCTCTTCACTGACTTTTTCTCTCAAGAAATGATACTTAATTGATACATGCTTAGTCTTTGAATGTTGCACCAGGTTCTTTGACATATTGATAACACTGTAATTATCACAATATATGATAGTAGGCTCATCATAGATAACTCTGAGATCCTTCAACATTTGTTTCATCCAAACTACCCAAGTGCAATTACTAGTAGCAGCAATGTATTCAACTTTAGTAGTAGATAGGGAAAGCGAGTCTTGTTTCTTACTTGCCCATGAAACCAATTTATTACCCAAAAAGAATGCACTGCTAGAGGTACTCTTTTGGTCATGAACATCACCATCCCAATTAGCATCAGTGTAAGCACATAACATGAAATTATCATTCCTTGGATACCATAAGCCATAATCCACAGTCCCTTTCAAGTATCTGAATATCCTCTTTACAATAGTGACATGACTCTCTTTGAATAAGCTTGATATCTAGCAGACATGCACACAACATGCATAACGTCAGGTCTAGTCCGAGTCAGATATAGCAGTGCACCAACCATAGATCTATACAAGGTCTGATTAGCTTTCGAAGATTCATCATTTTTAAATTATTTGCAGCTAGTCGCCATAGGAGCTCCAACTAGTTTCAAATCTTCTAACCCAAACTTCTTCAGTAATTCATTCACATATTTAGCTTGAGATATAAAAATACCTTTTCCTTTCTGTGAAATATGCAAACCTAAGAAAAATTTCATCTCTCCTGACATAGACATTTCGAATTCTTTCTGCATATCACCGACAAACCTCATACTCGAGTCATCATCTCCTCCAAAGATAATGTCATCAACAAAAACTTCAACAATCAAAATGTTATCATTCTCAATCTTTAAATATAGATTACTATTGACAATACCTTTACTAAATCCCAATTTCAACAAATACTTCTCCAATCTAGCATACCAGGCTTTAGGGGCTTGTTTAAATCCATAAAGAGCTTTCTTCAGTTTGCATACCATGTCCCCATCATCTAATAATGAAAATCCACCAGGTTGATCAATGTAGACTTCTTTCTCAAGATCACCATTCAAAAAGGCCAACTTGACATACATCTGATATACTTTGAAATCCTTATAAGTAGCATATGCAAGCAATAGTCTAATAGCTTCAAGTCTAGCTACCAGAGAAAAAGTCTCCTCATAATCAATTCCTTCCTTTTGTGAATATCCTTTGCATACTAGTCTTGCTTTATTTCTGACAACTTCATTGACTTTATTCAATTTGTTCCTGAATACCCATTTAGTACCAATCACATTCTTGTCTTTAGGTCTAGGCAAATGTTCCCATGTGTTATTTTTTTTAATCTGATTCAATTCTTCTTCCATAGCCTTCATCCGATTTTAATATTTGCAAGCCTCAACAACATCTTTAGGTTCAATTTTAGAAATCAAACATACCTCTTCAGTAGCTAGACTTCTTCTAGTCATCATGCCTTTATTTTTATCACCAATGATCTGATTTTCAGAATGATTCAATCTTACATACCTCAAAGTCTTCTTGTTATTCTAATTTTCAGGTTCCTGTACCTCTTCACTGACAACAACAATATCCGGATTAACTATCTCTACTGGATCATTTTGCTTCAATTATTCAGTCTGAATTTGTGTTAAAACAACATTCTTATCATCATCATATATGCATGCTCTGATTTCTTTTCCACAGTTCTCATTAACCTTCACATTTGCACTTTCCACTATCTTTCTCAGTCTCTTATTGTAGCACTGATAGACTTTTCTCTTTGTAGAATATCCCAAGAAAATTCCTTCATCATTTTTTGCATCAAACTTTCCTA